>NC_138771.1:482113313-482500813 GCF_965119305.1 Pelophylax lessonae | reverse complement strand
AGAAATATATATTTAGGGAAACAATTGAAACACACCTTTTGGGATTTGAGAAGTGAGATTGTGACGATTGACCAGATATGTAAGCCAACAATCTGACTCATCACTCATGAACATCCCTAAATTTGGCGTGGCAATTATATCAGGCGTTCTTATGTGCATTTTGGCTGGCGTTTTCCCAGGCGTTTTGACATGCATTTTTTGGGCAGGCATTGTTATATGAAATCACCTACAAAAGCCCCAAAAACAGACCACAAACACGTACATGTGAACGTAGCCCGTTTGGGGGCGTTTGAGGGGGATTTGTCCAGCTCAAGGATCAGCTCCCAAAACAGGCAAAAAATCCAATCCTATTCAGTTCAATGGCCCCTGTTCCCATGTGAGCATTTTGACGGCATGAGGAAAACACCCAACGCTCACTGAGAAATAGCACAATGATTAGGGAGTCTGCCTTCCTGCTGTAGGTTTGTAAGTTCGAATCCGGAAGGTGCCCTCTGTATGGGCAACACTTGGATATCTCCAATCCTCCAAATGTTGACATCATTAATTTTGTTCATGTTTGAAAAAGGCATGTGTATCAGCAAACTTTTAATCCAAAGACATGAACAAAATACAAAAGATGCCCCATAAAGTCAATATGTAGCAATATTGTGAGCTAAAGCTCTATTTGTTTGTTGGGCATACTTTGCTAATTAGCCAAGTATAAGGGATATATATATATATACCTTCAGTTAAATGTGTAGTAAAATGGTAACACTTGGCCATACCCATATGGAAGAAAAGGTAGTATTTGCAATATATTTCTAAAAACATTCTTTGGAAACACATAAAATATTGTCAAAATTGTGACATTTCCTTGATATGTGTGAAATGCTAATAATCTTTCTTTGAAATATGTTTTACATCTATTTTTTTTCTATCTGACGACCAATTCCCCAATGTAATATTTTGTGGGTTTTTTCAGAGAATGTGGAGGTTCTATATAAACACTGTAGATTTGACTGCTATGATTTCGGAGTTAGCAGGAAAGGTGTATGGAATGTGATGGTGTTTACTAAAGGATCCCTTGTTGGAAGTGTGCATGTTTTTCCAATTCCGCCGGTTTTTGCCATTTTCTATGGGCGAGACAGCGGATTTGCAAGCGGTATTCAAAAAAAAATTGACCCAAAATCGCGCTGGCGAAATTTTTTGAGCCAATTTGACGTTGCGCATGCGCACATTCGCGAGTTCGCAGCTCGCGGCTGGAGGAGCTGTTTAACCTTTCCACACTTTCGCAGATATCTCTCTTTCTAAGTCAGTTTTTGAGATTTTTTAAACGCAAGTCATCTCCAAATTGACTTCCACACCTTCCACAGTGATTTGGGATTTTTGGGGGTACAGGGGAAAATTTGGCTAAACTTTAGTCGAGCTTTTAGCTGGCGTGGTTTTAAGTCGCGCTCTGACCATATTGCATCTTAATGAATCTCACACTAGGCGCTATTTTCCGCCCGCCGTTCTTTGAATGCCAATTTCAGACTTAAATAATCGCCGCTTCGCAAAATCACGCCGAAACGCCAATTCGCCGTACTATGAATCAGGCCCAAAGTGTCAGGCTGCACGCCGTGCGGCGATCAGAGGGAAAGAGGAAGCTCAGTAAACTGCCACTAGAGGCCCACCGCCGCTTCACTGCTCCAAAGACTTCAAGAACATGGCCGCCTGTGATAGCAATGGGAAAATATAAGAAAATGGGCACCGGACTACACAAACATGGCCATTGATATATACAGCAGCCATCCACAACAAAATGGTGGCTACGCATGGAGCCCAGGACCCTCAGAGGACCACCAGGTACATATGGACAGCAAGGGGAGACCCCCACCATGACCACCCTCCCAAATAAAGCCGGCGGCACTCCCCCCCCCCACGAAGAGACAGGCATGGCCGCCCTGGGGGGGGGGGGTGGATTGGGGGGAGCTAGGCATGGGAGAATGGCCCGCAGAGGGACCCGGATAGAGAGAAGGGATTTGAAGGGGACTCGGGGGGCCCACGTGCACCCAGAGAAAACAATCTGAGGGGAGGGGGGACACTACTCACCACACCTTGGGACCGGGTGGGCACCGCTCCCGGCAGACCACTGCACCATCTTGGAATGGGGGTGCTGCGGGCCAGAGGTATGCTGCGACTCAGGCCATGGCCTGGGTCGTGACCATGGCTCTGCGTCCTCGTGAGGCTTTTAACTCGCCAGCCAGCCCCCTGTCCAGTGGGGCTATGTCGTGGCCATCCCAGCGCGGAGCTAAGGTCGGGTCTAGGAAGACCGTAGGGATCTAGAATATCCAGTCCGTCGCCCAGTCTGGCAGTTGATTGTAGTTCTCACAGGAACCAAACTGATTGTAGTTTTCACAGGAACAGAAAATAATAAAAGAAAAAGATTCAGTTTAAAAAGGAAAAAAATGCTAGGACCAGAAATCCCAGCAAGGAGCTAGGTTCTTACTCCTGACTAGGCAGAAAAAAAACTGAGGTCATATAGCAGAAAGTGGGAGTATACCCCCTGAGACTGCCCTATAGGCGTAGTCAAATCTTTTCCCGCCTAGTGTCCTACCCCTGTAGGGGGCAGCATAACCGCATCGGTCAAGAAGATCTTGAGCTGTGTCCATCAATGAACGAAAGAGAAACTTTTTTTTCCATTTTGATAGAGCAAGGGAGGTTTATAACCTCTGTCAGATTTTATTTTTTCGCCATCTTTGTCCCATTGTGGAGATCTCTCTTCACTTCCTGTTCTATAGCCAAACAGGAAGTAAAAGGAAATTGCTGCAAATTAAGGGAATTCTTTGTTACCCCCAGATCACTAGAACTACCAACCCCTCTGGAAGATTTCCATTCTATTACTTTTCTGGGGACAACCCAAAATATGTGATTTTCTTTTACTTTCACTTTCAATGATAATAGTAAACAGGACAAATAGAGAGGAGGAATCTCCCCAACGGGGGCACAGACAGCAATAAAAACTGACAAGTGTTCTAACTCTTTTCCACACTTAAAAAAAGCAAGACTTTATAGTATCACTTTAATACTGCTGTAAGTACTACCCATGGAAACTTGACTTTTTCAACATATTTAAGGGCTCTTTCACACGGGCGATCCGATCATATCCGCCTGTCAGTTTTTTAGGTGGATCTGATCGGATCCTCCATGCAGCTCTATGGGGCAGCGGGTGTCAGCGGAGACACCTCGGCTGACACCCGCTGCCATCCGCATCCGATCCTGTGCTTGAAATCTGGATGGATGGAAACCCTATTTTTCCATCCGTTCAGTAATCGGAGCGGATCGGAACTAATTTATTCAATTGAATTGTCAAAAGATGCAATTGTGTACAGTCCAATCTTGCATCAAAAGCTGGTATTGCCACCTGTAGCAGAAATGACCTCTTATAACTGTCCATCAGTCTCTGACATCAACAAGTGAAATACTTGCAAGATGTTTGTGGGTTCCCTTGCATGAGTTTCAAACTGAAATTTCATTTCAGGAAATAATAAGTTTCAAAATCTCCCTGCGAAATTTCAAAAGAAATAAAACCAATACTTTGACAAGGGCAGTCCCTAGCTCTCAATTTCTTCTTTTTGAGCCATTCCTTATTGGATTACTAGTTTGCTTCAGATCATTATTTTGTGGAAAGAGCCATTTCTGGTTCTTTCCAAATTTTGTATAGATAGTCTCACATTCCTATAAAGCACAAATTGGTATGATGAAAAATGTATAGTTGACTCAACTACAAGCCACCCAGGCTCTAAAGCAGCAAAGCACCCCCAATCCATAATATTTCCACCACCATGCTTCACAGTTGTTACAAGGTTCTTCTCCTAAATACTGTCTTCAGTTTGCACCAAACAATCTGATCAGTTTTCAACACATTGTTCTATATGTTCAATGGCAAATTGTAGTCTTGCTCAAAATGTATTTTTTGGACAGCATAAACGTTATTTATAAAAAAAAAAAAAGAAATTGTATGTATATATTATATATACACATATACACATATACACACATACACACACATAAAACCAATTGAAAAATCCCAGCTCATTCTCTAGCTTGTCTGTTTAGTTGCACACATTTGCAAACATCAAGGCATTCCAGTGTACTACGGTCCTAACTGTATAATTTTGAGAGTTTCCCAAATTGGAGCGTATAAAGCAATAGACAGATTAAGGACTGGTTTGCCTGGAGGGAGCCAACCCCTCCTTAAAATGTACAAGGATGATCAGGACACCCAGCAAGGGCACAATGGCAGCTGAAGGTATCCAGTACATCCCCACACCAATTTACTAACGGTACAAGCAAATTGCAACCACCACAACCTATAACTGGCTTTGCAGCAATTAGCACATAGGAGAGCAACGCACATTAAAAATAAACACAAATTACCGGCTCATTTACCAGCTAGCCTGCAACAAAACCAAACTGACCCTGTTTAACAATTCTTGTTAAAAACAAGGGGTTTAGTTGCACACATTTGCAAACATATGTGTAAGCAGCAGTGGCCACATCAAGGCACTCCAGTGTACTGCAGTCCTAACTCTATAATTCTGAGAGTCTCCCAAATTGAAGCACATGCAGCAATGGAGAGTTTAAGGGCAGGTTTGCCTGGAGGGAGCCCATTCCTCCTTAAAAGTACAGGCATGCATGGGACACCCAGCAAGGGCACAATGGCAGCTGAAGGTATCCAGTGCCTCCCCACCCCACATACTGTACACATACATACGATAAAGGATTCTCATTGTATAATGCCGTGAAGGGATAGCACAGAAGCCACTGCCTGTTTCTTGGAATGACAGCCGAGTGGCTTCTCAGCCGAATCGGTTGTCATTACAAGACAGCCGACCGTCGGCTATGGAGATCAGTACTGGGGGAGAGGCCTCTAGCTGCAGGCATCACCCCGGTACAAGCACTTTCCCGAAATATCGGCAATATCTGTAAATCAAAAGCCTGATTCCAATATATCGGCCCTCGATATATCGGCTTTGCTGATAATCGGTCGATCACTACTATATATGTAGGACAGCCCCACATTGATCACAATTCTGAAAACATCTGCCAGGATAAGCGTAAGCAAGCCTAAGAGGGACCCAGTACCTCCACAGGAGCACTTTATAAGCGGCCTTTAGGGTGGTAGTGTTGAATGAACATTTCGTTATTGTTGTCCAAGCCTTACTCCAGTCCTCCCCCTCAATACCAGATCCAAGGTCTCAGAGGTCCACTAGCAGGCTACAATAGAACACAGAGTGAGGGGACAGCCTGACTGAGTGGATGCCACCTGACTTGAGAAATTGAAATGAGCAAAAAGAGGTTGAGAGCCAAACTAACACATCAAGTATCCATATAGCTTAATTCTGGACTATGAATTAAAAGAGAAGTATGGGGGTCCCCCCCATTTATACTTACCTAGGTGGATGTAGCATCCGTCTGATGCTGCATCTGTCCCCCCAGCGCCTCTACTCTGAGAACCGGGCGATCAAACACCGCCGATTGCTCAGTTCTGACATCTCCCTGAGCAGAGAGCTGCTGACTGTGAGTCACAGCTCTATGCTCTGCTCCCTCCTCAATCATTGGAGTGCTGGGCTGTGGAGGGGAGGGGAGCAGCTGGCTCAGGCTCTCAGCAGCTCGCTGAGAGGTTGAGCCGGGTGTCGGTCCAGGCACCTGGTGGATCCCAACTCTGTGGTCCTGATGACGTGGTGCCTGTACCGACTTCTGTAAAGTCCACTCTCTGCTAAAAACGGGTCACAGGAGTGCAGAGCGAACTACACTCCGGTGATCCATAGGAGATGTACAGCCAAACAAGCTTTGACTGTAACAGTAGATAAACAAGCAGTATTCAACACATTTTGGGGGCTGGACAATCCCCCTTGATTAGGGCTTGGGGTAGATACAGTATCTAGAGCTCCTATATTGACTATGATACAATCTCCTGGAAAGGGATCTCCATCAGAAGAGATAAGCACAATGGCACAAAAGCTAAGAGGCATTAATGCTGCAATGTGTGCAGCATTTTCATTGCGTCTCCGTGTGGAGGAAGCCACCTTGGTAAAGGCAGAATGTCATGTTGTTTTGCCACAAATAAATACTTTTCTGTATGTAGTCTCGACTGTTAGCTGCTTTACTCTCCATACAGCTTATTAGAACAATTATCTCTACATTTTACTTTGATTAATGGCTGTTTCTGCTAGTTCCTGGTTAATTCATTGGGAGACCACTGTCTGTTAGCATTCTCCCAGTGGGGTCACCAGGATAGGAGAATGTTTATGGACATTTCTATACCCAATAAAGGGGCTCAGCAGTGGGTGAGAGTATTAACTGCAGTCATGCATCAGAATTCAATCTGTGTGGAACCAGAACATGCGACTACCATGATTCACCAATCACAATGCTTACTTTGCTACTGTAACAGCCTCCACCTCTGCAGTCACATGTGCTCTCTGCCAGCTGCATCGGGATCTAGAGAGAAGATCAGCACTGAGCTGCAAATTTCCTGAAATAAGCCAATCCCAGTCATCATAGGGGGAAAGGTTTTACAGTGATAAAAAGAAACATCGGCCTGGTAAGCAAGTGAGTTGTGTTCTCATCCCAGATCCATGTATGGCAGGGATCCCCAAACTACGGCCCTTCAGCTGTTGTGGAACTACACGTCCCATGAGGAATTGTAAAAACGCTGACATTCATTCACAGACCTAACCAGGTATGATGGGAATTGTAGTTCCTGAACAAATGGAGGGCCATCGTTTGGAGACCCCTGTTGTATGAGGTCCCCAGATGGGCAGATATTGGGAAGTCCTCCAATAAATTACTTCTTCACTACCCCCTGTGCTCCTCCCAGTTCAGCTGTCTAATACCACATACAAAGTATACGTTTTATTACCTCCTTCTCTGTTGAAAACGTAATCAGTGATCCTTTAAAAACAAATTGGAAAATGGTTCTATGCAATAAAAACGGTCTCAGACGATGGCACTACCACACCACGTTATGCCACAATGCCACAAGCAACAGTCAAACACATATCTGCGCAGAATACAGCATATCAGATAAAAAAAAGGCTAGAGGTTTTGAAGGCATGAGGCTTTCTGAGAAGTGAACAGACAGCACACGAAAAAGGCGTATACTGCATAAAATTGCTTTATATAAAAAAGCTTTTAACAGTGTTTACATATAGGATAATAGAACATATCTCAAGTCAACTGGAGCAGCATACAATATGCCAACAAAATCAGATCTATAGGAGACATAACTATATCAGCATATTGCAATACAAAAGTGTACATAAAGCAAAGATCTTTTAACATGCATTACCTACAGCATGGACCAAATAAGAGAACCAAAAAATGGGCAAATCTAACTGAAGGTGGCGTATTGTGCACCCAAATTATATTTCTTTGGTTCTCTTCCCTGATCCATAGTGTTTGGAAATGAATGATGTTAGGATAGCTTTGCTTTATGTACATATATGTTAAATGCAGACAGCACCTTCATGTAATGTATAATAATTGCCTTCTGTGATGGGGAGAATCCTGTACAGGAGTGATACATACAGGTAATGCAATGCGAGTGCTGGTTATCCATGATTTAATATCATGTGTCAAAGCTCCATCTACAGTTCAGCACTAATACTGCATAACATAACAACACCATTGAGTCTATTCATAACACACCACAGCACCATCTAGAGTCTATCCATAATACTGCAGTATTCATCACAGTGCCATCTAGAGTCTATCCATAATACTGCAGTAATCATCATAGTGCCATCTAGAGTCTATCTAGAATACTGCATTATACACCGTAACACCATCTACAGATTATCCACAAAACTGCTTCACAAATCACAGCAACATCTAATCCAGCCTTTCTTAACCTTTTTACCATGGAGAAACATTTGAAATAGCTTTCACGTCTCAGGAAATCCCCACAAAACATTATATAAGCAAAAAGAACGCTCATGCCATTTGTTTCATTTCATTACTGTACTGGAATGGCAGAGGGCATGTTTTGTCATTAATAAGGTAGGCAAGTCACAGTTTAGATTACAATACCTCTGAAAAAAGATGAAAGCTGCCAATGCTGATCTCTACAGGCATGTCTATAGCTACCATCAGCAAGCAAAACTACTATTTTAGGTCTTTTTGGCACCAAATGCTTTGTGTCAATAACATTGTCTGGCTGCTAGTACCAAACGCCAATGTACTGAATTACTTAGAGCATCAACAAGAGTAGCGCTTTGTTGTGCCTTTCAGATCTGACTCCACAACATACGCAGAACTGCCATATACCTGTATGAGAAAAGTGAAGAATGTTTATCAAATCTGGCATTTACACCAAAAGGAATACAGCCCCCTATTGCATGAGTGAGGGCACTGTGTGTCAGCAGCTAAAGTACTGTTTTCAAGATTATAACTATGAAAAGGTCCATGGACTCCCCTCCCATTACCTTTATATTATAGTTAACTCCTGATAACATCATTGGACTCACGTCCTATCCCCCTTATATTATCCCTTACCCCTAATGACGTCCCTGGACTCACCTCTTATCCCCTTTAAATAATCCCTTATTCAACACCCCACATCCCCAACACTTTATAGTAAATATAAATTGTTTTTTGTTCTGCAGGAAAGCTGGTATGACTCACCTGCCATCATGGCAACCAGACTGGCCTTATAGACATTGGTAAGTGAGCCCAGCTCTCCGATGCCAAGGATGGTTTTCATGTGTGCCTCTCCACAAGCTTCTCGGAACAACCGAATCTCTTCATACAATTCTAAAAGTAAAATCAGATGGATTCTTATTTAATGGTCTGAGATTTATTTGCTGTGTTGTCACCTCACAACAGGGCTCTGCAGCATATATCACACCAAATGTGTTCCTTACGCTCCAGCCAAACTGACAAGATGGAGCGCTTTACAACATTCGGCTTTCTGAATAAGGATTGAAGAAGAGAAAAAAGGCCAACTGATTGGGGACACTGTCCAGACATGACCACTCACAATCAGACCTCCGATGAAACAAAAAATCAGGACATGGAGCTGCTGATGACCTGCACAGATGAATGCCCCAGTTAAGAAAGAATTTACTGAGCTCACCACAGGCACACTACCAACATACCCTCCCCTTCCAGACACACCTACCTTTCCAATGGCCAGTGAGCACCAAAGTCCTGTTAATAACTATGTCGATTTCAGAAGCTCCATCCTCTACAGCTATGCGGACCTCTTCCAGGCGGGTCTTTAGGGGGGTCTGTCCGGCTGGAAATCCAGTGGCCACTGCAGAATGAGTAAATAAAGGGTCACAAAATATGTATATTTCAGTATTTTTAGCCTGATAGTCGGTTACTTCTCAGACACACTTCTCTCTGCTGAGTTCTTAACTCTGCTCACCTGCTGTGTCTATTAAGAGAGGATCTCATCATCCCTATGCCTGTGCCCAGTTCCCAGGTCTGTACACCTGCTGTGACAATTAAAAGGCTATTGCTGCAGGCTATTAAAAGGGAATGAGTCCCACTCCAGTTGTATACAGTATTTGCGAAGTTTCCAACGTAAAACTAACAAAGTGACAGCTGAGGTTCCAGAGCAGCAATGAACAATCTGGAACCCAGATCTGCACACCTGTTGTGCCATTAGGTGGGATTACTACAAGCTTTCTGCCAAGTTTCCAGTTCTGCACACCTTCTGTGCCCATTATGGTGTTCCCACCATCCTTGCACTGACTTCCTGGGTCTGCATACCTACTGTGCCCACTGCAATGGTAATTTTTTGTAATACCCAGGGTTGGGGTTAAACCCCAAAGCTGTACACTTACCTTATTTCTAAAACTACCAGTACTGAGACCTCTTAGTCCCATGCTGAGAATTTACAGGACTGAGATGTTGATGTCTGCGTTGGCAGGGGTACAGTATCAAAGATGATGAAAACATCAGTGCTCATGGTTGTCACATTAAGGGGCCTACAGAGTTCAGTCCACCCATAACTGAGAAGTAAATACAAGGTGGACTTATGCTGATGATTGGATTACACAGATTTAAAAAGTTACATGGTACATACCTGATGCCACCGGTATATCACAGCCTGCATCCTTCAGCGCCTTCACAGTGTCTTGCACGCGGGCTGGATAGACACATACAGCACCCGTGTGCACACCTGCAGGAAAAGATCCACATTTCACTCACTGCAAACAGAGAAGCTGAAAGAGAAGCTGAGAAACTCTGCCCAACACCGATTAACAAAAAATAAATACTCCTCCTCCATAAACTATGAGATTAGGTGGAAAGCGAGCCCCCTATACTGTGCCACAGGTCAGAAAGAGTCCCCCTCCCACCCTGTACTATGCCAGGAGTCAGATAAAGCCCCCTTCTATCCCCACAGTGTCAGAGGTCAGGTGTAGACCTCTTTTGTTCCCACTACGCTGGAGGTCAGAGGGCTGCCTGGAGTGTTGTAGCGGAGGGGCTGTCCCCCTGTCAGAACACAATAGCACAGCAGGGGAGGTTGTTGTATGAACGTCAGATAGTTAGTACAGCAGCTCCTCCTGAGCTGTCAATTTATTTTCGCTCAGCCATGCTGGGTTGAACAAAAAAACAACCACTAGTGTGTATGGGGCTTTAGGTGCAGAACTTATGCCAGTTTCTTTTTCACTCTGAAATAAAAACTGGCGTAGGTGATGCAGGTAGACCTTAAAGAGGTTAATGTGGTGCATGCTGCTTGAGCCAGTGGGTGGTTTAGGTTAAATTGAGGGTAAATACAAGAGTAGGGAGTTATGTTGAGGGTTATGAGAAGGTTAGAGGGTTAGGACAAGGGTAGGGGGTTATGTTGAGGGCCAGGACAAGGGTAAGGGGATATGTTGAGGACCAAGACAAGGGTAGGGGGATATGTTAAGGGCCAGGACAAGAGTAGGGGGTTATGTTGATCGCCAGAACAAAGGTAGGGGGTTATGCTGAGGCCCAGAACAAAGATAGGGGGTTATGCTGAGGCCCAGAACAAAAATAGGGGGTTATGCTGAAGGCCAAAACAATGGTAGGGGGTTATGTTGAGGGCCAGAATAATGGTAGGGGGTTATGTTGAGGGCCAGGACAAGGGTACGGGGTATGTTGAGGGCCAGGACAAGGGTAAGGGATAATGTTGAGGGCCAGGCTTTACGACCGCCTGCCGCAATTATACTGCAGGAGGCAGCTGCTCCTGTGCGAATCGCCGTAACTAACTATACGTTGCGCAGGATTCTAGGGGGAAAGCTCGTCGCGGCTCATCAGCGGCGAAGCGGATGCAGCGGGCAGGCGAATCCGATTGCCGCCTGACACCCGCGATCGCTCCCCGCTGAGAGAAAACGGTCAGCTGTTGTAAACACAGCTGACCGTTCTTCTCCCTGGAATGATCATAGAGCGCCTGTGATCCTTCTATATAGGAACACAGGTCTCTATGGTAATTTCACAAGCCACGCCCCCCCACAGTTAGAATCACTCCCCTAGGCTCAATTTAACCCCTTGAACACCCACAGTTAACCCCTTCCCTGCCAGTGTCATTTTTACAGTAACAGTGCATATTTTTAGCACTGATTACTGTAGTAATGTCACCGGTCACCCCAAAAGTGTCAAAAATGTCAGTCAGTGGTCCGATCTGTCCGCCGCAATGTCGCAGTCCCGCAAAAAAATTGCAGATCGCCGCCATTACTAGTAAATAAAAAAAAAAAAAAACACAACAAAAATGACATAAATCTTTCCCGTAGTTAGTAGACGCAATAACTTTTGCGCAAACCAATCGAAATACGCTTATTGCGATCTTCTTTTTATCAAAAATATGTAGCAGAAAACAAATTGGCCTAAAATGTTAAAAAAATTTAGATTTAATTTTTTTTTGGGAATGTCATATGCAGAATGTGAAAAATAAAAATCGCACAGGTGATCAAATACCACCAAAAGAAAGCTCTATTTGTTGGAAAAAAAGAGAGTAAATTTTGTTTGGGTACAGCATTGCATGACTGAGCAATTGTCAGTTAAACTCACGCAGTGCCAAGTTGAAAAAAGTGGCCTGGTCATTAAGGGGGCAAATCCTTCTGGTCCTAAAGCGGTTAAACAGCAGCCTGCAAAACCTTGCGGCCAAAAGAAGCATCCGCAGATGCCAACACATTCACTTTATAGAACTTTGTGAAAGTGTGCACCGACTAGATGGCCACCTTGCAAATCTGCATCACTGATGCCTGAAGATGGAAAGCCCAGGGGACACTAAACGCCCTAGTAGAGTGTGCCTTGACAGGGAAAGGAGGAACCTGACCCTTAATGGAATAGGCCTGAATCACCGTCTGTCTGATCCATCTGGAAAAGGGGGCAACCTTTTACGAGGTCCATCCGTGAGCACAAATACAGAGTCTGACTTCCTGAAAGACTCTGTAGCTGCCAGGTACACCCAATTGCCCAGACCACATCCAAGGCATGCAAGGCAATTTCCTTCAGATGTTTAGGCCTGGTACACAGGGAAGGCAACACAATGTCTTCATTCACATAAAAATCAGAGACAACCTTTGGGAGGAATGACAGACAGGGGAGAAGACCACCTTTTCCCTGTGAATCACCAGGTAAGGTGAAGGAAAGCATAACGCTGACAGTTCCAACACCCTGTGCGCAGAGGTGATAGCCACCAAAAAGGCCACCTTCTGGGACAGTGTAAGCAGGGGAATCTCCTGAACATTCTCAATGGGAGGCTCCGGAGAAGCAAAAGCAATAAATTGAGATCCCAAGATGGCAACGGAACCTGCACTGGAGGAACCAAATGTCAGACAGCCTGAAGAAAGGTTCGCACCAGGAGTGTGTGGCCAAAGGTCATTAGAAGAGTGCCAAAGCTGACACCTGGCCCTTGATGGTACTCAAGGCCAATTGCTGTTCAACCTTTCGTTGAAGGAAAGACAAGATCGGAGCCACCGAGAAGGAGCGAGGATGAATCCCAAGAGACTCACACCACGCAATGTACGTCTTCCACGTACAATGGTAGATCTTCCTACAAGTAGATTTCCAAGCTTTCAACAGGGTAGGAATCACTGACTCAAATAAGCCCCCATGCTTCAGCAGCTGGCGTTCAACAGCCAAGCTGTCAAAGCCAGCGACTGTAAAGCAGGATGGAAGATCGGTCCTTGGGACAGCACATCCTCCCTGAGAGGAAGCTTCCAAGGAACGTCAGAGACCAGCCGCACCAGACTGGCGAGGCCAGTTCAGAGCCACTTCTTGTGCCCCCTTGGTGATTGACATAAGCCATGGCCTTGGCATTGTCCGACTAAATGTGCACTGAACAAACCTGAAGAATAACTGTCCAATGGTCCAGACACAGTCTGATCGTCAGAGTTCCAAGACATTGATCGGTAGTCTGCACTCTGCCAGCATCCAGATCCCCTGAGCAGAATGCTTGCTGAGAATGCTTTACCAGCCAGACAGGCTGGTATCCGTGGTGACCACGGTCCGATAAAAGGGGAGGAAGGATTTTCCCAGCTGAAGTGCTGAAGAACAGAGCAACCATATCAGGGACTCCTTTGTTTCTGGAATCAGCCGGATTGGGTTGTCCAGAGACTGTGGAGCCTTGTCCTATTTGGTCAGAAACTCCCTTTGCATGGACCTCATATGGAACTGTGCAAACATAACTGCCTCAAAAGGTAGACACCATCAGGCCCACAGAAGGAGATCTTTCAAGTAGCCTTCCTTCCTGGGAACTGTAAACAGGTTTGAGTAAAAACCCTGAAAACATTTCAAAGTCTGAACCAGGACAATCACCCCTTGAAGTAACAGGTCTTGTACTGCCCCAAACAGACCCTGTAAGCGGTCCGGAGACAGGCGCAAGTTGGAAGGAAAGAACCTTGCCGGGGGACAAGAGCGAAAACCCGATCTTGTAGCCGTACCAAATGACTTTGTGGACCCACTTGTCTTGCAAGAGGGAAGTCCACGGGTCCGGAAATCAGCAAAGATGTCCCCCCACCCCCGATACGGCTGAGGGGGCACCTTCATGATGAACGAGCCTTGTCTGCGGGTCTAGAGAAGCCCGCTCTCAGCTTGCCAGACCAAGTTCATTTGGATCCTTCAGAGGAGGCCCTGAAGGGCTCCGAGCCCTTGTCAGTCGACCCTGAGGGATGAAAAAAACTTCTTAGGAGATGAGAAGGAAGGCCCACGTCTATGACCAGGTCCCTTGCCTTAGTAGCCTGTGGAAGAAAAGTACTCTTCGCCCCTGTGAGACCTGTAATGATGTCATCCAGGGTAGCGCCAAACAGGCGATCTCCTTGAAAAGGCTTTTTTTAGAAGTCTGGTCCGCAGCCCAGCACTTAACCTCCCTGGTGGTATGATTGTTTCCGATTTTAGGTGCTAAGTGTATTTGTGTGTGTGTGCTCGCATTTTGCGAGTGGAATTAGGAGGATGGCGAGTAAGGGCTGTGCTGTATGGGGATAGGGAATGTATTATTGTCTGTGCCTGCCCCTGCCGCCGCCCTTCACAGCGCAGCCTGCATTGACATTCTTCTTCAGAAAACTGTGCACCCGGGGCGCAGAGCGCCCTGAGCCCACCCATTGTGTGACAATAGCGAATGAATATTCGCTATTGTCACACGGATCCTCCTCCTGATCCTCTTCCTGGCAAATCAGGAAGCGGGTCCGAGACCCATTTCCTGATTGGCCGAAAGGCGAACAATTGCCATTGGCCAAGGAGGAGGAGGAGGACTCGGGAGATGTGGAGGATTGAGGAGAAGCCGCCGCTGCATCAGGTAAGTGCACGCTGGTCTCTCTGCACGCTGTGCTATCTCTGCATTTAAGGGGGCATGCTGTGTTAACTCTGCATTTAAAGGGGGCACGCTGTGCTAACTCTGCATTGAAAGGGCACACACTGTGCTAACTCTGCATTGAAAGGGGGGCAGGCTGTGGGCATTCTGGCATTGAAAGGGGGCACGCTGTGGGCACTCTGGCATTGAAAGGGGGCACGCTGGGGGCACTCTGGCATTGAAAGGGGGCACGCTGGGGGCACTCTGGCATTGAAAGGGGGCACGCTGGGGGCACTCTGGCATTGAAAGGGGGCACGCTGGGGGCACTCTGGCATTGAAAGGGGGCACGCTGGGGGCACTCTGGCATTGAAAGGGGCAATGTGATATGCAGGGGGGACAGAGGACACTGATGTAAGAAGAACATTGTTGCACCACCACTACAACCACCAGGAGAGGAAGGGAGCACGTGAATCAGATGAACTGCGCACTGTAAGTCAATATTCTTTATGGGTTACTGGGATTTGTACGCCCCTATAGCTGATGGTATTTTTCACTGCTGTATTATGTACTGTTGGGATTTGCAGTCCTCTATAGAGGGCATGTTTAGTGGTGGAGCAGGGTAAGGATCGGGTGGGGCAACAAGTGGTGAGTAACTCTTAAGGCCTGGCTCATGACTTGAAATTTTAAGCCCTGTATAATATATATATATATATATATATATATATATATATATATATATATATACACACACACATACATACATACGCAAACAACTAATGTCAATTTATTTTATTTAGTAATGTAATCCAATAGGTTATCAGTGTGTTTGTGCGTTTTGCTATTTGAATTTGCCGTCGGTTCCACCCCCCTGCGACGTGGTGCTCGCAGGAGACGGAAGCCGGGGCTCGCAGCATCGGACGGAAGATCCGGCCACCGTATGCAGCAGGGACACATCGCGGGATCCCGGGGACAAGGTAAGTAACCTCTACCAGGATCCAGCGATGCTCCCTGGCGGTACCCCGAGTGTGGCTCGGGGTTACCGCTAATGGCAATGAAATTCTACCCCGAGCCACACTCAGGAATATCGCCAAGGAGGTTAAGCCAAAAGACACGCCAAAGGACCACTGCCAAAACAGAAAGCTGAGCCACTAGGGAAGCCGCATCCAAAGAGGCATTACAGATAAACTGCAGCTCCTGGACCAGCTGGTCCGCAAACTCGGCAAAGGCAGGGGGAGCTGTTCTCCCTCCAGGTCGCAGCATAAGAGCTTAGCTTACTCGGTCAGAGTTTGCGAAACCAGGGCAATGGCGAATACCTGCCTCATTGACGAACCAGCAAGAGTGTACATATTGCGGCTTCAGCCTTCCTGTCAGCCGGATTCTTAAAGGCCGGGAACCCTTCAATCATGGTTGCCTTGTTTAACCTGGAAACTGAAGGGTCCACCACCGGTGGAACAGTCCACTTCTTAAGAAGGGACTCCTCATAGAGGTAACGCCTAGTAAAGGGCTTATGGACCCCACGGGGACGCTTTGGTCGTCCACACTCTTTAGCGACTATTCTGTCAAAATAGGCAGGGAAAGGAAACACCCTTTGCTGCCCTGGATGGCTTGCGAGTGCAAAAGGATACCTGCGCCTCCGTCGCAGCTTCAGCTGCATCCTCCATCTTTAGGGTCTCACACACAGATACAATTAGTGTATAAGGTATACATAAAGTGGACCACAGACTCCGCCTTCTGGAGAGCGGGATCCTTAAAGGCCAGGGACTCTTCTACCGGAATCATAGTTGCCTTGTTTAATCTGGAAACTGGAGGGTCCACCACTGATGGCACAGTCCACTTTTTAAGGAGGGATTCCTCATAGAGATAACACCTAATAAAATGCTTAGGAACCCCACGAGGACACTTTGGTCGTCCCCATCCTCTTGCAACAATTCTGTCAAAATAGGCGTGCAAAAGGGTACCTGCGTCCTCCATCTTTTAAAGTCTCACGCACAAGTATACAATCGGTGCATCTATCAGCGCACTTTCGTGTGTGGTCGCAGACATGGAGGAATCATCCTCACTATCAGAGGATTCCAGGTGCGTGGTTGCAGACCCAGAAGGGTGACCCACGTCCGCAAAGTCAGATTCAGGATCTGATGAGACAGATGAGGCAGGGGAAGGCGGGAAGTCACTTTTTGCTAGCCCATCGCCCGCAAGCCACCTCCACTCGGGACACAAAGGACTCCAGGACCGCCGTCGGTGCATTGATGGATGGTTGGGACCCAGAGGGCCCTGCAGCCTCAGAGAGGGGATTAGATGGGAGATGTGCTAAGTGGCACCATGAGGCTTACAGAGACCCAGGAAGGAACCCAGGCCCCACACAGTCGATCGTCCGGTCGCCGGAGGTGCACCCCCCTGGCCCTCATCACCAGTTAGTGCCCTGCACCCACCCCAGGTGGACCAGACCACCCAAGCAACCCCAGCATATGTGGAGGGGGGCAGGATGGGGACACTAGAAAGGGGGGGGTGGCCGATGAAAAGGAGGGGAACCCAGGGGTCCGACCGTCCCAACGAGGGGCCCACCTCCACCCGAAAACCCTCCAAGGGGAGGGGGGGGGGTGAGACAGCTACTCACCATACCAGGAACCAGGTGGGCACCATTCCAGACAGAAGCCCTCTCCAAGGGGGGGGAAGGGGGCTGTCGGCCAGGAGGAACGCTGCGACTTGGGCTGAGATCCTGTCGTATGCGACCTCGCGAGGCAGCCCCCGTCCAGTGGGGCTATGTCGGGGACAACCTAGCGCGGAGCTGAGGTCGGCAGGTGCTCGCTGGCAAGACTGGGGTGACCCCTGGATCTAGATTAAGCAGCCAATATCGGATGGATATCCTTGTGCGTCTCCTATGTGAAGTATGAGAACTTTTTAAATAAAGATGGAGTTTTATTACTATACTACACTAAGAGGAGCCTTCTTCATTTTTTTTGCCCTCCGAGAGTACACATAGGAGACGCACAAGGATATCCATCCGTCGACTACCTGGGATTCCAGTCTGCTAATGAAAAGGAGACCCCTAAGCCTGTTTTGATCTTTAGCCGGCGTACGCCAGCTTAGATCAACATCATCTGTTAAGTGTGAAATCTTACCATATTCCGGCGGTGAATTGGAGGGTGCCAGCACTACTACCCACGTATACGCACAGTCACCTGATTTGGTTGATGCACAGAGTGATATGTTTTACAGTAAGTGGGAGGATTTAGCGCTGTTTACATTCTTACATTTTAGTGCCTTGGCCAGCTTTTCCATGTCCAAACATCAAATGAGTTATAATATTACTCTACATACCGAAGTCCTCCATCTTAATGCTTCGTAGAAGATCATCTCTGATTGGATGTTTTGCCTTGAAGCACAGCCTATGGATGTTGGACGGTGTGTCATCTCCAGATAGAGTGGTGAGGTCAATACAGGTCACAGCCTTCAACAGCCATGCCGCCTGTAGGAATAGCACAATTACAATCACACAACATCCCAGCCAATCAGTAGCTATTCATCACAGAACACCCCAGCCAACTGACCAACACAACAGACAATTTTACAACGACCCAGCTAATCACAGTTAAAGTCACATAGTGAATAAAAAGAAGAAACACAATAGGGCGATTTACCTGCCAGTCCTTCTTCACAGTACGGCGGGTCTGAATCTGCTCTGCCCGGCGGAGGACTGCAGGGTGATTCACCCTAACTTTGGAGATCCAGCCAAGATCTGGAAGAAGGGTAGACATGTTTTTGGTCCAGGAATCTCCAAAAATAATCTATATACGAAATCTGTATAAAAGGATTTATCTAGGACAATGAAAAGCATAGAAGTTGTGTAAGCCATGGTGCTTTCAGTCATTTACTGCTCAGCCTAAATATCTGTACACCAGATAGTGGCAGAAGACCTCAGAGGCCGTGCTGCTTGCTCACTGTATTAGGAAATTTAGTAAAAAAAGGAACCCATTCCATTTCCCTTCTTTCCAGCATAATGGTTAACTGGTGATTTCGGTCTATCTTAGCATTTTCTGAAATGACCCAAAATTCTGCAGCTCATTAGGAATGCTACCCCACTCCTGGACTGACATCAATCGACAACGCCTGGCATTGTGCTAGAAGTTTGATACAAAAGGAGCAGAATACAAATCTTAAAGTGTTTCATCATCCTCAGCGCTTAGTCCCCAGAGATGGAGGTATACCGATGAGCCCCCCTCAGCGGCCTGTCCTTGTCCTTGTTCTGGGCACAAATTCAAGCAATGTCGTATTTGTAAGGAAGGATGAAGACGGTGACAGACAACAGTAGGGAAAAGACACAACAAGCTTAGAATTTATTAACCAGAAAAGATCTGCAAAACACATTTTATAGGACACCGTAAGGCAAGACTGCACACTGACCTCACAAGAGGAAAAACTAAAAGCAAAGGGATTTAGATTGGATACTAATGGCATAAAAGCTATAGAGATTATATGACATCTGATTTGAGTATTGCAGATCATTACTGACACATTATGAGGCCGAAAACTGGAATAAAAAAAATAAAAGGAGATGTCAATAGAAACATTGTTCACATTGCTAATAGAAAGAGCGTGATAACTAATTTGAATCACAAGGTCTATTTACTAGAAGAGAGAGCAAACAATCCCCATGACTCAACCCCACAGTCACTGGCCTTTTGCCCTGCAAATAGTACTATAGCAACCCAGTGACCGGTCACCCTGTAGATAATCCCATACACAGCCAGTGACCGGCCAACCTGCATTTAATATCAGTACACAGCCAGTGACCGGCCGCCATGCATTTAATCCCAGTATACAGCCAGTAATTGGCCATCCTGCAGACAATCCCAGTAAACAGCCGGTAACCAGCCACCTTGCAGATAATCCCAGTACACAACCAGTAACCAGCCACCCTGCAAATAATCCCAGTACACAGCCAGTACCAGCTACCCTGAAGATAATCCCAGTACATAGCCACCCTGCAAATATTCCCACTACACAGCCAGTAACCAGCCACCCTGCAAATAATCCCAGTACACAGCCAGTACCAGCTACCCTGCAGATAATCCCAGTACATAGCCACCCTGCAAATATTCCCAGTACACAGCCAGTAACTGGCTACCCTGCAGATAATCCCAGTACACAGCCAGTAACCGGCCACCCTGCAAATAATCCCAGTACACAGCCTGTAATCAGCCACCCTGCAGATAATTCCAGTACAAAGCCAGTGACCGGCCATCCTGCAGATAATCCCAGTACACAACCAGTAACCGGCCACCCTGCAGATAACCTCAGTATGCAGCCAGTGACCAGCCACCCTGCAGATATTCCCAGTAAACAGGCAATAACCAGCCATCCTGCAGATAATCCCAGTACACAGCCAGTGACCCGCCACCCTTCTTTACAAGAATGTTACATACCTAGCTGTGTATCCCCCTCCTTCCCTAGAATGTTACATACAGAGCTTCTCCTTTATAGAGGTACATACCCAGTTCTTTCCCCTATTGTTTCCACTATAATGATTCATACCTAACTCTGAACCTCCCTGCTGTGGCCTGTGTGTGAATCCCCTCATGCTGGGCACAGACTTTCTTCCCCTAGGCGCCAAGGTCTAGCAGGCACAGCACACTCTTCTCAACGTGCTGTGCCCTGGCCATGCACCCAATGTGACCTTGCGGGAAGGGGCAGAGCCTGTTGCCCAGGTAATCTGATGTAAGCATCAGGTTCCCTGGTTTGGAGATCGTGTCCTGGCTCAGGTACCTGGGCAGTGGGAAACAGTGGGCAATCTCTTTCTGCCAGTCCCCCTGGATGCTATGTGTGCCTGTGAGGACCTCAGACTAAGCTTGTGCCTCCAGATGCTGCCTCTAGCTCCCATTGCCCAGCCTGCACCCTTTGCCCAAATTTGTGGCCAGGGTGCCCAGTGCTCCTCATTCTCTTGCTGGACTAGTTTGTCACACCCTCAATTCTCCTTCATAGTGATACATACCCAGTTCTGTGCCCCCTTCTCCCCCAGACTGGAACTTATGCAGCTCTGTGCCCCTTTCCTCCACCTCCTCCATAGTGGTACATACCTAGCTCTGTGCCCTATCCCCCTCCTCTGTAGTGGTACATATCAGGCTCTGTGCCCTATACCCCTTCTTTCATAGAATGGTACATGTCTAGCTGTGTGTCCCCCTCCTTCCCTAGAATAATACATACACAGCTCTGTGCATGCTTCCTCCGCTGTAGTGCTACCGTGTTTCCCCGAAAATAAGACCGGGTCTTATATTAATTTTGGCTTCAAAAACCACACTAGGGCTTATTTTCAGGGGATGTCTTATTTACGGTATGTACAATGACTATCTTCAAATGATTGTAACCCTAAATTAAATATCCTGATCCTTTAAAGCATGATAGACAGCACACTGCCTGTGCTGTGTCATTTAGCCCTCTCTATGTTCTAAAAAACCTAGAATAAAACAATAAAATGTTAAAAAAAAAAAAAGTTCTCTCCCCCTGTCAGCTCAGAAATCAGCATTATGACATTCTGTCCAATGCTTCTGTTTATTCATTCCCAAAAAAAACCTTGGATAAAGTCATTGTAAAATTATGTAATCGATTTTGTCAAAAGATTATATAATGTGCAGTGTGTCTCCTTTTGTAACTTTATTGTGGAAAATACCTTATTTACAGTGCCGCTGGGCGCTCACGTGACCCTCTGGAGCACTACTTTCCCTCTCTGAATACTGCAGAGGGAGGGGCTGAGAACAAGGATTTTACTAGGGCTTATTTTCGGGATAGGGCTTATTTTGCGGCCATCCCTGAAAATCATGCTAGGTCTTATTTTCGGGGTAGGGCTTATTTTCAGGGAAACAGGGTACATACCCAGGTCCTCCACTATACTAATACATACCCAACTCTGATTCTCCCTCCTTCCCCAGAATGATATAAATACACAGACCTGTTCTCTCCTCCTTCCCCAGAATGGTAACTACCCAGATTTGTGCCACTCTACTCCTCCATATTGGTACACATAACTAGCTCCATACCCCACCTCCCCTAAATGATAAACACCCAGCTTTGTGCCACCCCCTTACCAAGAATGATGCAAATCCAGCTCTGCCCCCCCTCCTCTCCCATAGTAGTACATACCCAACTCGGCAAACCCCATCTCCCCTGAATCATAAATACCCAGCTCTGTGCCACTCCTTCTCCCCAAAAATGGTGCATACCCAGCTCTGTACCTTCACCCTCACCAAGAATGGTGCATAGCCTGCTCTGCCCTTCCACCCTGTTACAGAATGGTACATGCCCTGCCCCCTCTACCAGAATGGTACATACCCAGCTTTGTGCCCCCCTCCTCCCTCATAGTAGTACATACCCAACTCTGCAAACCCCATCTCCCCTGAATGATAAATACCCAGTTCTGTGCCACCCCTTCTACCCGAAAATGGTACATAACAAGCTCTGTACCTTCTCCCTCACCAACAACTGTTCATTCCTAGCTCTGCCCCACCCCCTCCTCCAGAATGGTACACATCCAATCTGTGCCCCCTCCACCCCCAAAATGGTGCCCACCAAGCTTTTTACCCCCCTCCTCTCCCATAGTAGTACATACCTAACTCCGCAAACCCCATCGCCCCTGAATGATAAAAACCTAGATTTGTGCCACTCCTTTTCGAAAAAGGTGCATATCCAGCTCTGCCCCGCCGCCTCCTCCAGAAAGGGAACATACCCAGCTCTGTGCCCTCCCTTTCCCCAGAATGGTACATACCCAGCTGTGTTCCCTCCCCTCCTCCAGAATGGTACATACCCAGCTCTGTTCCCTCCCCTCCCCCAGAATGGTACATACCCAGCTCTGTTCCCTCCCCTCCCCCAGAATGGTACATACCCAACCCTGTGCCCTCCCCAAGAATGGTACATACCCAACTCTGTGCCCTCCGCTCCCCCAGAATGGCACATACCCAGCTCTGTTCCCTCCCCTCCCCTTCCCAAGAATGGTACTTACCCAGGTCTGTGCCCTCCCTTTCCCCAGAATGGTACATACCCAGGTCTGTGCATTCTCCTTCCCCAGAATGGTACATACCCAGCTCTGTTCCCTCCCCCAGAATGGTGCATACCCAGCTCTGTGCCCTCTCCTCCCCTAGAATGGTACATACTCATCTCTGTGCACTCCCCTCCCCCAGAATGGTACATGCCCTGCTCTGTTCCCTCCCCTCCCCCAGAATGGTACATACCCTGTTCTGTACCCTCTCCTTCCCCCAGAATGGTACATACCCAGCTCTGTGCCCCCCCCCCCCATCAGAATGGTACATACCCAGCTCTGTTCCCTCCCCCCCATCAGAATGGTAAATACCCAGCCCTGTGCCCTCCCCTTCCCCTAGAATGGTACATACCAGGCTCTGTTCCCTCCTCTCCCCCAGAATGGTACTTACCAAGCTCTGTTTCCCCCCCCCCCCCCCCAGAATGGTACATACCCAACCCTGTGCCCTCCTCAAGAATGGTACATACCCAGCTCTGTGCCCTCCTCTCCCCCAGAATGGCACATACCCAGCTCTGTTCCCTCCCCTCCCCAAGAATGGTACTTACCCAGGTCTGTGCCCTCCCTATCCCCAGAATGGTACATACCCAGGTCTGTGCATTCTCCTTCCCCCAGAATGGTACCTACCCAGCTCTGTACCCTGTCCTCCCCTAGAATGGTACATACTCATCTCTGTGCCCCCCCCCCAGAATGGTACATACCAAGCTCTGTTCCCTTCCCTCCCCTCCCCCAGAATGGTACATACCCAGCTCTGTTTCCTCCCCTCCCCCAGAATGGTACATACCCAGTTCTGTCCCCTCCCCCAGAATGGTACATACCCAGCTCTGTTCCCTCCCCCAGAATGGTACATACCAAGCTCTGTTCCCTCCCCTCCCCCAGAATGGTACATACCCAGTTCTGTCCCCTCCCCCAGAATGGTACATACCAAGCTCTGTTCCCTCCAACCAGAATGGTACATACCAAGCTCTGTGCCCTCCCCTCCCCCAGAATGGTACATACCCAGTTCTGTCCCCTCCCCCAGAATGGTACATACCAAGCTCTGTTCCCTCCAACCAGAATGGTACATACCAAGCTCTGTGCCCTCCCCTCCCCCAGAATGGTACATACCAAGCTCTGTGCCCTCCCCTCCCCCAGAATGGTACATACCAAGCTCTGTGCCCTCCCCTCCCCCAGAATGGTACATACCAAGCTCTGTTCCCTCCCCCAGAATGGTACATACCAAGCTCTGTTCCCTCCCCTCCCCCAGAATGGTACAGACCCAGCTCTGTTCCTTCCCCTCCCCCAGAATGGTACAGACCCAGCTCTGTTCCCTCCCCTCCCCCAGAATGGTACATACCCAGCTCTGTTACCTCCCCTTCCCCTAGAATGGTACATACCCAGCTATGTGCCCTCCCCTCCCCCAGAATGGTACATACCCAGCTCTGTTCCCTCCCCTCCCCCAGAATGGTACATACCCAGTTCTGTTCCCTCCCCTCCCCTCCCCCAGAATGGTACATACCAAGCTCTGTGCCCTCCCCTCCCCCAGAATGGTACATACCAAGCTCTGTGCCCTCCCCTCCCCCAGAATGGTACATACCAAGCTCTGTGCCCTCCCCTCCCCCAGAATGGTACATACCAAGCTCTGTTCCCTCCCCCAGAATGGTACATACCAAGCTCTGTTCCCTCCCCTCCCCTCCCCTCCCCTCCCCCAGAATGGTACAGACCCAGCTCTGTTCCTTCCCCTCCCCCAGAATGGTACAGACCCAGCTCTGTTCCCTCCCCTCCCCCAGAATGGTACATACCCAGCTCTGTTACCTCCCCTTCCCCTAGAATGGTACATACCCAGCTATGTGCCCTCCCCTCCCCCAGAATGGTACATACCCAGCTCTGTTCCCTCCCCTCCCCCAGAATGGTACATACCCAGTTCTGTTCCCTCCCCTCCCCCAGAATGGTACATACCCAGCTCTGCCCCCTCCCCTCCCCCAGAATGGTACATACCCAGCCCTGTGCTCTCCCCCCCATCAGAATGGTACATACCCAGATCTGTGCCCTCCCCCCCATCAGAATGGTACATACCCAGGTCTGTTCCCTCCCCTCCCCTCCCCCAAAATGGTACATACCCTGCTCTGTGCCCTCCCCTCCCCCAGAATGATACATACCCAGCTTTATTTTCTCCCCTCTCCCAGAATGGTACATACCCAGCGCTGTGCCCTCCCCTCCTCCAGAATGGTACATACCCAGCTCTGTGCCCTCCCCCAGAATGGTACATACCCAGCTCTGTCCCCTCCCCTCCCCCAGAATGGTACATACCCAGCTCTGTGCCCTCCCCCCCATCAGAATGGTACATACCCAGGTCTGTTCCCTCCCCCAGAATGGTACATACCCAGCTTTATTTTCTCCCCTCTCCCAGAATGGTACATACCCAGCTCTGTGCCCTCCCCTCCCCCAGAATGGTACATACACAGCGCTGTGCCCTCCCCTCCCCCAGAATGGTACATACACAGCGCTGTGCCCTCCCCTCCCCCAGAATGGTACATATACAGCGCTGTGCCCTCCCCTCCTCCAGAATAGTACATACCCAGCTCTGTGCCCCCCCCCCCCCCCCAGAATGGATACCCAGCTCTGTGCCCTCCCCTCTCCCAGAATGGTACATACCCAGCGCTGTGCCCTCCCCTCCTCCAGAATAGTTCATACCCAGCTCTGTCCCCTCCCCTCTCCCAGAATGGTACATACCCAGCTCTGTCCCCTCCCCTCTCCCAGAATAGTACATACCCAGCTCTGTCCCCTCCCCTCTCCCAGAATGGTACATACCCAGCTCTGTCCCCTCCCCTCTCCCAGAATAGTACATACCCAGCGCTGTGCCCTCCCCTCCTCCAGAATAGTACATACCCAGCTCTGTGCCCTCCCCTCCCTCAGAATGGTACATACCCAGCGCTGTGCCCTCCCCTCCCCCAGAATGGTACATACCCAGCTTTATTTTCTCCCCTCCCCCAGAATGGTACATACCCAGCTTTATTTTCTCCCCTCTCCCAGAATGTTACATACCCAGCGCTGTGCCCTCCCCTCCTCCAGAATAGTACATACCCAGCTCTGTGCCCTCCCCTCCCCCAGAATGGTACATACCCAGCTTTATTTTCTCCCCTCCCCCAGAATGGTACATACCCAGCTTTATTTTCTCCCCTCTCCCAGAATGTTACATACCCAGCGCTGTGCCCTCCCCTCCTCCAGAATAGTACATACCCAGCTCTGTGCCCTCCCCTCCCCCAGAATGGTACATACCCAGCGCTGTGCCCTCCCCTCCTCCACAATAGTACATACCCAGCTCTGTCCCCTCCCCTCCTCCAGAATGGTACATACCCAGCTCTGTGCCCTCCCCTCCCCTCCCCCAGAATGGTACATACCCAGCTCTGACCCCTCCCCTCCTCCAGAATAGTACATACCCAGCTCTGTTCCCTCCCCTCCCCCAGAATGGTACATACCCAGCTCTGACCCCTCCCCTCCTCCAGAATAGTACAGACCCAGCTCTGTGCCCTCCCCTTTTCAATATTAGCACATATCCAATCTGTGCCACCTCCACCCCTTTAGGGAACACTCTCCTAGAATGGTACATACTAAGCTCTGCAACCCCTTCCCTCCCCCCCCCCGAATGGTGCATACCTAGCTCTGTGCCACTTTCAACCCTGTCCCCCCTCCTCCTCCACAGTAGTACATACCCTGCACTGCCCCCCCATCCTCCCGATAGTAGTACATACTACTTGTGTGCACCCTCCTCCTTCATAGCAGTACATGCCTACCTCTGTCCCCCCCCCCCCCCGAATGGTATCTGCCCAGCTCTGTGCCCCTCAAATGGTACATACCCAACTCTGTACCCGGGTTCCTGCCTGACATGATGTCGCTAGAAGAAGTAAGCACACAGAGAGCCTCCCCTACTCCAACCAATCAGAGAAATGAAGGCTCACGTGACCGACTTCTTCCAATCCGCGTGCGGCAGCCTCATCCTTCCGAGCTGTGCGGAAACCTATGACTGTCTGGTGTCACTGAGTAGGAGCTTGAGGAAAGAGACAGATGACACGTGATCTGGCCTGAGGAGATACACACATACTCCCAGCACACAAGTGTCACCTGTCTGTTCAGCACTTCTAGCCTTTGGTCAGTGCTGTCCTCCACCTCCAACCCCTGTATGAGAAGCCTCAGATGGAAACTGTTGTCCCCAGCAACATATTAGTGTGGGGGTAGTGATGTGATCAGGGGTGAAGCTCAATCAGAAACCAGACTGCGCATTTAACGGTGAACTCAGGGGCAGCCACCCATCTGACCTTCACTCCTGTGATATCACAGATCCTTTTCTTCCCTTGGCACCCCAACGCTTTAGAGAGCAGTGTCACATAATATCATGACTTTACTCTTTATGTGGGTGGAGGGTGGGGCCTTGACACCCCAGGATCACAAGAAAATGCTGGGTGTCATGCAACCTTACGGGGTAAATATTGCAGCCAATAGTGCTGCAGACTATTTCTATTATCTTTTTTTATTTTTCAAGCTGGATTTGGGTTTAGCGTGAGCGATGTTAAAGATCAAATGTTAAAGTCAAACCCTACTCAATAAAAGTCATTGACCTGGCCAAAAACAAAATAAGCAAGCGATCGTTATCTAATCTGAATATGTGCTACCCCCCCCCCCCCAAATGCTGATGCTTCAATTAACCCCCAAATCCTCATCTGTATATTTCATGCAATGCTGTACCCAAAAAAAAATTGTATAATTTTTTTTCACACAAATAGAGCTTTCTTTTAGAGCCGGTTCACACTGAGGCGACCTGTTAGGCGCCTGCCATAGAGAAGCTGTGGACCCGTTCTAATAGGAGCGACACAAGTCGCTCCGACTTAGAAAAAGGGTCCGGAGCTTCTTTGGGGCGACCCGGAGCGACCTGCATTAACTTCAATGATATGAAGTCCCTGCCGGCCGCTCCGAGGTCACGGTGCGAGCTGCGCACCGCGATTACACAGGTCGCCCGGCAAAGTCGGCTTGCCCCAGTGTGAACAGGGTCTTAGTGGTATTTGATCACCACTGGGTTTTTTATTTTTTGCAATATAAACAAAACAAGATAAAATATTTTGAAAAAATATACATATTATTTTTGTCTTTCTGCTAAAAAGAGAATAAATCCCAAACGGGATTAGCTATCAGGGAGAGGGACGCTGCGATACCAGAGAAATATAATGGGAAATGTTGATGCAAAAATTTATAAAAATGATCTTTTATTCGTTCAAAGTAAAAAATCTGTATGCTACAATAACATCATAGAATCATTATAGTAGTACAAAGATTATGCAAACATTAAAAATACAAACAATTACAAAAGGTTCAGAGAATCACTTAGGCTATGTTCACATGTGGGCGTAGCGGATCGCGGGCAGAATCACCGCGATTCTGCCCGCGATCCGGAAATCATTGCAAATTACGGGACGCCTGTGCGATGCCCGTGATTTGCAATAGCACCCAAAACGCTGTGCTATGTTGCCACGATTTCCGCCTGTCGAATCGCGGTAACATAGCGCAAACTGAGTCCGCATGACGCACAAAAGAAGCTGTTGTACCTTTTTTGGGCGTCATGCGTCCCGCGATTCTGTTTGCGTGATGTTACCGCAATTCGGCAGGCGGAAATCGCTGCAACATCGCACAGCATTTGGGGTGCCATTGCAAATCACGGGCATCGCACAGGCGTCCCGCGATTTGCAATGATTTCCGGATCGCGGGCAGAATTGCGGTGATTCTGCCCGCGATCCGCTACGCCCACATGTGAATGTAGCCTTAACCACTTCAGCAGCGGAAGATTTTACCTCCTTCCTGACCAGGCCCTATTTTGCGATTCGCACTGCGTGAGTTTAACGGACAATTGCGCGGCCGTGCGACGCTGTACCCAAATGAAATTTACATCCTTTTTTTCCCACAAACAGAGCTTTCTTTTGGTCATATTTGATCACCTGTGCAATTTTTACTTTTTGCTCTATAAACAAAAAAAAGAGCGAAAATTTTTAAAAAATAATATTTTTCACATTTTTTATATGAAATTCCCCCCCCCCCCCAAAAAATGTAAAAATCAAAATTTTTTAACATTTTAGGTCAATTTGTTCTCTGCTACATATTTTTGGTAAAAAAAAAATCACAATAAGCGTATTTTGATTGGTTTGCGTAAAAGTTATTGCGTTTACTAACTAAGGGAAAGATTTTTGTCATTTTTATTGTTTTTTTTTTTAACGAGTAATGGCGGCGATCTGCGATTTTTTTGCGGGACTGCGACATTGTGGCGGACAGATCGGACCCTTGACTGACATTTTTGACACTTTTGGGGGTACCAGTGACATTACTACAGTAATCAGTGTTATACATATGCACTGTTACTGTAAAAATGACACTGGCAGGGAAGGGGTTAACTTTATTGGTGATGCAGGGGTTAAATGTGTCCCTAGGGGCGTGCTTCTAACTGTAAAGGGGTGTGGCTTTTCATGTAACCACAGAGACATACGACCCTACATAGCAGGATCGTATGATCTCCGCTGTTACACCAGGGAGAATGATAGGCTGCTTTGTTTACATCAGCTGCCTGCCTTTCTCCCTCTCCACGGGGAGATCGCGAGTGACCGGCGGACATCGGGTCCTCCAGTCACACGCGCTGGGATGTGCAGGAACGAGCGGAGGCGGGAGCGCGCCTCTGGCGGCGCGTTCTCGCCCCCTGCAGGCTCCTGGGCGAGCGACGTAGTACTACATCGCTTTGCCCAGGAGGGGCTGGCTGCCGCAGTAAATATACTGTGGGCGGTCGGCAAGTGGTTAATGTACAGCATAACGTATGGACTCCAAAACCCCTATGTGTAATATAGAGTGGAACTGAGCATTCTTTAAAATTTCTTCATAAATTTTGGCCAAATTGTATATTACAGGAAAAAAAATCCCAATAAGTGCATATTGATTGGTTTGCGTGAAAGTTATAGCTTCCACAAACTGTGGTATATATATATATATATATATATATATATATATATATATATATATATATACATACTGAATGTTTTTTTTTATATTATTTTTGGCAGCAATAAACAAAGTATAATGTGATTGCGATAGTGCAGCAGACAATCTGACGCTAACTGATGCTGGGGGGGGACTAACTGCCATTGACATCACCAGTGACACTAATAGAGTTATCAGTGCTAATAATACACTGTGCAAAAAAAATTAAAGGAACACTTTTTAATCAGAGTGTAGCATCAAGTCAATTAAACTCCTGGGATATTGATTTGGTCAGTTAAGTACCAGAGGGGGTTGGTAATCAGTTTCGGCTGCTTTGGTGTTAATGAAATTATCAACAGGTGCACTAAATGGGCAACAATGAGACAACCTCCAAAACAGGAATGATTTTACAGGTGGAGGCCACTGACTTTTTTTTCCCTATTCGTCTTTTCTGACTAGTTTTGCATTTGGCTAGGGTCAGTGTCACTACTGGTAGCATGAGGCGATACCTGGACCCTATAAGAGGTTGCATAGGCAGTCCAACTCCTCCAGGATTGCACATCAATACGTGCCATTGGCAGAAGGTTTGCTGTGTCTCCCAGAGCATGGATGAGATTCCAGGAGACAGGCAGTTACTCTAGGAGAGCTGGACAGGGCCGTAGAAGGTCCTTAACACATCAGCAGGACTGGTATCTGTTCCTTTGTGCAAGGAGGAACAGGATGAGCACTGCCAGAGCCTTAAAAAAATGACCTCCAGCAGGCCACTGGTGTGAATGTCTCTGACCAAACAATCAACGTTCTCTAGGCTGCCCTGTGCCTACTGCCTGGCACCATAGAGCTTGATTGCCATTAAATAACAGAATTGGCAGGTCTGCCACTGGCATCCTGTGCTTTTCATAGATGAGAGCAGGTTCACCCTAAGCACATGTGACAGATGTGAAAGGGTTTGGAGAAGCCGGGGAGGAAGTTATGTTGCCTTTAACCACTTGCTGACCGCCGCATGACTATTTACTGTGGCAGTCAGCCCCGTACAGGCAAAACGACGTAGGGCTACATCACTCGCCCATGAGCCTCTAGGGGGCGAGAGCGCGCCGCCGGAGGCGCGCTCCCGCCCCCGCTCATTCCCTGCCTTCCCCGCGCGAGTGATCGGCGGCTCCGATGTCCGCCGGTCACTCGCGATCTCCCGCTGGAGAGGGAGAAAGGCAGGCGGCTAATGTAAACAAAGCCACCTGTCATTCTCCCTGATGTAACAGCAGAGATCATACGATCCTGCTATGTAGGATCATATGTCTCTGTGGTTACATCACAAGCCATGCCCCCACAGTTAGAAGCACGCCCCTAGGGATACATTTAACCCACTGATAACCAATAAAGTTAACCCCTTCCCTGCCAGTGTACTTTTTACAGTAACAGTGCATATTTATAGCACAGATTACTGTAGTAATGTCACTGGTACCCCCAAAAGTGTCAAAAATGTCAGTCAAGGGTCCGATCTATCTGCCGCAATGTCGCAGTCCCGCAAAAAAATTGCAGATCGCCGCCATTACTAGTAAAAAAAAAAAAAAAACAATAAAAATGACATAAATCTTTCCCGTAGTTAGTAGACGCAATAACTTTTGCGCAAACAAATCAAAATACGCAATTTTTTATTTTACCAAACATGTAACAGAAAACAAATTGGCCTAAAATGTTAAAAAATTTTGATTTTTACATTTTTTTGGGGGGGAATTTCATATAAAAAATTTGAAAAATATTATTTTTTCAAAACTGTCGCTCTTTTTTTGTGTATAGCGCAAAAAATAAAAATCGCACAGGTGATCAAATACCACCAAAAGAAAGCTCTGTTTGTGGGAAAAAAAGGACGTCGATTTCATTTGGGTACAGTGTCGTACGACCGCGCAATTGTCCGTTAAAGTCACGCAGTGCCGAATCGCAAAATAGGCCCTGGTCTTTGAGCAGCCAAATCCTCCGGGGCTTAAGTGGTTAAAATAGTTCAGCAAGATTAGTTTGGTGGTGGGTCAGTGATGGTCTGGGGAGGCATATTCATGGAGCGATGGACTAGCCTGCTGCATCATTTTTTTCACTTTAATTTTCGGGGTGTTTTTGAATTCAGCCCTATGTAGGTTGATCATTTTAATTTCCATCAAACAATGTGGCATCCTTTCCTTCCTAACACATTACCCAGTCCATATCAGTATAGATATCCAGCATGATATTTTTCCCCATTCCAATCTGATGTGTTGTCAGTGTTCCTTCATTTTTTTGAGCAGTGTATGAACTGTTACTGTACTAATGACACTGGCTGGGAAGGGGTTAACCTCTAGAATGATCAAGGGGTTAAAAATGTGCCTATGTGTAATGTAGTTGAAATGTCCTGATTTTACTAGTTGATCTCCAAGTTTCTCATCCCTGCACAGAAATCGTTCCCCATGTACAGAGCTCTGTGCTGAATGTCAACAGCTAGGACTAAGCAGCAACCATGGCCGCTGTTTTTTCTACTCTCTGCCACAGGGATGTAGATAAGGGGGGGTCAGGGGGGCCCATCCCCCTCATCACTGAGCATCCATTAATGTCACAGTAGCTAGGCTAGTGTAGTCTTTCAGCTGCGGGTGCCGCACTGCCACACACCAGCCTGTCTTCTCCATACTGCTGGTAGGCAGGGTGGCCCTTGGCAGGCCGTGATTACAGATCATCCCATAATATAATACTGTACAGGAGTGTCCAGCTTGCCCGAATTGTAAAATAACATGCCGGGACTCGGGAAGGACTTATGAGGTTCAGCTACCTATTGGCTGAGAAGGCAGCAGGGGGTGGTGCCACTGCCTCCTTAGCAAATGGGTACACAAAGTGCTCTGTCCACCATTCCAACAATCTTAATCCCATGGGCTTCCTATCTTAGCGGGTGCAGGAGAAGCAGCTCTGCTGTGAAAAGTCTGCAAACAAGATCCAGAACTGTATGCAGCGAGTGAAGGTTCTGCAGTAATTGAGGGGAGGAAAGAGAAAAGGTTTTGCCCCAGCAGAAATAAAGGAAAATCTGTGAGCTTCCTGTGCCTCCCTTTAATAACATTCATTGTAATACCACCCACGTTCCTTTCATTTTAATGTGGTGACAGTGACCGGACACCTGTGCAGCATAGGTGTTCGCTGTCACCATTTTAAAACACGAATATGGATGGTATTACAAGGAGTGCTTTTTGGCTGGACAGCTGCTCTCCCAGTAACCACCTTTAGGGCCCATTCCCACTAGGCACTGCATGTGAATCGCACAGGGACGTTGTGCAGTTCCTGTGCGCTTCACATGCAGCTGTGTTGAGTGTGGCTTTTGGTTTTTTTTTTTCGGGGGGGAGAGAGTGCAAGTAGCTGGTGTTGCCTAAGCCAGGGATCCTCAAACTGTGGCCCTCCAGCTGTTGCGGCACTACACATCCCATGAGGCATTGTAAAACTCTGACATTCACAGACATGACGGGAACTGTAGTTCCTGAACAACTGGAGGGCCATAGTTTGGAGACCCCTGGGTACAAAATAATCTAGCACCAGCCCTGTAAAGGGAAGAAGTGTTGTTCTGTAGTCCTAGAGCTTCCTATACTTGGGTGATAAAACTGCTCCCTCTATGGGTAGAGTACAGTGAATGTTGTCATTGTAGGATAACACTACAGAACACCTGCCCTTCACACCATCTAACCAAGCAGAGATCTGCTCGGTTACATTTGTCCCCTGGTTGTACCGGCCGGGAAATGGTGGATCCAAAACGTGACAAAATAATTGTCACTTCTGGTTTTTGTTGACATGTGAAATCGAGGCATGGATATGCCTCATTCTCCATCCCGAACCATGGGAGCTGTTGGTGGCTGGGGGAGACAACGCAGCGCCCATTCTGTAAAAGTGATCAGCAGCTATACGTGTTGCATCACTTTCAAGCCGGAAGTTAACTGAACAAGCAGAGTGCAAACTGATGGCTGCAGTAAAGGATAAGTTCATCTTTGAAACGTTACATATTCCACCTGTATTTTAGGGTGGAACATTTAACATGTTTCAGCTACTGCCTCCTCTCCTCCCCATGACAGCAGGCAGGGGAGCCTCTCCCCACACCCGCTGTCAGGGTTTAAAGACAGTGCGGTTGTAAGGGCTCCACCCACATGACCACATTATTCATTCACAGAGCTGTGATGGAATGAACTACATCTACTGTTGTCCTCCACAGCCGACAGCTTGTAGTTCTCAATAAACTGCTAGGACTCTGTTGATCCCTCTCGTAGTTCATGGATTCTTCCTGCCATTCAGTACCCACCTGCCAATATCGGAGGTACATGCAGACAGTGTACTGAGAGTCTGCAGGATTCAGGCATTGCACCCATGAGCTGCTGATCGTGGGTGCAATGCTTTACTGGTGGCCGAGTAAAAATAATAAATGCTGATTTTTTTTACCTGAAAAAAAAAAAAAGTGCATTTATTTTATTTTTTTTATTATTAAAAGGGGAGCTTAGCTTTTAACCGTTTACGCTTATGACATACTACATACGTCCAAAAGAGCTTAACTAGTTAAAATACTCATATTTCTGCAAATCCCCATCGATAATAGCACAATTGCTAAACCGTATTGAGGACATTGGGCTGATGGAAGACTCGACCAGCCCAATAAAGAGCACAAACAGCAATTTCCAGAACACTGGTAGGAATTATTTTGTACAGGTGAATATGAGAAATTGCTTTCTGACTTCTTTCCGCTGAGTATAAATTTAGTGTCTTAGGAGAAGAGCTTCATTTTTACACAAGTATGACCTTGTAGTGATCAGGGTTCTTTCTGGTTTTGGAAATAGCTCACCTACCTACCTGCCCGTTTAAACTCTTTCCCATCCATTCCCACTTTCTCTAACCCCACCTAAACAACCTAGTCGATAGGGATTTTCAAAATCCCCTCTTTCTGTTACCATGTTTGGGATTGCACTTACCCCTGATTCTTTTCTTCCCATATATTTTTAAATTGTAAGGTTCGGGTGTACAGTATGATTACACAATCTATACTTCAAAGGATGCAATTGGAAATCTGTTGCACTCTAGCTGGCTGTAGCTCCTGTTCATTACTGGCATCTCTTGTTTTTACTACCTATTCTTCTTGGTTGCACCCAGATTCTGCTGTAGTTTCCCCTGCATACGTACTATTGGATATCATTCATCCTGTATACTGGATGAGGTCTTTCAAAAAAAAAAAAAAAACACCACTCATGCCTACACTCTTCCGGGCAGGTGCTAGCAGAAAAATTCCAGTGTAAAAATAGGAAGTTTAGGTGCAAAATTACATGAGTTTAAAAGCTATAATTAAAGCAGAGCGGCCACCCAAAAGGAGAAACTCCCACTTGTCTGAACCCTCCCTAACCCCCTCCGATGCCACATTTGGAACTCTTTGCGCATGCGCAGTGGGGAACTGGCCAGTTTCCCTTACAGGCAATGGCAGCAGCATTTCTGGTGAGTGTGAGTGCAAGAGACGAGTGTGGCACCTTGACATGGATGAGCACCTTCCAGCAATAAGAAAATTAGCACTTTGAACACCTTTGCACAGTTTTTTTAAGCTTTTTATGAACTTCATTATTCCATGCACTTAATTTATGAACTGAACTCTTATTAGTGGAAGAATTTTTTTTATATATATTTGATTACATCGCTTATTTTGCACATTTATTTATTGACCCATTATAGGGATTCCTTTGCACTTTTAGTCCCGGTTCACATTTCTGCGATGTGGGAATGCTGCGAATATACAGCGTGTTCCCACATCGCATTCGCACCCCTGGCAGTTCACACTGCCATATGCGATACGCTGGAGGTGTCAATTAAGGGTCCATGTAAACTGCAACTTGTAAACAGCCGTTTAGGAGCATTTGGGCGTTTTTTTCAGAAGCCCCTGAACCCACCTCAATGTTATCTTATCTGTCCATGTACACAGGGTCGTTTGCAGTCATTTACAGGCAGTTGAGTTCAGTGAGTTAGAACGTGTGTTTCCCGGCGTTTAGCGCTCGCGTTTTTCCATTTTAAAGGGGAATGATTTTTTGACCTGTAGAAACGGTTCTGAACGCAAACGCAACACAACGGACATTTAAACGTCCTTTAAATTCCAAGCATTCTAGTCCAGTGTACATGAAGCCTAAAAGTGAAACGACACTATCAGATCGCATATCGCAGTGCGATCTGAAAGTTCGCACAGAATCGGACCGCACTAGTGTGAACCACCATGCGATCCGATTCTGCTGCGGACCAAAAAAAAAAAAGGGTCCTGTGCGAGTTGTAGTAGCAGTGCGCTCCGAATTACATGCGATCTCTGTCATCGCAAAAATTTGAACTGGCACTGAATACCGATACACAATTTTTAGCACTCCTATCACTGTTATCCATTTCATTTAGCAAGCGCGGTTTTATAAAAATTTTTTTTTTTTTTTTTTAATGCCTCTGACCCTTGCTCTATAATGGAAATCTAAACATAGCTGCGTAAAAAAAAAAAAAACACACACACACCACACCTTTCAGGGGCACATTTCGCAGACAAAAAAATAAAAATTAAATTTCCATGTCTGGGGCAGCTACTGGCAAAAATCAAATTAGTGCCGGTGGTTGTAAAACGCTGCTTGCTCACACTGTGCGAACAGCTGCAGCTGTCAGAAATGTATTCTATACAAATCAATGGCCAGTACCACTACTGTTTGCATGTAACCATTCATCTGAACACTTACATGTGTATGGGAGACTCTGACTGACCATGGATGCAGCTAATCAGCCATTTTGTATGCAGTCATATCACAGTGTTGCTGCATGTAGAGGCACTGAATACAGCAAGCTATTCGCAGATGAAACTGCTATGTGAATGTAGTCTAAATCTTCACATTGAAATGACTAAAGGATATTAAAACTCCACAACCAAACTACTGCACCTACATTAACCACTTGCAGCCCTCAGGCCATTTACATAGCAGCCTTGGGTGAAAGCAATTATACTACGATCACTGCTGCAGCCATAATCCTGGGACTGCTGCAAACTATCAAGCCAGCTGCCAACATAGGAGGAACATCTTTTCCTTAACCTCCTCTGATGAATGAATACAGAAGCAACAAGTATTTCATCACTGATAGCTTTGGTTGGTTGTTTACTGTTACCGGCTAGGCAAGCATCTGATCAAACTGATCTCAGTTTTAGCATATGTTTTTTTTTTTTTTTTTGGGGGGGGGGGGGGGGGGTGCAGAGAAGAGACAAGGGGTCTAATACACTGTAGAGTACCAGTCACTTCCCCTGATATCACAAGGGATGTGGTTCATCCTTTGTGATAGCAATACAGTTAGAATTTATTGTTGGCTACATTTCATTATGAGAACTCCTGTAGAAGTAAAGAAATTAGAGCCATAGCTACCTAGATACAAGTACTCATATAGGATATGCACAAGACCAGGTTTCATTTCCAAAAGCCACAGAAAGGGCAGCTCCCAGTTCAGTTCAGATTACACAGAACACATCTGGGGGAGACCAAGCTCCACCCACAATCAGGTGATTATAGGAGTACCACCCTCCTACCCAGAACAGGGACGCAGTTGTACAATCATTCCCCATACACTTTATTCACAGAAGTGGAACTACAATATTAATGAATGTCACAAAGTGGTCAGAACCAGGCCGGAGTCAGAGGAAACTCCAAGAAAATAAATTGTTTTCCATCTCCGAACAGTCTACCACATGGCTGGAATTACTCGTGTGTCCTCTGCCAATCTGCTCCCTCCAATGCTGCTGCTGGGAGGAGTGCGCACTTCCACAAGCGTCTGCCATTTCCGGAGTCTCGATATCTGCACATCTCACAATGCCATTCGAGGACTTGGCACTTCAGGCTTTAATTTCAGCAGACGTGTTGTAGATGGAGTCTTCAGAGACCAGCTCCTCTGCGAAGACAAAAGGCAACAGAAATGACAACCTGGAAGGATCACACGCAACAATCCCCATACACACACACAAAAAAAAAAAACACAACACACTCCACCGTTCCAGGTTCCCATCCACATAGTAAAAACTTTTTTTTTAGGCTACGTTTCCACCAGTGCGACGCCAAAGTCGCACGATTTAGAGTGCAACTTTGATCTGACTTTACACTCTCTGGCTCAAAGTCGCATCAAAGTAGTGCAGGCACCTTTTCAAAGTCACTGCAACTTTTAGATGGGAATGGGTGCCATTGAAATCAATGAGCTGTGACTTGTCATGTGACTGTGTGTCCAAAGTCGCACGTAGTTAGGTTTACCAGGATTAACCCTGTCTGTACTGAGCTGGTGGATTTACTTTGTAAAGTAGATGTGCACAAAGTTCTAATAAAGGGTTAAAAATCATAATGTAAATACATTTAACCACTTCAATACTGGGCACTTTTACCCCCTTCTTGCCCAGGCCAATCTTCAGCCGTCACACTTTAAAATGACAATTGCACGGTCACGCAACGCTGTACCCAAATTAAATTCTTATTCCCCCCCCCCCCCCCCCCACACACACACAAAAAGCTTTCTGGTGGCATTTAATTACTGTTTTTTTTTTTTAATAGTTTGTCAGAAAATTTTGTAAAATAATTAGTTTTTCTCTGTTACTGAAGTGCGCTTATGAGGCGGCACTGATAATCAGTACCCTGCAGGTATCCCGTGAGGAGATGCCGCTGATCGTGTGAGGCGAGGAGAGCCGATTACCAGCACTTCTGTGTTTACATGTGATCAGCTGTGATTGGACACTGCCAAATCACATGGGTAATGAGCAGTGTCATTGTTTTACTGAGATCAGGAGTGCTGTGGGCACGCAAGCAGTGAGACTGGGGCAACGTCATCCCAGAACAAGAGGGAATCCCGCTCGCCAACATTTGACTATACCGTAAGCAGATGGTGGTTAATAAGCGCAATTATGAATAGAACCTGCCTATACAAGAAACTAGAAGAGAAAAAAAACAAACAAAACAAAAACAGTATTATTTTGCAGTATACCAATCATTAGAAGTGGTGGCTGCATTAATGCGCTCTCTTTAACCAGCCCCCCACCTTCAGGATTTATTAATAAAGACGGATTGTTGCAAGCACCAATGTCAGTCTAAAAACGGTTTGTTTTTGGGTTTAATGCTGCTTTAATCTGGGCAAGCTAGGCAGCTGGGGTATTGGTTATATAGGTGAAATGTGAAGATCCACTTTAAGATGTCCAGCAAGATTTTTTAACTTTACCTGGCAAAACGCATTTCCACAATCCATACGTTTTCCCCACTGCTGTCTGCCAGAGGCGTAAAGTACCGTCTTCTGAACCGCTGGCGTACAGTTCCCCATCTGGGCTGAAGCGCACACAATGGACTGGACCAAAATGACCTTTGTAGGATTCTGCAAAGAACAATTTCATTGAGCAGGAAAATGGCAAATCCCTTCCAAAAACCCCAATACCACCAAGCAGAAAATTGCCAGCTACCTTATGGAAACCCTAACAGTTAAATATATAAAAAAAAAAATAAAAACCATCTTAGAAAAGTGCAGCATAGACCAACCCCTTCTACAAAACCCAATATCACTGAGCAGGAAATGGACTACTTTCCAGGAGGCCCAATATAACCGAGCAGGAACCTACCCACAGCCCTGCAGGAACCCCAACAGTTCAAATACACATCGGACAAAGTGAAGAAGCTCTAGAAATTGCAGCGCACACGCTTACTATTACTATTATCACCCTGAGATGACAAAGCAGCTTGTCAAACTTCACCAACTCCAATTCTGAGGAGGTTGCAATTTTATAAAATGAACATTACTCACTGAAAATGCTAGTTCTCTGGCTGTCATGAGTTTTGCACCCCTGTTATGGGTAGGTATTCACTGCTGCATGGTGCACTAGAAGATTTACTAACAGGACAGTTTGAGCCTCAGAGCGCATGCTGTGATCAGATCAATGGTGCATACCCAGCTCCTCTCCACTGCTGTAGTCATACTTGTACAGCTTGAAGTCATCTCCTCCAGCCACAATACATTCTTTCTCTGGATGGAGCGATGCAGAATTGATGGGGGCTGGAGCTTCAAACGACTTGATCAGCTCAAGACTAAAAAGGAAAAAAAGATTTAAAAGTTAACATTTCCAGAGTGCTGTCCCATGTCTGCTGGCAGGCAAAGTTTAACAAGCACTTTTTTGGAAAGCACCCAAATTAAAAACATGAATTTCATTTTATATTATCCACATCACAACTATCCAAGGCTTAAAATGCTCAGGGACTTCAGTGTGGTTCATTTTTTTTTTTTATCTCAGTCCTGTATACATCAGTGGTCCTCAACTCCGGTCCTCAGGGCCCACTAACAGGCCAGATTTTAAGTATTCCCTTAGGGAGATGCAGACTGGAGCACTGCAATCACTGAGCAGCAAATTATATCACCTGGGATGTATTTCAGTTATCTTGCAAACCTGGCCTGTTATTGGGCCCCAAGGACCACTGTTGTAGATTATACCCTTTGCAGTCTACCCAAACTTTTTTTTTTTTTTTTTTTTTTTAATGGCGATAACATTTTATTTAGTAGCAAAATTGGGATTCATATTTGTTCCCTTTCTCAATTGAAACTAAAATGTAAAAAAAAAAAAAAAAATGCATTTTGCTTTAAATTTTTCTCAATGCAGCATTACACGATTTTTGCAGCCTCAAATAATTTCTCCCAAAATATAATCAAAGACCCTCAATTAACCTCCCTGGCTGTATGATTAGGTTTGGAATTTTGTACCAAAAGCGGTACAATTTTTTGCATGGAAATTTGATTCTTCGTAATTACTGACTTAAACCGGACCAAACAAGAGACTCTAGTAGACATCCTAAAAGTGATAAAGTTTGAAACACAAAATCATGAATTCTAATCTAAAATATAAATTTTATTCAATAATGTAATAAATAAATTATTCAATAATGTAATAAATAATGAAATTTGTCAAACAAAGAAAATTCAATAAACATCCTATCCTGAGTGTGATCAATTTTGAAACATGGAACTGCACAAAGTCCGACGTCACAATGGAACCTGGTTTCTTTTCTGACTTTCTTTCCATTGCCATCTCTCTTTCAGCAGCAAACTATGCACATCCTGGCAGGTGCTGCCTTTTTTGCGGTTGGCGGGATATAGTCCGCAAAGTGACGACCGGTCAGGCTTTCTGATTTGACGTCAACAGCGCGACGTCCAGGTCTATTTACAACTACTGACGGCTTCTGTTGGTTGACAAAAATCTGCTTAGCCACCTTCCAGACAAACTCTCTCGGCTCTGTCGACACCTCCCATGGTTTTGTTATAGTCCATCACGACTTGCGGCTTCAGCACATCTTTCCCACATTTTGTGTGGACCATGGCAGTGGAGGTATTGTGCACAGTATTCATGAGACACACGTCCTTGTCTCGCCATCGCATTGCCATCATCTTACCCTTCTGCCAGGCAACCATTTCTCCAGTTTTTATTTATTTTTATTTTTTTTTGGCAAACAGATGGCATGTCTCGTCGGTTAGGCCTAACGGTACCATATGCGTCAGTTTTGTTTTGTAGCAAGACCTTATATAGTTCCGGGGACGTGTAGAAAGCATCCGTGGTCACACAATATCCCTGGTTCAGCAATGGCTCCAGAAGTGTAATGACAGATGTGGCCATCCCATAGCCGCTGTACCTGGGGTTGAACTTCGTGCCTTTACCGGTGTAAATTACCGAATTCCAGATGTACCCAGTGGGTGACTCGCAGAGCATATAGGATTTTATGCCAAACCGCGCTCTTTTGGATGCAATGTACTGTATCCAGCTTAGGCATCCCTTGTAGGCCATCAAATTTTCATCCAAGCTGACGTCCCTTTCTGGCACGTAGGTCCGCTGGAAATTGACCACAATAATTTGCCATACGTCCCAGATTTTTTTGAGTTTGGGCGCAGGATGCGTGGCCTCAAACTCGTCATTGTTTGTGAAGTGGAAATACTTCATAATCAGGGAAAAGCAGTATTCAGACATCACGGTGCCAAAAAAAGGAGTGGCCAGTAACTTGTTGGTGGTCCAGTACCATTTCTGGAACGGTATCCCCACCAACCCCTGAAGAATGATGAGTCCCAGAAACTGCCAGATGTCCTCTTTCGTCACCGGTTCCCACTTTCTGCTCCTGGAAAATCTGGCATGCAGCGTAGCGGATTGCTGCTCTTGGTAGCGATTAGTTTCCGTGACAATTTTTTTAATTACCTCCTCAGTGTGGAATAAATTGCAGGTATGCCAGAGGGTAGTCACGCTCGACATCTACCTTCATCCCAGGTGATCCAGTGAACGGGAATCCTGGGGGGCGCTACCTGGTCCGCATCGCAGTCAATAGAGCACATCGCTGAGGTCAGGTGCAGGATCTTCGCCGTTGTCACTTGCCAGATCAGTGTCAGAAGACAAATCACCCCACGACTCGCTATCGCTCAGTTCTGCGAGCACCTCCGTGTCGGTGTCATTCAAATGGTCCAAAAGCGCTTTAGTAAAGTGGCGCTTTGACGCCATGTTATATTTTTTTTTTGGGCACAAATGACAGTATAATGGCAGGCAAGGGGCACTGTACTGTAATATCAGATCTGAGGTAATACAGTGTAATCCTCTCAGATTACAATGCATCACCTCTTTTATTTATTTTTACACTTTTGAATTTCCCGCCCAGTTCCGCTCCAGTGCGCCGCCTCTGCTCGCAGGGAACGGAACCAGGAAGTCAGACGCCGGTCAGCGGGCGATCAGAGCGAAGCACATCGCTGGATCGCCGGGACAAGGTAAGTGGACTACTCTGGCACTTAAGGGGGCTCCGCTGGCACTCTGCAATGCTACCCCGAGCGTGACTCGGGATTACCGCTCCTGACAGTAAAAATAAACCCCGAGTCACGCTCGAGATCACCGCCAATGAGGTTAAAAAGACATCACATGTTGCTATCAGCAAGCAGTAGATTGCTATGGCACAGATCTGCTGCAGAAGACCCTGGACAGAGCGAATATGGTTCTGCCCAATGACAAAGTGCTACAGGCGCTCCTTTGGAGCAAGATCATTTTAGCTCCTGGACTAAGAGCTGGGTACCAATCAGCAGTACCAGCACTAAAGCTGATGTGGGCCACAGAGACCCGTGCCCTTAAAAAAAAAAAAAAAAAAACTACCTGGATGGTTCTGGGAAAAAAAAAAAAAAAAAAAAAAAAAAAAAAAACACTATCCCTGTGCCCTTTTAATAAAAAATAAAATTGCAGCAGTTTTAGGGGCTGCTACACCTGAGTCTCTTATCTCTTTCGAACCTTAACACTAAAGCCCCATGCACACACGCAGATCGTCGTCATACAAATGTTCGTCTTTTCTCCCCGGGATGTCGGTGTCTGTTGAAAAGTGCAAAGACAGCACAAGGACAGCACAAGAACTTTGTCCGCAGACTTCAGCTGACTGCAGAAGTGATGTCATGTAATGGTTAACTTTCCCTGTGTTTTTTATTTTCTGAGCATGCCCAGTCTTGCAAATCTGCGGTCTGTCGGCTGATTTCTGTACTGACAGGCGAACAATCGTCCGTTCTGGTGTCTGCAGACAAAAATTTTCATGTTTGCAAGAAAGACTCTTGTCCGCAGATTGTGTGCAGACATCTGTCGGAGGCACCATACTAACACGCATACAATCGGCAGATCTTTCGTCCGCCGACGTTTGTATGACGACGATCTGCGTGTGTGTACGGGCCTTTAGTCTTACCCCAAGATCCAATCTCCAAATTCTTAACCTAACGCTTCAAATTAACTGTCACACCTCACCAGTTACTACTACTACAAGAAAGGGGTAATTCTGCAGTGTGCCTTTCCTCATCAGGGGGCAATGACACAAAACAGATTATCCACAAATGTCCTTAGTCACAGCTCTTTACACACCTGGATGTATTGTACAGCGCTATAGTTCTGCCATATGTGATGAGCAGCGTTTCCCCCTCTGGTATGTACTCCATACTGCTGACCGATAAATTAAAGTTCAGCGTTTTTACCTCCGTCATGCTGGCTCGGTCCCACAACCTGCAATAAGGGCATAAATGTTAAAATGACAGCATCAAAAAGATGGAGAGCATCTATTCTAGACTGACGACTTAAAAAGCCAAAACACAATGAAGGCCATAGACCAACCCATATTAACCACTTCTGGACTGGAAGGATTTGCCTCCTTTATGACCAGGCCATTTTTTGCCATTCGAAAGATTCCAAATCTAATTTTTTCATAATTTTTGGCCAATTTGTATTTTGCCCATAAAAAAAAAAAAAAAAAAAAAATCAAAATAAGTATTTTGATTGGTTTGCGCAAATGTTATCGTGCGATTTTTAGCAGGACTGCGACATTGTGGCGGACAGATCGGACCCCTAACATTGGACACTTGGGGGGGACCGGTGACATTACTAAAGTAATCAGTGCTAAAAATATGCACTGTTACTGTAATTACACTGGCAGGGAAGGAGTTAACACCATGGGCGATCAACAGGTTAAATGTGTACCTAGGGGGTGATTCTAATGTGTGGGGGAAAGACTTAGTAGATGGAAAACAGGTCTCGGAACACAGGAGCCCTGTTTCAATCAGTGACAGATGAGCGGTGTGCCGTGTTTACAATGGCACACCGCCTTCTGTCAGTCTCTGCAGTGATCACTGGGTTCCCGACAGCCATCGCGGACGCCGAACCCGTTGCTTAGCTGCGGAGCTAGAGAGCTGTCACGCAATTGCACCACCCAAGACCCACTCCCGCGAGCGGACGTACCCATACGTCAGTTTGCGCAGTAGAGCCAGCCGGCCACAGTATATCTGCGGCGGCTGGTCTTTAAGTGGTTAATATGCACATTGTGAATTTGCAGTCCGGTCTGTGGAGATCACTATCTCTGTGCAAGACTGCAGAATATACTAGAGCTTTAAGGCTAATGCCACCTTATAAAACCATATTACATCCAAATTTAGTGTCTGACATGGTGCTCAGCGCGCCCCCCCCCCCCCACACACACACACACACCCCCCAACAGCGTGCAGGGGTTCTTCTCTCCCATAACTGTCGCGTTTGCCTTTAGTGAAGTAATGCCTCCAATGACTACTGCAACAGATCACATCTTACCTCACAGTTTTATCATCAGATGCAGAGATGATCTGCCTGTCATCATTATACCACAAAGCCTTCTTAATAGCCGATGTGTGACCCCCAATTTGTTCTGGATCTACGAAAAGAAGTAGAAGTGTCAGTTTTAGCATGACTATTCCCTCTGACCCAACATAGTGATTGTACAGACAGACAGACAGACAGACAGACAGACAGACAGACAGACAGACAGACAATCTATGCACAGGGAGACAGACATCGGGAAGGACACCACCATGGAGACCTGACCATCAGAGCTGCCATCCACCACCTACCCTTTCACAAAACAATACAGAGAAAGGCATACACCGCCACCACCCACATCACACCTACCAGCTTCCGGCTTGTTGAGGTCATAAATGCGCAAGAGCTTGTCTTGTCCTCCTGTCAGAAGATGATTGCTGTCCTAAAATAGAAGGAATTAGATCGTAAGCTCTGGCGAGCACCCCCCCCCCTCCCCCCAAACATGTTCTATATTCATGCATTCCCTAAAAAAAAGTGTCCTGAACACAACACTAATAAGCCAGAATTTACCACTTAACTTACCACTTAAGTGAACCTTTTATAGACAGGACATGCATTTACCTGGGTAAAGTCAACACTCTTTACAATGTGCTTGTGAGCCAAAGTGAACAACTCGTCCCCTGTGACTGCATCCCAGACTTTCCTAGAAGAGAGGACAGGAGAGTCAGTGGAACTGCACACCAAGATTGATCATGGGTATTTGTAGTATTAAGGATTTTTTTTTTTTTTTTTTTTTTTAATCGCACCAACCGTTTGTGCATTTACAACATGAGGGCAGACAGTACAGTTATACAATTCAATACAGGAGGAATCAGAGGGTCCAGCTTACAATCAAAGATAAGAAGGAAGATAATGAAGACTTGGAATTTTTGACTTCGCTCCATTCACACTTTTACGACTCCAAAGTTTCCCCAACTTTGGAGTGCAACTTGGAAACGACTCTGGCTTTGACCAGTGACAATGGGCTGTATAACATACAGATACGACTTCCATGCAAGTTTATGGCTCTCAAGTTGCATGAAAGTCAGACCAAAAAGTAGTGCATGGACTACTTTGAAGTTGCTGCAACTTTAAGTCACGCATATATGAATGCTTCTCATTGGAAAACATGGGGAACAACTTGTCATGCAACTTTGATGCCCAAGTTGCATGACAAGTCGCACAAGTGTGAATGGAGCCCTAACTTGCGGTCTCTAAAAGCCATACTGGAAAAGTACCTATATATATTATCTACCACAGTGTTTCTCAACTCCGGTCCTCAGGGCCCACTAACAGGCCAGGTTTGCAACAAAATTGAAAATACATCACAGGTGATATAATTTGCTGCTCAGTGATTGCAGTATTCTAGTCTGCATCTCCCCAAGGTAATACTTAAAATCTGGCCCGTTAGTGTGCCCTGATGACCAGAGTTGAGGAACACTGCTCTACCACTTAGCACAGTCAATCTGGGGAGAATAAGAGACGCTCAGATGAAATCTGAATGGCATCTCCACTACTGTCACAAATACTAAAGGAAGCAATGACACCTTCACTCCCCAAGGCACAGCAGGGTCACCTCAGTACAGTAAAAGAGGTGGAGCCCCCTCCCCTGGGCATCCAATGAGTATCTCCATTTCGCTATACTTACGCTGTGAAATCTGCAGCGGCCGTGGCAGCTTTTGTAGCATTTTTGTTAAGCGTGGCCCCCCAGACTGCCCCCTTGTGGCCCAGAAATGTTCCAATCCAATCTCCAGTGTCACCCTGACGTAGCATGGGCTTCCCATCTGCAAAAAGAACAAAGAAATTAGCGGGGATGCTGGGAAAAGTATCAGGTGAGTTGCTGACCTCCCATAAATAGGCTTGTAGCCTGACTGTCTTATTGATCTTCTGGCTTTGATGTAATGAGACCCTGACCCAGGACAAGCCTCTATATAAGGACTTTATAACAGACTATGTGTTCCTGTCCTAGTACAAGGATAGGAAAGTACTGAAGCCAGAGGGTCAGCATTACAGCCAGGTGAATCAGCAATGGCAGACTAGCCCTGTATGTTTCTCATGAGAAGGAGGAGGGGCACTGGGTGTAAGAAAGGTGTGTGGGAAACAAAGCCGTGGATTGGGGGGTGTTAGTAGTCAGCAGTATGGTGGAGAAGGGCTATTGGCTGAGAGGTTGGAGTAGTAGTAGTATGACTGATTGGGGGGACAGTATAACAGTGGGGTGTACTGGTTGGAGGGAGCCGTATTGTGAGGCGGTATTGGCCAGCGGTCTCACCCTTGCAGGCGCTGATGAGGAAGAACCCGTACGGGGTGACCCCGGAGAAAGCCAGGTCCACCACAGGCCGGGTGTGACCGGAACAGGTCAGCGGAGTTTGCCGCATTGCCATCTCTGCGCCGAATACAGCTGCAACACCGTCTCGCTACCAGGTGGACGGGAACCGGAAGTGACGAAGCGGAAACGCGACTGCCATGTTAGATGAGGGCGAATATGTTGAGAAGCTCTGTCCAATCAAGGAGCGCGCAGCTGTGGCGTAGTGTCGGGGTGTGGAAGAGCCGAAGGCGGGGTTTTGTATGAGGCGAAAGATGTTTTGTTGCCTGTGGTAACCGCAGTGCATCTGCTCTTAGTGAAGGCGGGGCTTTCTACCACGCGGCTGTGTAAGAATTATTCTGTAGCCTATGGAGGATGGTGCTGAGCAGTGACCTCTCCAATGTACCCCTATAATCGGCTCATCCGACCACAGCCAGAGGACAAGGGACCCCCGTAATCGGCTCATCCGACCACAGCCTGAGACCTCCTTTATTTACCCAAATGACCACAGTCAGAGGCCCACCCCAATGTATCCCTATAATCAGGTCATCTGACCACAGCCAGAGACCTCCTTTATTTACCCCAATGACCACAGTCAGATGCCCCCCCAGTGTACCCGACTGACCACAGCTAGAGCCCCCCCAATATAGCCTGCTAACTATAGCTAGAGACCCCATAATGTACACAGCCAACCATGGCTTCAGACCACCCAATGTGTCCTGCTGACCACAGCCTTCAACCCTATACCAATGTACACTGGCAACCAAAGATACGGATACCTCCAGTGTACCTTGCTGGTCACATCCAGAGATTCCAACCAGAGCCAAAGACCACTGCCAGATAACCCCCCCCCCCCCCTTATCTACCCTGCTGACCACAATCAGATTTACCCCACTGACCACAGCCATAGACCTCCCAATGTACTCCACCAATCATAGCTAGAGACCTCCAACCAATGTACCCTGCTGATCACTGCCAAAGACCCCCCGCCCCCAATCTACCCCCACCAACCTCTGCCTGATACCCCCCCAATATACCCTGCTTACCATAATCAGATGTACCCCACTGACCACAGCTAGAGGTCTCCCAATGTACCCCACTGATCCACCAAACACAGCTAAAGACCTCCAACCAAGTTACCCTGAGGATCACTGCCAAAGACCCAAATAAACACAGCCAATTAACCCCCAATCTACCCCCACCAACCTCTGCCAGATACCCATATAATCTCCCCTGCAGACCACAATCAGATTTACTCCACTGACCACAGCCAGAGGCCTCTCTATGTACCCCACTGATCCACCAATCACAGCTAGAGACCTCCAACTGAGGTACCCTGCTGATCACTGCCAAAGACCCAACTAACCACAGCCAAAGACCCCCCAATCTACCCCCACCAGCCTCTGCCAGATACCCTCCTAATCTACCCTACTTACCACAATCAGATGTACTCCACTGACCACAGCCAGAGGTCTCTCAATGTTCCCCATTGATCACAGATAGAGACCCCCCAACTAATGTACCCTGCTAATCACTGCCAAAGGCCCCATGACCACAGCCAGATCCCTTCCACCCACAGTCTACTGAGTCGGCCATAACCAGAGACCCAAAATGTACCCTACTGACCACAACCAGGAACTCCCCAATGCCAACCACAAGCAAAAAAACCCTACCAATGTACCCCACCAACCACAGACTCCCCCCCCCCCCATGTAACCTGTTGACCACAGCCAGAGATCCCCTAGTGTACCCCACTACCTACAGCTAGAGAGACTCCCCACCAACCATGGCTTATGACCCCCCATATATCGTGCTGTCCACAGCCAGGGAACCCAAAACACCCTGCCAATCAAAGGTAGAACCCCCCCCCCCCTCCAATGTATTGAACCAACCACAGCCAAAGTTCACCCAATGTACCCTGCTACCCAGAGACAGATACTCCACTGACCACAGCCAGAAACCCCTGAGTCTATTCTACCACCTCTGCCAGAGACCTCCCTGATCTACCCTGCTGACCACAATCAGGGACCCCTCCCCCCCAAATGTACTTTGGTGACCACAGCCAGAGATACACCCCTCCCAATGTACCTCGCCGACTACAGTCATAGATCCCCCTATTCTACCCCACTGACCACAGCCATGTACTTTACCAACCAAAGACACGGACCTACCAATATAACTTGCTGACACAGCCTTAGAACCTTCTAATCTACCTCATTGACTGCAGCCAACGAGCCATGGTTTACTCCCCCAATCTAGACTAGAGTTCCATTTGTTCCAGTTGGTTATGTCCCCTCCCCACTATTCTACCAATAGGAAATTCCCCCGCTGTTCCACCAGTCAGAAATGCCTAACATATCCGGTAAAATATCTGGGTTCAGTAGTCCATCTCTTCACTGACGTGAAATATCACCATCCCCCTCCTACTGGCGCCATCTGTTCCATGGTGCCGTAGTAGCGGTGCGGGTGGTGAGGAGGAGGGGGCGGTGATAACATTCTGTTAATAGAATCTTTCCATAACTTTTCCATTCACGTCTGTTGAAGATGGGTTTCCATGGTAACACCATCAGTCCCAGCTAAGGATAACATATAGCAATGATTTTTCCAAAAGGCAGAAATAACACGTTCTAAAATGATGCCCTCTGACTAACTCTTTCCACTAAGGCCCCTTTCACAAGGGCTTTCCAATCAGGTCCATCTGTCTGTTTCTCAGGCGGACCTGATCGGATGCTCCATGTACCTCTATGGAACAGCGGATGTCAGCGGTGACATGTCCGCTGACACCCGCTGCTATCCGATCCGATGTGGTCCGTGAAATCCAGACGGATGGTAACCCTATTTTCCATCCGTCTGGAGGATCGGATCGGATGAATAAGGACAGGCGGTCCATTTTCATCCGATCTCTAATAGAGGAGAGCGGGAATCTGACAGCTCCCTATCTGCAAAGTAAGCGGAGACAAAACTGTCATCCGCCTGCTCAGCGGGGATCGGCTGATCGATCCCCGGTGAGCAAAACGGAGTCCGCCGGGTGTGTGGTCACTGACTGAAAGCCCCGTACACACACACAGATCGTCGTCATACAAATGTTCGTCTTTTCTCCCCGGGATGTCGGTGTCTGTTGAAAAGTGCAAAGACAGCACAAGGACAGCACAAGAATTTTGTCCGCAGACTTCAGCTGACTGCAGAAGTGATGTCATGTAATGGTTAACTTTCCCTGTGTTTTTTATTTTCTGAGCATGCCCAGTCTTGCAAATCTGCGGTCTGTCGGCTGATTTCTGTACTGACAGGCGAACAATCGTCCGTTCTGGTGTCTGCAGACAAAAATTTTCATGTTTGCAAGAAAGACTCTTGTCCGCGGATTGTGTGCAGACAGCTGTCGGAGGCACCATACTAACACGCGTACAATCGGCAGATCTTTCGTCCGCCGACGTTTGTATGACGACGATCTGTGTGTGTGTACGGGGCTTGAACTCCCCAAATTCACCAATGTTTAGATTTTCAACCGAACACCTGCCTAGTGACCATATTTTATATATGGGCATTCTGGGTTTGCTGTAGGAGTGATTTTACTGACTACATACTCTAGAAAGAATCTGCAAATGACCCCTCTGACATTATTGCCTCGTTTTCACTGAGCGGATCGGTTCGGGTCAGTTCGGTACGGTACGCTATTTTGAGTGTTTCCATTATGAAAGTGGCCCATACAACCGAACCAAACCGCACCATTCCTGGTCCTCCTTCAGATGTAGGGCCATAGGAAATGGTACGGTTAGGGCGGAGCTACTGGCGTCACACGATACATTCCACTGATTGGTGGACAGGAAAACGTCAATGCTCACGTCAAAACAAACAGCACGTTTGGTGTGAGCCCTGCATGGCCTCTGGTGGTCCGACTTGCAGTGGAAACGCTCACCTGAATAGGCCGGACCATTCTAACCCTTTCAAACTGTACCGACCCGAACCGTTCCGCTCAGTGGAAACGAGGCATATGTGAACCCAGCACCTTGTCTAGCAGCCCTGGGAAAGATTTCAGGACTATTTTTGTTTCTGTTTTATTCAACAAGACTGGAGAGCTTATCATAGAAATAGTGGGCAAGGCAGCCATCTGATATTCCTGCAAGGCTACGTACCAAGAGAAGTGACTGGCCCCAGGTGGTACACAAGTTGTACCTGCATTTTTCCTACAAGTTGTACCTGCATTTTTGCAGCTATTTGTCCTGTACACCCTTGTAAAACTCAGAGAAGAAAAGGATTTTTCACAGACTTACAAAGAAGGGGGCAGAGAGCTGCAATTACACACTGTACAAGATCTCTCAGTGTGGATTGGCGGGAGTGGACAGCCCCGCCCCCTTCACACAGCACACAGAGCTGAGGCTGTCAGTCACAGATTGATTCTCCCCTGTCATCATTTTTCATTTGGTGTCAGGAAAATTTGTCAGAAGCGACTCATGCAGATAGCAAAGAAACTAGACAGCAGAGAGAAATTACACTTAGTGCTTTGGAGAGAGGCAAGTAAACACTACAGAAGTATTTGCTTTGTTCAGATTTTATGTCTGAGGTTCACAACCACTTTAAGAAGGACACACTGGCTCTGAGTCATGGAGCTGAAACAATGGTTAAAATGTATCAAAACCCAAGATAAAAAATGTCATATATTGCAGCTTAGATGTGGTTGTGGTTTTCTTTTATATATTCCTATTTATTCTACCAGTAACACACTTCCTGGAATAGGATGAGAACACTTCCCCCTGTCACCCGACTGAATCTAAGGAGCAGCGTTGTCACTCCACTACGGAGTATGTTTGGACTACAGAATAGCTTCCTCTCTGCTGATCTTCATAATATAGGTGGGTGGGTTTTTAGTTCTCTGAGGTAACTTGGGTAGGGTTGAAAGCACGGCCTAAGATGACACTACAGAGTTTACAGGCAGCACTGGGTTTCTGACAAAAACAAGGGGTATTTTTTTAATTTTATTGAAGAGCTGTAATAAAATGCATTCTGAGGTTTATTTAAAGCGGAGTTCCCGGGGAAAAAAATGTTTTTGAGATAAAAATACCCCTAGGACAGTCAGGACTAGTGCATTTATGCAACAATAGCCTCTGAACTGTCCCCTGTCTAGCTTACCTGCAGGATGAAATACTTACCTTGTAAATTTCTTGTCCAGCGCTGCCATCTGCAGTGTGGGCAGCTGAAGCCGGAGCATCCCTCATCGCGTCCCTCTTCCTGGATGTCGGAGTCCCAGAAGGCCATGCTCGTCACTTCTGGGGCATGCGCGTCATCCCGCAGCTGGTTCTGCGCATGCCCAGAAGCTGTTCTAATGCATTCAGCAGGGAATGACGCGCCTGCCGCGGAAGTAACGAGGGACACTGGTGCAGGCGCATTGACTCTTGGGATTGATGATGCTCATCTCCCAAGAGTCGATGCAAAGGAGGAAGTGATGTCGTGGGCCACGGCCGCAGAGGGAGGAAGGGGAAGGAAGGTAAGTTAATTTTCAGAAAAAATCAGGTAAGTGAAACAAAATAAATAATAACTATACAATTCTTTTTCCAGGTTGTTTTAATGTACCAGAAACTGCAAAGTGGAAAAATAGGGTGGAACTCCGCTTTAAGGTTACATTCACCCCAGTGATTAGGGCCTGTGCGAACAGTAGCCGGCTCTGTTTACTATAACAGGTTGCCGCAAGCTGCAGCTATTCGTGGGCCTCTGCACAGCCAGCGCTGCTGGAGGGGATACACACAAAGTGTGTCCCGCTGCGATCATGTGTGGACACAGTGAATAGCTGCAGACGACTGATCGTTATTGTAGACAGGGGCTGGCAGCCACACCTAGCCGCTGAGAGCCCCAGCTGAAATCCTTGATTCCTACCGCTACTATTCACACCAGCCTTTATCACTAGTGTGAATGTAGCTTAAAATGTAGGTTCACCCTGAGGGCAGGTTTGAAATCGTGTGAGTTCAGCTGAACTCGCACAATTTCAAATCGGCGTATTCAGTCCGACTTCGGGGGGGTGATTTGACAGACATCTTTGCGGGTTCCTGCACAGATGTCTATTGCAATTGCCCCCTGAAGTCGCCAAAAGTAGGGCAGAAACTACTTTTGGGAATTGGTGAAGTGTCGCAAGTCGGCATCGCATTAATTCAGATGGTGCCATTGCCAGCAATAGGTTTCCGATTTGACATGAGATTCGACATGTCAATTCGGCCCAATGTGAACGTGGGCAAAGCTGAACTCAAAGTGTAACATTACAGTGAGGCTTCCCCTTGGCCCTGCATTATACTTGATGACATCACAGTGACCACCAAAGCACCTAAGGGTCTCCATAAAAGTTACAATCTTACCATAACATTTTTGTACAATTAACTTTAGTTTTTTTTAAAAAAAAAAAGTGTACCTACCTAATCCATTCATTCAATCTGTATCCAACCAGACAGGCCTTCGCAAAACATAAATGTTGGTGGATCTAAAGGAAATCGGATAATCTGATTGTAACATGTATAGTGAGCTGTAGACAGGAGGCTGCAGGGGCGATGACATTAAAGGAGAAGCTGGCGGGAGCAAGGAATTGGATAAGTAAAAGGCCTCTTGCTCACATGCAAAAAAAAAAAAAAAAAGCTGCTTTTTTATTTTCTTTTTTAATTTTCTTTTTTTTTTTTTTTTAGGAACACAGCTGTATTTTATTGTCTATGAGACAATGCGCACAACTGCATTGTCTATACCTATACTCACCTTCAGTTTAGCAAGGCAATGCCCAGGAGCTCCCCGCCGGCATCTTCAGGTGGATGTCTTCTAGGTCTCAGGCTCCTGAGCCGAGATTACATCACTCTTGCACATGTGCGAGAAGTTCTGTGAGCTACAGCATTGCCGAATTTATACAGTAAGCTGCGCATACACAGCTTACTGTACAGGGGTGGACAGACCGGTAAGTAATAGACAGTTGCAGAAGTAACATGATAGAGCATGTCTCTTCTGCATTAAACATCCTGCCTGTTTGCCCATTTTCATTTTTAAGTATAAAGCTCCACTTTAAAGATCCATAATGCAGCAATGCATTCATAGCTTTTCTCGGATTGAGAGGGAGAAGCAGGCAGATGACATTACGATCTCTACTTCAGCTAATCAGAGGAAGCCTTGTATTTATTCCAAAAAATACAAGGCTTTCTGCGAATGGCTGAGCAGCGCTCTGCCTAAATCAATTTTGCATTCCCATACTGCTACCAGAACACAGCGCTGTATACAGTTTATACGGCACTGATAGCAGTAATATTTCTTAGCAAGGAAAAATCTATTTAAAGTGAATACACAGCTAGAGTTTAGCTTTAAAGTACAACTAAGGACACTGTAATATTTACACAATCTTAACAATCAGTAATTTAGTTTTAAAGCATACCCTTACTGACCTTTGTAGTTGCAGGTAATGTAGAGTAATTACATTTGAACAGTTTCATTTCAGAAGCTAAGGTACCTGCTCCCAGCAGTGACATTGCAGCTCGGCACCCCCTCCTCTTCTGTCCCAATAGTGACTCAGCAGCTCATCTCCAGTTGCTCCCCCTTCCCAGCAGTGACATTGCTGCCCATCTCCACCTGCTTTCCTTTTCTAGCAGTGATACGGCAGCTTAGCTCCCCCTGTTCTCCCTTCCTAGCAGTAACAGAGCAGCTCAGTTTCCCTGCTCTCTTTTTCCAGCAGTGACATGGTAGTTCATCTCTCCCTGCTTATCCTTCCCAGCAGTGACATAGCAGTTCAGTCCCCATACTCTCTCTTCTCAGCAATAACATGGCAGCTGATTTCCCCCTGCTCTCCCTTCCCAGCAGTGACATGGCAGTTCAGCCCCTCCTACTCTCCCTACCCAGCAGTGACAAGGCAGCTCAGTTCTCCCTGCTCTCCCTTTCCAGCAGTGACATGGCAGCTCCGCTCCCCTTGCTCTTCCTTCCCTGCAGTGACATGGCAGCTCTGCTCCCCCTGCTCTTCCTTCCCTGCAGTGACATGGCAGTTCAGCTCCCCCTGCTATTCCTTCCCAGCAGTGACATGGCAGTTCAGCGCCCCCCCCCCCCTCTGCTCTCCCTTCCAAGCAGTGACATAGCAGCTCAGTTCCCTCTGCTCTCCCTTCCCAGCAGCAGGCTTTATATTGCAGGTCAGCTCTCTCTGCTCTCCCTTTCCAGCTGTGACATGGCAGCTCAGCCCTTCCTGCTCTTCCTTCCCAGCAGTAACCTGGCAGCTCAGCCACCCTGCTCTCCCTTCCTAGCAGTGACATGGCAGCTCAGTTCCCCCTGCTCTCTTTATTCCCAGCAGTGACATGGCAGTTCAGGCCCCTGCTCTCCCTCCTCGGCAGTGACATGGCAGCTCATTTCCCCCTTCTCTCCCTTCCCAGCAAGGACAGGGCAGCTCCGCTCTCCCTGCTCTTCCTTCCCAGCAGGGACGTGGCAGTTCAGCCCCTCCTGCTCACCTTTCCCAGCAGTGACATGGCAGTTCAGCCCCCCTGCTCTCTCTTCCTAGCAGTGACATGGCAGCTCAGCTCTCCCTTCCCAGCAGTGACATGGCAGTTCAGCCCCCCCTGCTCTCCCTTCCTAGCAGTGGCATGGCAGCTCAGCTCTCCCTGCTCTTCCTTCCCAGCAGTGACATGGCAGTTCAGCCCCCCCCTGCTCTCCCTTCCTAGCAGTGGCATGACAGCTCAGCTCTCCCTGCTTTTCCTTCCCAGCAATGACATGTCAGTTTAGCCCCCTACTCTCCCTTATCAGCAGTAACAGGGCAGCTCATCTCTCCTTGCTCTACCATCCCAGCAGTGACATGGCAGCTCTGCTCTCCCTGCTCTTCCTTCCTAGCAAGGGGCTGCATATTGCAGTTTAGCCCCCCTGCTCTTCCTTCCCAGCAGTGACATGGCAGCTTAGCTTCCCGTTCTCTCCCTTCCCAGCAGTGACATGGCAACTCAGCTCCCCCTGCTCTTCCTTCCTAGCAAGGGGCTGCATATTGCAGTTTAGCCCCCCTGCTCTTCCTTCCCAGCAGTGACATGGCAGCTCAGCCCCTCCTGCTCTCCCTTCCCAGCAGTGACATGACAGTTCAGCCCCCCCCTGCTCTCCCTTCCTAGCAGTGACATGGCAGCTCCTCTCCCCCTGCTCTTCCTTCCCTGCAGTGACATGGCAGCTCAGTTCCCCCTGTTCTTTCTTCACAGCAGTGACATGGCAGCTCAGTACCCCCTGCTCTTCCTTCCCAGCACTGACATGGCAGTTCAGCCCCCCTGCTCTCCCTTCACAGCAGTGACATAGCAGCTCAGCTCTCCTTGGTCTTCCTTCCCAGCAGTGACATAGCAGCTTAGCACTCCCTGCTCTCTCTTCCCAGCAGTGACAGGGAAGCCCTGCTCTCCCTGCTCTTCTTTCCCAGCAGTGACATGGCAGCTCAGCCCCCCGCTCTCTCTTCCTAGCAGTGACATGGCAGTTCAGCTCCTCCTGCTCTCCTTTTCCAGCAGTGGCGTGGCAGTTCAGCTCCTCTTGCTCTCCTTTTCCAGCAGTGACATGGCAGTTCAGCCCCACCCCCTCTCCCTTCCTAGCAGTGACATGGCAGCTCAGTTCCCCCTGCTCTTCCTTCCCAGCAGTGATATGGCAGCTCAGCTCCCTGCTCTCCCTTCCCAGCAGGGGGCTGCACATGGCAGTTCAGCTCCCCCTGCTCTTCCTTCCCAGCACTGACATGGCAGTTCAGCCCCCCTGCTCTCCCTTCACAGCAGTGACATAGCAGCTCAGCTCTCCTTGCTCTTCCTTCCCAGCAGTGACATAGTAGCTTAGCACTCCCTGCTCTTCCTTGCCAGCAGTGACATGACAGTTCAGCCCCCCCTGCTCTCCCTTCCTAGCAGTGACATGGCATTTCAACCCCCCCCCCCCACTCTCTCCCTTCCCAACAATGACATAGCGGCTCAGCTCTTCCTTCCCAGCAGTGACTTGGCACTTCAGTTTCTCCTGCTCTCCCTTCCTAGTAGTGACATGGCAGCTCAGCTTCCGCTGCTCTGCTTCTCAGCAGTGACATGGCAGCTCAGTTCCCCCTGCTCTCCCTTCCCAGCAGTGACAAGGCAGCTCCGCTCCCCCTGCTCTTCCTTCCCAGCAGTGACATGGCAGCTCCGCTCCCCCTGCTCTTCCTTCCCAGCAGTGACATGGCAGCTCAGCTCCCCCTGGTCTTCCTTCCCAGCAGTGACATGGCAGCTCCACTCCCCCTGCTCTTCCTTACCAGCAGTGACATGGCAGTTTAGTTGCCCCTGCTCCTCCTTCCCAGCAGTGATATGGCAGTTCAGCCCCCTGCTCTCTCTTCCCAGCAGGAGGCTGCACATGGCACCCCCTGCTCTTCCTTCCCAGCAGTGACATGGCAGTTCAGCCCCCCTGCTCTCCCTTTACAGCAGTGACATGGCAACTTAGCACTCCCTGCTCTTCCTTGCCAGCAGTGACAGGGCAGTTCAGCTCTTCCTTCCTAGCAGTGACATGGCAGCTCAGTTCTCCCTGCTCTCCCTTCCCAGCAGTGACAGGGCAGCTCCGCTCTCTCTGCTCTTCCTTCCCAGCAGTGACATGGCAGCCCAGCTCCCCCTGCTCTCTGTTCCTTACAGTGACATTGCAGTTCAGCCCCTCCTGCTCTCCTTTCCCAGCAGTGACATTACAGTTCAGCCCCTCCTGCTCTCCCTTCCCAGCAGTGACATGGCAGCCCAGCTCCCCCCGCTCTCCCTTCCTAGCAGTGACATTGCAGTTCAGCCCCTCCTGCTCTCATTTCCCAGCAGTGACATTGCAGTTCAGCCCCTCCTGCTCTCCCTTCCTAGCATTGACTTGGCAGTTCAGTTTCTCCTGCTCTCCATTCCCAGTAGTAACACGGCAGCTCAGCTTCCCTTGCTCTTCTTCTTAGCAGTGACATGGCAGCTCAGTTCCCTCTGCTCTCCCTTCCCAGCAGTGACATAGTAGTTAAGCTCCTCCTGCTCTCCCTTCCCAGCAGTGACATGGCATCTCATCCCCCTTGCTCTCCCTTCCCAGCAGTGACATGGCAGGTCATCCCTCCTTGCTCTCCCTGCCCAGCAGTGACATGGCAGCTCAGCCCCCCGCTCTCCCTTCCCACCAGTGACATGGCAGCTCATTTCCCCGCTCTCACTTCCTAGTAGTGACATGGCAGCTCAGCTACCCCTACTCTCCCTTCCTAGCAGTGACAGGCTCAGCTCTCCTTGCTCTTCCTTCTCATTGCAGTTCAGCTCCCCGGCTCTCCCCAGCAGTGACATGGCAATTCAGCCCCCTGTTCTTCCTTCCTAGCAGTGACATGGCAGTTCAGCTCTCCCAGCTCAACCTTCCCAGCAGTTACATGGCAGCTCAGTTCTCCCTGCTCTCCCTTCCCAGCAGTGACAGGGCAGCTTCGCTCCCTCTGCTCTTCCTTTCCAGCAGTGACATGGCAGCCCAGCTCCCCCTGCTCTCTGTTCCTAGCAGTGACATTGCAGTTCAGCCCCTCCTGCTCTCCTTTCCCAGCAGTGACATTACAGTTCAGCCCCTCCTGCTCTCCCTTCCCAGCAGTGACATGGCAGCCCAGCTCCCCCCGCTCTCCCTTCCTAGCAGTGACATTGCAGTTCAGTCCCCCTGCTCTTCCTTTCCAGCAGTGACATGGCAGCTCATCCCACCTTGCTCTCCCTTCCCAGCAGTGACATGGCAGCTCAGCTCTCCTTGCTCTTCCTTCTCATGGCAGTTCAGCTCCCCTGCTCTCCCCAGCATTGACATGGCAGTTCAGCCCTCTCCTGCTCTCCCTTCCCAGCAGTAACATGGCAGTTTAGCCCCTCCTGCGTTCCCTTCCCAGCAGTGACATGTCAGCTCATCCCCCTTTGCTCTCCCTTCCCAGCAGTGACATGGCAGCTCATCCCCCTTGCTCTCCCTTGCCAGCTGTGACATGGCAGCTCATCTCCCCCCCACTCTCCCTTCCTATCAGTGACATGGCAGCTCAGCTACCCCTGCTCTCCCTTCCTAGCAGTGACAGGGCAGCTTCGCTCTCCCTGTTCTTCCTTCCCAGCAGTGACATGTCAGCCCAGCTCTCCCCGCTCTCCCTTCCTAGCAGTGACATTGCAGTTCAGCCCCCCCTGCTCTCCTTTCCTAGCAGTGACATGGCAGCTCAGCTCTCCTTGCTCTTCCTTCTCATGGCAGTTCAGCCCTCCTGCTCTCCCTTCACAGCAGTGACATGGCAGCTTAGCTCTCCCTGCTCTTTCCTTCCAGCAGTGACTTGGCAGTTCAGTTTCTCCTGCTCTCCCTTCCCAGTAGTGACATGGCAGCTCAGCTTTCCCTGCTCTTCTTCTCAGCAGTGACATGGCAGCTCAGTTCCCTCTGCTCTCCCTTCCCAGCAGTGACATGGCAGTTCAACCCCTCCTTCTCTCCCTTCCCAGCAGTGACATGGCAGCTTATCCCCCTTGCTCTCACTTCCTAGCAGTGACATGACAGCTCAGCTACCCCTACTCTCCCTTCCTAGCAGTGACATGGCAGCTCAGCTCTCCTTGCTCTTCTTTCTCATGGCAGTTCAGCTCCCCGCCTCTCCCCATCAGTAACATGGCAGTTCAGCCCCCTATTCTTCCTTCCCAGCAGTGACATGGCAGTTAAGCCCCTCCTCCTCTCCCTTCCCAGCAGTGACATGGCAGCTCAGTTCCCTCTGCTCTCTCTTCCCAGCAGTGACATGGCAGCTCACCCCCCTTGCTCTCCTTTCCCAGCAGTGACATGGCAGTTCATCTCCCCCCACTCTCACTTCCTAGCAGTGTCATGGCAGCTCAGCTACCCCATGCTCTCCCTTCCTAGCAGTGACATGGCAGCTCAGCTCTCCTTGCTCTGCCTTCTCATGGCAGTTCAGCCCCCTGTTCTTCCTTCCTAGCAGTGACATGGCAGTTCAGCTCTCCCAGCTCAACCTTCCCAGCAGTTAAATGGCAGCTCATCTCCCCCTACTCAACCTTCCCAGCAGTGACATGGCAGTTCAGCCCCCTGCTCTTCCTTTCCAGCATTGACATGGCAGTTAAGCCCCCTGCTCCCCCTTTCTAGCATTTAAATGGCAACCCAGTTCCCTCTGCTCCCCCTTCCCAGCAGTGACATGGCAGCTCATCCCATTTGCTTTCCCTTCCCAGCAGTGACATGGCAGCTCATCTCCCCCTGCTATCACTTCCTAGCAGTGACAGGGCAGCTCAGCTACCCCTGCTCTCTCTTCCTACCAGTGACAGGGCAGCTCAGCTCTCCATGCTCTTCATTCTCATGGAATTTCAGCCCCCCTGCTCTCTCCAGAAGTGGCATGGCAGTTTAGCTCCCCTTCCCAGCAGTGACATGGCAGTTCAGCTCCCCCTTCTCAGCATTGACATGGGAGTTCAGATCTCCCAGCTCAACCTTCCCAGCAGTGACATGGCAGTTCAGCCCCCTGCTCTCCCTTTCAAGCAGTGACATGGCAGCTCAGCTCTCCCTTCCCAGCAGAGACATAGCAGTTCAGCTCCCCCTGCTCCCCCTTCCCAGCAGTGACATGGCAACTCAGCTCCCCCTTCTCAGCAGTGACATGGCAGCTCAGCTCCCCCTTCCCAGCAGTGACATGGCAGCTCAGCTCTCCCTTCTCAGCAGTGACATGGCAACTCAGCTCTCCCTTCTCAGCAGTGACATGGCAGCTCAGCTCCCCCTTCCTAGCAGTGACATGGCAACTCAGCTCTCCCTTCCTAGCAGTGACATGGCAACTCAGATCCCCCTGCTCTCCTTTCCCAGCAGTGACATGGCAGCTCAGCTCCCCCTGCTTTCCCTTTCCCAGCAGTGAGAGCAGTGGGAGTGCTAAGATTCCAATCCTTCACATGTATTCAGGTCCTTCACATGTATTCAGGCAGAACACAAGCACACCTTACCAAAAGATTAAATGACCTCTGTACAGACTGGAGCAGTTGCAGGTCAGCAGTTGTAGGTCTGTTTTGCAATTCAGGGTGTTGCGGTCTGATGCCTCGGGCAATGTACAATGAGGGCTTGTGCACTGCTGTACCATGGCACTAGTCTGTAGGGCATTGTGCTCAGCAAGTATTTACAAAGTATGTAAAAAGCTTCTAACAGCTTTCTTGAAGTCTTTAAGATTTTCTTCTTCTCCAGTGTGGGAGTTCTGAACACAGCTCTTAATGGAAGCTCTGGTTGTAGCTTTAATTGGGTTGTGAACGTTAACTGACAGTCAGCGACAGGTTAAGTCCCTGTTGCTGGTGTCTCCACCCTCTGACTCCTGTCCTGCATTAATGATTAATGAGCGCTTCCAGGAACAGGTAAGAGGCAGCATCCCTTTATGTACGCAGTACTGGTCACCTTCTGGGCTGGTAAGTGGCCCTGGGCCCCCACCTGCCTTTGATAATTGCATGTGGCCTGTGCCTTATTTACTAAGACACTGTATTTTTGGGTAGCTGTGTGTGTAGTGCTGGGGGTGGCTGTGTGTCAACGTGTGTCCTGTCCTCTGCTGAGTAATCGTGTACTGATGTGTGTGCCCTTTGTGCTCCTGACACATGTTTATTAGTCCCCCGTTTACACATCTACGTACAACAGATGTGTCATTGGAACATGTTACCCAATGAGGCTGTTCACACACACTGCATTTTGAAAAATGAGGCATGTCCATTTTACTGTGTGTTTTCGTGCGTTGTGAGTCCCATAAAAGTCTATGGCAATGCATGAAAGTGCACATACTGTATACCCCCTGGAAGTAGATCCTTCCAAAGTTCCTCAACATTGTCACTGCAAGAGCCCAATCCTTGCTGGCAAAATACAAAATAAAAAAAGTTCATGACGCATGAAAACACTTTATAAATCATCAAAAATGCACCACAACCGCATAAAGAAAACAAATGTCAATGCACTACAAAGGACGTTAAAAATGGATTAGAAATAGACAAACAAGGACATGAAAAGATGTGAAAACAGCCTTAGTGGGCAATAGTACTCATCACCATGTCTTGCTGGGCATCACTGTGTGCACAATTTTGCACCTCTGCTGTGTGTACACAGTTTTGTCTCTGCTGAGTAATAGGGTGTTTACAGTGCTGCATCTCTGCTGGATAGAGCTGTGTGCATAGTGCATCTGTGCTGGGTAGCATTGTGTGTCCACTGCTTCATCTCTGATGGGTGGCGTTGTTTAGAGTGCTGCGTCTCTAACATTGTGTGCGCAGTGTAGCTTCTCTGCTTGGAACTGTGTCTTGCTGGGTAGTATTGTGCGCACAGTGCCATGCCTCTTCTGGGTAGTGTTGTGCGCACAGTGCCATGCCTGTGCTGGGTGGTGTTGTGCGCACAGTGCCATGCCTGTGCTGGGTGGTGTTGTGCGCACAGTGCCATGCCTGTGCTGGGTGGTGTTGTGCGCACAGTGCCATGCCTGTGCTGGGTGGTGTTGTGCGCACAGTGCCATGCCTCTGCTTGGTATTGTTGTGCGCACATTGCCATGCCTCTGCTGGGTGGTGTTGTGCGCACAGTGCCATGCCTCTGCTGCTGTGTTATGCATTTAATATTGCATTTGTGCTGGATAATAGTAGTCAGTACTGTCTTGCTGGGTACGTTGTGCACGTGGTGCCACATCTCTAATGGATAGTGTTGTGTGCACGTCTGTGCTGGCTAGCTGTATGTGCACACTGCCGCATCTCTGCTGGGCAGCATCTTGTGCCCACTTTGTCTTGCTGGGTAGTGTTGTGTGCAAGGTGATTCTCTCTGCTGGATAGTGTTGTGCGCACACTGCTACGTGTACGCTGGATAGCGTTGTGTGCACACTGCCATATCTCTTCTGGGCAGTGTTTTGTGCAGTGTCCGGTCTCTGCTGGGTGATAGTGCTCAGCCTTGTGCCCACACTGCTGCTTCTCTGCTCAGTAGTGTTGTGTGCATGGTACCACGTCTCTGTCGGATTTTGCTGTGTGCACAGTGCATAGTTCTCTGTCTGTGCTTCATCTCTGATGGGTAGCATTGTGCGCGTAGTTTTGCATCTCTGCTTGGTAAAAGTGCTTAGTACTGGGTTTTTGCTGCTGGGTAGCGTTGTGCACACAGTGCCTCGTCTCTGCTAGGTAGCTTTGTGTGTAATGTTGCATGTCTGCTGGATAATAGTGATCAGCGCTGTGTCTTGCTGGGTAATGTTGTGCGCACATTTCCGCATCACGTCTCTGCTGGTCAGCTTTGTGTGCGCGCGCATCTTTGTCTAGTGATAGTGCTCAGCACTGTGCCTTGCTGGATAGCAATGTGCGCACCTCTGCTCAGTAGTGCAGCACACAGTGCTGAGAGCATGGTCTAGAACAGGGGTGCTCAACCTTTTGAAGAGTGAGGGCCACATAAGTGATTTGGTAATAGCTGCGGGCCACAATAAACTATGGGGTGTACTGGCTGTAGAAATGTTGCTGTCCTAGACGGAGTGCACTTGGTATCACTCCACCTGGGACAGGAACCGGCACTATAGAGAAGCATTGGCTCATGCAGCTATCTGCAATTCCATGCTTCCTCTTCCCCCTAACTCCATCCATAACACTGATGCTCTGGGTGGCAGGTTGGCAACCCTGACCCGCCATGCCAGAGAAGGAGGTTGGGGGCCACATCAGAGAGCTCTGTAGGCCACCGGTTGGGCACCCCTGGTGTAGAATGTGCTTTCTTCTGCCTACTTCCATCATTTAGCTGCCTTGTCATGAAAGATTTTGTGTGGTTTCTCAGATTTAGTCCTATGATGCAATATTCATGGTTGTGCTGACAGTTTGCAGTAATTTTAGTAAATATGTGAGCTGTGTTTATTACTAATTTACCATGCCTAATAGAATGCTGATTTGAGTCCTTTCACAGTGTCTTTGAACCTTGCCTTACAAACAACCTATACCTGGCCTTTATAGCAAAGAGCACATGTACGGGCAACGCATGCGAGACAAAAACAGAAAAAATTCCCAGCTTCATTCACCAACCAGTTTGCTTACTAACAGTATGCGTTAAAAACAGGGGTTTAGTTAGCACACATTTGCAAACGCATGTGTAAGCCTGCAGGGCCGCTTCAAGGCACCCTGTATTACCTGCAGTCCTAACTCCTGTAAATTTATGAGAGTCTCCACAGTGGAAGCACATGCACTCTAATGGATAGCTAGGGGGCAGGTAAACCGGGAGGTAGCCCAACTCTCCTTAAAGGCACTTGGGGGCACAGTGGATGCCCAGCTCATAGCAAAATGGCAGCAAAGGCATCCAGTGAGTCCACTCACCAGTATATGTTTCTATAGGGCTGTAACCCGTAGCAACCAGTGCTATACTATGTATGTATTTACTGGCTCCAGTCTACTTCCATAATAGGTGGGAGATGTCTGAGGTGGGGGTGCAGCAATTATCTCTTCGGATTATCTGAATCCCTTATCTGTGTCCCCCTACTCTAAAATTTGTATCAGCCTGTCAAAAGTTATTGCTTTGCCTGTATGTGCCTTCCTTGTGACACAGAATAATATTTTATACCAGAGACCCAAGTATACAGCTGGGACTTAGCCACTTTGATGGTCCTATATAAGTGATATATCCAGTGACTGGATATTTTTGCACTACAACCCCCACAATAACAGATATTCTGCACTACAACCCCCACCGCAACTGGATATTCCACACTAAAGCCCTACCACAACCAAATATTCCACACATAACCCCCATCATGACTGAATTTTCCGCACTACAACTCCCTCACCATAAACCAATACTGTATAAGTTTACCTCCGCACATGCTTCTCAAAACAAGAACTACGCTCACACCACCTTCCAGATGTGGTCCCTGAATACATGAAAGAAAAGGGAATGGGAATGCCTAAAGGCCTGTACACATGATAAGAAAATCGGAAGTAAAATTTCGTCTGATGAATGATCTGCGATTTTCGGTTCATTAGTATAGTGCTTTCGACAGCCGATTTACAAATTTTTGGACAACAAAAACTGGATGTGCAGGCTATAAAATTTTTATCGTACGTGAACACAACATCCCATTTTCGTTTAATTAGTACAGTTTTCATCTGAAAAAAAATCATAAGAGCAAGACTAGGCATGCTCAGAAACGAAAGAATTCATACAAAACAATTCAACACATGACATCACTTCTGAAGTTGAATTTTGTTGTACGAGAATTTTCGTATGAAATTAACCTCTTCACTTTCCATATGAGACTAGCATGCAACAAAAAAGAAAATTCGTCCAATAATCTGATTGTGTGTGTACGAGGCTTTAGCCTTTCGTTGCCAGGCCCTACGCTGCACTTTAAGGCCCCTTTCACACTGTAGAGTCCATCGGCGGATGGCAGCTCTGTCTCCGAGACAGAGCTGTCAGGTCCCCGCTGTTCTCTATGGGGGAATCGGATGAGAACGGACCCTCTGTCCGATCGCATCCGCTAGACGGATGGAAAATAGGGTTTCCATCAGTTCAGATTTGACGGATCGGATGTCAGCAGACATGTCTCCGCTGACATCCGATGTCCCATAGAGATGCATGGGGCATTCTTTCAGATCCGCCAAAATAACGGACAGGCGGATCTGAACAGTCCGCCTGTGTGAAAGGGGCCTTAAAGAGGTTGTAAACCCATACAAACATTTTTTTTTTTTTTCGACCTGAAAGAGAAACACATAATGAGCTAGTATGCATCGCATACTAGCTCATTATGAACTACTTACCTTAGAACGAGCCCCCGCCGTGCCGTCCGCTTACCTGTATGATGGGCGACATGTCCAGTCGTCCGTCTTCCAGGATCGCGGCATCCGGCCATCTGATTGGCCGAAGCCGCGGTGACGGGAGCCGATGGTCACGGCACGGGACTCTGAAGGAACGGCACCAGCGGCCGTTCCTTCAGAGCGCACGCGCCAGTGACGTCACTGGCTGCATGTAAGGTAAATATCTTCTAAACGGTGCATGTTTAGGAGATATTTACAGTACCTATAGGTAAGACTATAATAAGGCTTACCTATAGGTACAAGTTGTAGAGGAGGGTTTACTTCCTCTTTAAACTCCGATGGGCAGACCATTTTTGTAGTTTTTCCCAAACCATATATTTTGCGGAAGCACATGACCTGTAGAATAAAAGAAAATGTGCTACTGATTTTCTAGGCCTCACGATAGTTGCAAAGGTGTTTTTGCAAGAAAATACACGAAAATTATTATTAGTGGACACAAACACAACAAAACTTACAAAATTCCTGCTAAGAGGTAATAAATACCACATATTTGTACATTTTAAATTGCACCTTTTTGCAAAACCGTAAGGCTCCATGTACACGGGACGTTGGAAATGGCCGCTTAGGAGCAGTTGGGCAGTTTTTTTTAGAAGCCCCTGAACCCACCTCTATGTTATCTTAGTCCATGTACACAGGGTCCTTTACAGTCATTTGCAGGCAGTTGAGTTCAGGGACGTTTTTTGGAACGCAATTATTTGCGTTCGAACGTGTGTTTCCTGGCGTTTGAAACGCAGAAACGCAGCTGAACACGACCGAACGTGATGAACATACGTTCAGCCACGTTATACGTTTTTTTTCCATTCAAAATCAATGGTTCCCTATGGGAGCCTATTGATTTGAATGGAAGTCGCACCGCAAGTCGGATCAGGATGCGCGCTGTGAGAATCTTAAGGGGGCACTCCACAACCTTCGGGTCCGGTATGGAATTTGAGGGTAACCCCACGCCGAAAAAACGGCGTGGGGTCCCCCCAAAACCCATACCAGACCCTTATCCGAGCATGCAGCCCGGTAGGGCAGGAAGGGGGAGGGGACGAGCGAGCGGCCCCACCCCCCCATGGACCATACCAGGCCACATGCCCTCAACATGGGGGGGGGGGGTGTTGGTGCTTTGGGGCAGGGGGAGATCTGCACCCCCCCACCTCAAAGCACCTTGCCCCCATGTTGATGAGGACAAGGGCCTCATCCCCACAACCCTGGCCGGTGGTTGTGGGGGTCTGCAGGGGGCTCATTGGAATCTGGAAGCCCCCTTTAACAAGGGGGCCCCCCAGATCCCGGACCCCTCCCTATGTGAATGGGTATGGGGTACACTGTACCCCTACCCATTCACCCCATAAAAGGCAGTGTATAGAAATAATGACAGGTGACGTTTTGGAAAGTTTATTAAAAATCTTCAGCCAGTCTTCTCCTGCTCTGGTCTTCTCCCTCTCCGGTCTTCTGCTCTTTTGCTGTCCGCTCTTCATGCTCGGATGAGGGTCTGGTATCTCTATGGGACATCGGATGTCAGCGAAAAAACGGCGTGGGGCTACCCTCAAATTCCATACCGGGCCTGGTTTGGAACCTGGGGGGGACCATTTTTGGCGTGGAGTTCCCCCTCAAGATTCTCACAGCGCAAGTCGCGCATCCGACTTGCGGTGCGACTTCCATTCAAACCAATAGGCTCCCGTAGGGAACCATTGACTTTGAATGGAGGCAGAAAAAACGCTGCTAAAAGCAACGTGGCCAAACGTGCAATAACGCCAATGGAAAAAGCTACTGAAAGCACGTTTAACAGCTGCTTTTTCCGGCGTCAGAACTTGCTTTGCAGCACGTTTTTTATAACGTCCCGTGTACATGGAGCCTAAAAGTCAGTGGTTACACAAAACTATAAATAGGCAAAATTGCTTTAAGGCTACATTCACACCTGAGCGTAGCGTTTTTCGCGCGTTTTTACCGTGATTTTGCCGCGATTTTACCGCGATTTTTACCGCGATTTTTGTGCAGGCGTTTTTAGATTGAATAGAGACCAATGGAAAACGCCTGTAATCTGCCCAAAAAGAAGCTCATGTACTTTTTTGAGCATTGGACGTTTTGCTCACGGTGTCAAAACGCTCAGATGTGAACAGGGGCCATTGAAATGAATAGGATTTGTCTTGTTGGGCGTTTTGAGAGCTGATCCTAGAGCAGAAAAACGCCCCAAAACGCCTACATGTGAACGGAGCCTAAAAATCTGGAGGTCATCATTTTTCTTGAACAATTTTTTTAGGACCCACACATTTTCTGACAGCACATGACCTGTAAAATGAAGACAAAAAAATGCCAGAGATTTATTTATTTATTTTTTTAGCCCTGTAACTGTTGCACATGTTTATCAAATCACCATTTTACCAAAAATATACTAAAATTACTAGAAGTGGACACAAAAACAGCATAACATAAAATTCCTGCTACATTACTACAAATGTCTTTTTCACAAAGCGTACACCCATAAATGGCTGCCCACATGTGTATTCTGCATCCCTATGCAGGCAGTCTCATTGATTTCAGTTGGAACACAGTAGCTACACAGACACAACTGCGGCTCGCAGGCTGACGTCCGTGCGGGACTTGACCCTGAAAGTAGACAGTATGAGTGTGGGGAAACACACCCACGTGGATGTCAAATTGAAAGCAGCGTCTGTCTATGCAGCCTCTGTGTCCCAATTCATAACCATGGTAATGTATAGAACACCTGTGCATCCCCCTGTGGGTAAACATGGCCTCGCATCGGTGTACGCTGTAGTAGGCCTTGTTTGAACAAGGCCTTACTATGTTTTTATTAGTTTTTTACAATTTTATTTATATCTTTTCACAGCCCTGTTGGGGGGCTTAACAGACCTCTGATGTCTTTTTTTTAAACAGAGAAAAGAAAAAACTGAGGACATACAGTCCTCATAACCTTTCTCTGCAGCCCAGCTGCACTGCAGATTAATGAATAGAGGCCTATGTACAGAGGCTCCTGTTCTTTCACAAACTGAAGCATAGTAAACACAGCTTTACTATGATTTAATACAAACTACAGTATAGTAAACACAGTTTCATATGCTTCAGTGATGAATACCGATCACTCACTGTGTTCAGTCAGGAAGGGGCTGGTGAACATGACATGTTTACAAGCCCCCCCCCCCACCTTTGATTCTAACCTTGACCTCCAGCTGAAGCTGGTGGGAAGGAAAGCTGGCAGTGCTGGAGAAGGGGTACTGGTGCTGCTGGCGCTTCCAGTACAGGAAGGGGGTCAGAACAGCAATGCAGGTTTTTATTCACTAAATTCAATCCTCCTGTGGCTCTCCTGCAGCAGCTAAAGCTGAAAGAGAATCTGACAGTAGGGGAGTTCTAGGGGGATTAGAGCTGGTGGGGGGGGGGGGATGTTGGAGAGGGTGCAAGGAGAGGCAGAGCAGATGTCACCATGGCTCTGATTCCCAATACACAGCCATGGCGGGACAGCTTATTAAAAAAACGTGAAAAGCTTGGCAAATCCGGAAGAGTTGGTAAGTATGCATCTGCACTTCAGATTGGTTGTTATGGGGTCTTGCAGTTGTGTTTTTTTTTTATTAAAGATATATGTTTGCTTGTGGGAGTCTGTTGGAGATTGGAAGTCCTGAATATTCTTTCAGCAATCCTTGCAGGGCTGATGTTCTTTCAGTGTCCAGCAGACCCACTTTTAGATGTGTGAAATACTCTCTGCTCTTAATCTTAGTCCACATATAGAATGTAATGAAGGAGCCACTAATCTCTCCGATTTATAAATTTGTGTAACAGTTATTTTGGGGTTCCTGCTTACTCTTAAAGGTGGTAACATGCAGATGAACGGTCAAAATGACTGAAGGCAGTTCAGTCAAGTCCAACAGAGTGGTAAAAACTGGCATCCTTGGCGTTCCTTTTAGACAGAAGTAATTTACTAATTATTAAGCTGCTCACTGAAATGGATATAAACAAAGTAATTTCTGCAGGCCGATGTCCTGATTTACAGTAAAATTTGCATCTAAAGTAAGGCCGGGGATGCTAAATTTCATAAGAGACCAGAAGTCCGCTGTTATGTTTTACAACATGTAGCGCAGCAGAAAACAGCCAAGGAAACTCACTCTAATGGCACTTTTCCACTGCAAGTACCGGCTCGGCTCTACTCGGCCCTGCTTGGCCCATTTTGCTTTTCCACTGCTGGTACCGCATGGTACGGTGTTGGAACGGTTCGGTATGGTATGGTTTGCTTTTCCACTAAAGTAGTACTAAAGTTAAGTGGGTGGGATAACAACAATTCTCTGACCAATCAGTGGCTAGTAGGGACTGCATGCAAAGGATTGTGGAATATGGTACCGGGTATGGTACCTCTTGGAACCACAATAGAGGTGATACTGTTTTTGAGAGCCGTACCGTTCGGGTTCCATGCAGTGGAAAAGCGCCGCCGTACCGAACCGTTCCTACACTATACCATGCAGTACCAGCAGTGGAAAAGCACAAAAGCGAGCTGAACCATTCGGTTCCATGCAGTGGAAAAGCGCCATAAAGTTACTCATTCTTCACCAAAACCCCCACCATGATTGGATATCCCATAGAAAGATTTCCCCAGCTCTTTTGATTGACCCCTTGAATTTACCTGCAGCATCACTCTGAGGATGGTGCTCAGGTGGAATTATGTATGGACTGTATGTATGGATAGTGCCCAGGTGGAATCATGTATGAACTGTATGTATGGATAGTGCCCAGGTGGAATCATGTATGAACTGTATGTATGGATAGTGCCCAGGTGGAATCATGTATGAACTGTATGTATGGATAGTGCCCAGGTGGAATCATGTATGAACTGTATGTATGGATAGTGCCCAGGTGGAATTATGTATGGACTGTATATATGGATAGTGCCCAGGTGGAATCATGTATGGACTGTATGTATGGATAGTGCCCAGGTGGAATCATGTATGGATAGTGCCCAGGTGGAATCATGTATGGATAGTGCCCAGGTGGAATCATGTATGGACTGTATGTATGGATAGTGCCCAGGTGAAATCATGTATGGACTGTATGTATGGATAGTGCCCAGGTGGAATCATGTATGGACTGTATGTATGGATAGTGCCCAGGTGTAATCATGTATGGACTATGTATGGATAGTGCCCAGGTGGAATCATGTATGTACTGTATGTATGGATAGTGCCCAGGTGGAATCGTGTATGGACTGTATGTATGGATAGTGCCCAGGTGGAATCGTGTATGGACTGTATGTATGGATAGTGCCCAGGTGGAATCGTGTATGGACTGTATGTATGGATAGTGCCCAGGTGGAATTGTGTATGGACTGTATGTATGGATAGTGCCCAGGTGGAATCGTGTATGGACTGTATGTATGGATAGTGCCCAGGTGGAATCATGTATGTATGGATAGTGCCCAGGTGGAATCATGTATGGACTGTATGTAGAAGTGTGGCATCTGGATGCACCCTTTTGTTTTTTGTAGACAGTGTTCTCTGTTTTATTTGTGATGGAAGGTGGCTTCTGTTTTTGTACTTCTAGTATAAGATTTTTGTAATTTAATAAAGTTTTTTTTTTTGTAATTCCTTATAGGTATGTTGTTCCTCTTTTCACTCTGGTTACTATACCTTGGTGGCTCAGTGCTATGGTCCTTTTTTGCAGTTTTTTTTATCTGCCTTTGTATTTATATGTTGTGTTTTTTGACCATAGAGTCCCACTTTATTACGGTGAGTGGGTAAGTGACCAAGGTTATCCTGTGATTGTAGGTTACCCCTTTTTTTTTCAGTTTGTTTTTCTAGCTATCCCATAGAAACCAGGACTGACTAACAATCTCGTGTGTAAATCCCATACACAACTTTCAGCCAACTTCTTGCTGGAGGAACAAACAATTGGGCAGGTTATTGGATTATTTCCAATTCTGAATTCCTCTTTCCCTTCGGTCAGCCTCTTCTCCTTCCCCTCCGTCTATTTCCCTGAGCTGAGTGCACCAGCTTTAGGGTGTGCCGTGCTGGAAGACTAAAAATATAAGATATACACCTCTGAAGGTCCACTGAAAACTTTGGACGTAGGGTGATTCTAATTGTTGTTCCTCTTGGGGAGCTGAGAAAATATCAGACCTGATGGGAAATACTGTAATGTGAAGAGTGGAATTCATCTTTTGCTTAGATTCTACCAGCTGCATTTTTTTTCCTGGATGCTAAATATTTAGTTACCTATTGTCAATTTACACGTATTTCTGTAATTGTAAATACAGAGATTTTATTGTCGTTTTTAAGACATTTTTTGAATTGTTGTGTTATCTGTGGTTAGTCACTATTAGGTTGTCCCTCAGTTTTCACTTGTTGCAATGGATGAGTACAAAGTCGTCCTTTTATAACTGTATTATCTCCTGACTTAGAACTTTTCTCTGCCTCTATATGGTGTACTGTTCTTATCTAGGTGTGTTTGCCGTCATAAATGGCTCGGTGAAACTTGCTGTCCACTCCCATGTACACTCCATTACCATCGTATGATCACATCCTGTATGCAGAAAGCTTTGTGGATTACTTCCCAAACCTCGCTGAACTGCCAGCAGGTTATTTGTAAGTTCCCTTTTACATATTTTATTTATCTGTACATTTTCAGTGGGTTCTTTCTGTTACATGCTGTCAGTGGATCATGTGTTTTGTATATTTGTAGCATTTAGTCTTTGATCTGTTAGGTTTACAGAGAATAACCCATCTAGGGAGAGGGCTTTCTGGTTTCTTCTGTGCATGTTGCCATGGCCAGTCTGGTTATCCTGTCGTCTGGGCTCATTTAGAGAGGAAGATGGATTTCTGGTTTCTTCTGTGCATGTTGCCATGGCCAGTCTGGATATCCTGTCATCTGGGCTCATCTAGGGAGGAAGAGGGATTTCTGGTTTCTTCTGAGCATGTTGGCATGGCCAGTCTGGTTATCCTGTCGTCTGGGCTCATTTAGGGAGGAAGAGGGATTTCTGGTTTCTTCTGTGCATGTTGCCATGGCCAGTCTGGTTATCCTGTTGTCTGGGCTCATTTAGGGAGGAAGAGGGATTTCTAGTTTCTTCTGTGCATGTTGCAATGGCCAGTCTGGTTATCCTGTCATCTGGGCTCATCTAGGGAGGTAGAGGGATTTCTAGTTTCTTCTGTGCATGTTGCCATGGCCAGTCTGGTTATCCTGTCATCTGGGCTCCTCTAGGGAGGAAGAGGGATTTCTGGTTTCTTGTGTGCATGTTGCCATGGCCAGTCTGGTTATCCTGTCCTCTGGGCTCCTCTAGGGAGGAAGAGGGATTTCTGGTTTCTTCTGTGCATGTTGCCATGGCCAGTCTGGTTATCCTGTCATCTGGGCTCCTCTAGGGAGGAAGAGGGATTTCTGGATTCTTGTGTGCATGTTGCCATGGCCAGTCTGGTTATCCTGTCCTCTGGGCTAATCTAGGGAGGAAGAGGGATTTCTATTTTTTTCTGTGCATGTTGCCATGGCCAGTCTGGATATCCTGTCATCTGGGCTCATCTAGGGAGGAAGAGGGATTTCTGGTTTCTTCTGAGCATGTTGGCATGGCCAGTCTGGTTATCCTGTCGTCTGGGCTAATTTAAGGAGGAAGAGGGATTTCAGGTTTCTTCTGTACATGTTGCCATGGCCAGTCTGGTTATCCTGTCCTCTGGGCTAATCTAGGGAGGAAGAGGGATTTCTATTTTTTTCTGTGCATGTTGCCATGGCCAGTCTGGATATCCTGTCATCTGGGCTCATCTAGGGAGGAAGAGGGATTTCTGGTTTCTTCTGAGCATGTTGGCATGGCCAGTCTGGTTATCCTGTCGTCTGGGCTAATTTAAGGAGGAAGAGGGATTTCTGGTTTCTTCTGTGCATGTTGCCATGGCCAGTCTGGTTATCCTGTCCTCTGGGCTCATCTAGGGAGGAAGAGGGATTTCTGGTTTCTTCTGAGCATGTTGCCATGGCCAGTCTGGTTATCCTCTACTCTGGGCTCATCTAGGGAGGAAGAGGGATTTCTGGTTTCTTCTGAGCATGCCACCATATCCAGTCTGGTTATTCTGTCTTGTGGGCTAATCTAGAGGGATAAAGTGATTTCTAGTTCCTTCTGTGGATAGTCTTGTCCGGTTATCCTGTATTGTGGAACCATGTAGATCTGCGTTGTCAAGCTCAATTTCATTGCGGCTTCATCAGTATTATGGTTGCCCTCAAAGGGCCAGTCATATCTGCCATGGTGTTCTATCTGAGCAGCCTGCAGTAAAGTTTTTTTTGTGCATGATACCCTCCTTGTCAACTGTCATAGAATTGTATTATTCCTGTAATAATTATAGGCAGATGTCATGAGTCCCCCATCCTCGCTTATATCAAACCCCCTTTACCTTATACTGCTGCTGAGAAAAAGCTAGGGGAAAACCTGGGGGGGCAGAATGTGTGGGGTCTGGAGGAGGACCAGAAGAAGGCTGGAGCCAGCTGCCAGAGTCTGCAGAATGCTGAGACCAGGAGAGGCGAAGACAAGGGGTCACTGCGGCTGCACAAAGAGGCGCAGGATCTGTCAAGTGTCCTCCTCCCTGCTGCCGACTGCTGAGACAAGCCTCTCCATGGCTTTAGGAGATGCGCAGGATCTGGTGGAGGAGTTCTGTCCTCTTTGCCGCCCACACAAGATAGGAGTGGAGACAAGGGGGGTTCCTCAGCTGCAGGAGAGGTGCGAGGGCCAATTGAAATGGCATGGCAAGCCGGATTTAGCCCTCGAGCCTTGTGTTTGACAGGTGTGATCAAGATTAAGTTGTCTCTGTACATACAGAGACTTGTGTCTGGTATGTTTCCTTGTGGGCTGTTGTGATGAGGTGATCTGTATATACTCATGATTATTTTGCATATTTAGTGTTGAATATTGTCTGTATTATGTTCTGAGGGTGAGCTCTCCTAGCAAAATGTGAGCTGAAATCCAGCTGTATATGCAAATATTCTTATACTGTATATAGTACAGAGAAATACTCTGGGCATGTACTTCTTCTAGCTGGCATAATGGTGATCTGCTGGTTATTTTTATCTTCAGGACAATTTATAAGCTGATGTAGTGCTCAAACACCAGGTGTCATAAATACCTTAGTTATTCTTCTACTAATCTACGTCATTAAATTGTTGCTTTATCTTTGCACATTGCATTACAGCCAGCAATTGTTTAGTTAGTTGTAATCAAAGTCTCCACATCTGAGTTTAGTGGCCTCAGCCTGGTGGTCAGCGGTGGGTAAGTACTTGATATCCGTTAGTTGTATTACGACTTGAATCAGTATCTGTAGAAGATTTACTATTTGGAAAATACCACTTTTATACTGTATGTGTTCTGGCATTTATCAGGATCCGACTTGTAACACAGGACTGTCCTGTCTGGATTGATTACGTATTTTAAGTAAGCTGACGGCTGCCCAGATTTAAATCCCTTTGCTACTGAGAGATTCTCAACAAATAGCTCAATCATCTCATGGGCATTGATTTTTATATCTGCTAGGTATGATATGACTACAAACAACAAGTTGTTAAATCAGTGGGGAAGGTTATATTGCTCATGTAGCCAAAGCCTGTATGTAGCACATGCAAATATTGAGGGGACAGCTGCCGTGATTACTGTGATACACTGTTGTGGGGTTATATCATATTGCAGTTTTCATAGTACTGCCTGAGATTTGTGTAAGAATGGGGTCATGAAGATGATCATAGGTATTGAATGGCCCAATTTAGCTTGTGACAGACTGGAAACGAGCCTAAATTCATTGTTTATTGTACCTTCCTCTGGGATAAGCCGATGCTGGAGATATCACCTTCTCCCACCCCTAAGGAATAAGCATTTACAACCAGCATCTTAATGGCAGGATCTTGGTGATTAAATATCGATTGGATATTACATGCATGTCTGATAGCCATTTAAATGTGTGGGCCCGTGTAAGCAGATGAAAACCGGGACTGAGCACATTAAAGATCACAGAAGAAAGCTGATGAAATTTGTGGATTTGTCCAAATAGTATCTTCTCTGTGCCATCTACACAAGGAGAGCAAATCATTCAGGGGGCTGAATGATTTCACTGTCCATTTCTCATAACTGTTTACGGGGTATTTCTGCTCTGTTAATTCTTCTGGATCCAAACAAGAGCCGGTAAGTAAATTAGTTATGTAGTATATCTGATATCAGTAGTCCTCCTTCACAGGGCTGCTGTTAGAAATCACGGGGCCCCGTACAGCCTACCCAGCAGGACACCCCCTCTTCCCCCCCCCCCATATATTTTAAGATAATATTTTCACAAAAAATACACTTAAATCATAATTACTGGACACAAACAGAGAACCTGTGTGAATTGGCTCTCTTTTAGGCCCCGTTCACATTGCCGCGATCCGACTTCCAGGGGCGACCTCCGAGGTCGCGGTGCGAGCAGCACGCCGTGACCTCGGAGCGGCCGCCACGGACTTCATAACATTGAAGTCTATGGCGGTCACCTCCGGGTCGCCCCAAAGAAGCTCCGGACCTTTTTTCTAAGTCGGAGTGACTTGTGTCGCTCCTATTAGAACGGGTCCGCAGCTTCCCTATGGAAGGCGACCTACGGCGACCTGTGAGGCGACCAGGTCGCCTCACAGGTCGCCTTAGTGTGAACGGGGACTAATTGTTTTTTACATTTTAAAAAGAAAAATTATATATTTTTTAAAAATGATAGACAATTTTTACAATTTTTGAAAATTAGTTATTACAATTTTTTAATTTTTTTTTTTTTTTTTTACAATCTGTTATTTTTTTAAAGGACAAGGAAGCCTGCAGCGCTGCAGTATTGGGGGGGGGGGAGCACAGTGAAAGGGGGGCGCACAGGGAGGGGAATCAGAAGCAGGCAGAACAGGGAGGGGGATCAGTGTCGGAAAAGCGAATACAGGAGCTATGCCCTGCTCTGTGTGTCTCCCCGCAGCAGCTGAAAGCTGGCAGGAGAAGGAGAAACTGGCTTTCAGCTGCTGCAGAGAGGCACACAGGGTTTCCTTCTGTAATTGCCCCTCCGCCCGACCGCACTGATTCCCCATGCTGTTGGGGCCCCCCTGTGTGCCCGGGCCCACTACAGGAGGACTGGTGGTCTCCCCCTATCAGTGGCCCTGCTCCTTCATATAGTACAGTTTGAGGCCATCTCTTCTCCGTTATATTAGCACCATCCGAGGTCATCTGTCTTCCTTCAAATCAATCCCTCAATGTGAAGCTGGCACGTCTCCTCTTCCTTTAAAACACACCCCCAATTTGAAGCGCCGGTGGAAGTTCCCGCTCCATTGCTATAGCAACCTGTCGGAGGACATCCCAGGAGGGAAATTGCGCAAAAATTTGGTATTAGGTGACAAAATCACCTAGGTGGCCGCAGCCGGAAGTGTTGAGGAAAGTAATACAAAAAAAGGTATTTACAAAATAAAAGGCCATTTATAAAAGCATTTCAGATAGGCATGTTAATGATTGGACATGTAAAAAATGGGTGAAACTCTGCTTTAAGAGCTGATTCACATTGGCAACATGCATAACCTTCTTTTATGCATTGTGGTGCCATTCATTTTGAATGGAACAGCAATGCACTGAGGCAATGTGCATATGTTACAGTTCCTAATAACACACCATAATGCCTTGTGGGGGAAAGCTTATGGCATATGCCATAATTCTGATGTGTTTGTGCATCAGAAACTCTTATTTCAATGAATTGCCTTAATCCAGTGCGAGAACGCATGACTTAACGTATCGCACATATGTAAATGGCCCCTACTTGTAGCACTCAATACAAATTTGCTGCTTCTAGAACAAGCAAAACATCTTCTTGTATTAAAGCAGAGCTCCAGTCTCTGTAGTGAAAATTTTAAGTCAGCAGCTATAAAAACTGCAGCTGCTGACTTTAACCACTTCTGGACCGGAAGGATTTACCCCCTTAATGACCAGGCCATTTTTTGTGATGCCGCACTGCATTACTTTAACTGACAATTGCACGGTTCTGCGACGCTGTTCCCTAATAATAAAATTGATGTTCTTTTTTCCCCACAAATAGAGCTTTCTTTTGGTGGTATTTTATCTACCGTGCTATTTTATTTTTTGCGCTATAAACAAAAAAAAAAAGAGCGACAATTCTGAAAAAAAGAAAACAATATTTTTTACTTTCTGCTATATAACATTCCCATTAAAAAAGAAAAAAATCAATATTTTTCATCATTTTAGGTCAGTTTATATTCTGCTACATATTTTTGTTTAAAAAAAATCCCAATAAAGGTATATTGATTGGTTTGTGTAAAAGTTATCGCGTCTACAAACCTAGGGGAAAGATTTATGTAATTTTTTTTTATTTTTTTTACTAGTAAAGGCTACGATCAGCGATTTTTTTTTTTTTTTTTTTTTTTTTTTTTTGGGACTGAGACATTGCGGCGGACAGATCGGACATCTAACTGACATTTTTGACACTTTTAGGGGGACCAGTGACATTTCTACAGTAATAAGTGCTAAAAATATGCACTGTTACTGTACTAATGACACAGGCAGGGAAGGGGTTAACACCAGGGGCGATAAAAAGGGTTAAATGTGTCCATAGGGGGTGCTTTCTAACTGTGTGGGGGATGGACTTGCTGCATGAACACAGAGACCTTTGTTCCTAAATAAGAGGAACACCGTATCCCTGTGTTCATAACTGACAAAACAGCGGTCTGTTGTGTTTACACTACAGACTGCCGTTCTATCTCCACAGGGGGCGATCGCGGGTGCCCGGCGGCAATCGCGGCCACCGGACTGCTGATCAGCTTCCCCTGTGGCGAATGGGCAATACGCCAGCGCCTCCACTAGTGGTCTCACGAAGTGACATGCAGGTACGTCGCTTCTTGGGACAGAGCCGACCTGCCGCCGTAAAACTATGGTGGCTGGTCGGCAAGTGGTTAATAAACAGCCACTCACCTGTCCCACGATCCAGTGGTGTGCTTACTCCAGTCGTGTCCTTCCTCGCTGGCATCTTTACTGTGGGCACCCGGCTGTGACCACTTGTGGTTTCATAGCCGGTTGCCCATTGCGCATGTGCAAACGGCACTGCACTTTACTAAAAGTTAAAAATGCAAAATCTGGCGCAGCTGTCCATTTTAGCTTCTAACTTCAGCTTGTTAAATTAGGCTATAACAAAACAAACCTGAAGATAATTGGTTTCTAGGGAGAGCTGAATCAGATTTTACACACCCCAGTTTTAGTAGATCAACCCCATAGACTCCAGAAAGAGAGCTGGTGAGGCTGATATAGGAGTTATTATTATAATACGGGATATATATATAGCGCCAACAGTTTGCGCAGCGCTTTACAATATTAGAGAGGCAATACAACAATAATACAAGAGGGTAAGGAGCACCCTGCTTCTGGGAACTTACAATGCAATAAGGAGGAACTGGTGGAACGAAAGGTAATGACTGTAAGGATAAACTGATGGGAGAAAGATTCAGTTATTAGCTAAAGGCAGGATAAGCTTCCCTGAAGAGATGAGTTTTCAGGGGTCACCTAAAAGTGGACAGAGTAGGAGATAGCCAGATTGAGGTAGGGAGTTCCAGAGGATGGGAGAGGTCCTGGAGATGAACATGGGAGCAGGAGGTCTTGGTAGGAGCGGAGAGGACGGCTTGGATGATTTTACCATTAGCTCATCCCTCACAGCTATTACCTTTTCTATCAACTGACCGTCCCTCCTAGATTGTAAGCTCTAACGAACAAGGTCCTCTGATTCCTTCTGTATTGTATTGTATTGTATTGTAACTACTGTCTGCCCTCATGTTGTAAAACTCTGTGCAAACTGCTGGCACTATATGAATCCTGTATAATATATAATAATATTTTGGAGACAAGAAGATTGGGCAGAATTGCAAATGGTTTTGTATGTTATTAATGTTTTGAATTTTATTCGGTGGGCGACAGGGATTGGCAGAGAGGGGTAGCAATAGCAAACAATGAGTGGTTGGTAAGGTGGCTTAGTCTGGCAGCAGTATTCATGACTGAAGACGGGATTGCCTAAGGAGAGTAGGCCAATGAAAAGAAAGTTACAATAGTCAAGAGGAGAGATGACAAGGAATGAATAAGTAGCTTGGTGGTTTCAACAGTTAAAAAGGGGCATACTTTGGAGATATTATGGAGGTGAAGTCTACAATTGGTCTACAATCTGATTGGATTTGAGGCTAAAAGCAGAGTCCATGATTACGCCTAGTACCCTGGTGTGAGGGGAGGGATTGATGGTTGTATTTTTGATTTTGATGGAAAAGTCAGAGGAGGGGACATGGGCAGGAGGAAACATTATGAGCTCAGTTTTAGAAAGATTAAGTTTGAGGAAGTGGTGTGACATCCATGCTGATATATATATATATATATATATATATATATATATATATATATATATATATATATATATATATAGATCTGGCACTGAAAGCCATGGGTGTTTATTAAAGTGATACTAAAGTCTTGTTTGTTTGTTTTTTAAATAACAAACATGTTACTTACCTGCTCTGTGCAGTGGTTTTGCAAGAGCAGCCTAAATCCTCTTCTTCTCAGGTCCCTCGTTGGCGCTCCTGGCCCCTCCCTCCTGCCAAGTGCCCCCACAGCAAGCAGCTTGCTATGGAGGCACCCGAACCGAGCCGCTTCTCTGTGTGTCTATTCAGACACGGAGCCGCAGCTCCGCCCTGCCCCCTCTCTCTACTCATTGATTTACTGACTTTGACAGCAGCGGGATCCAATGGCACCCGCTGTGTGTCTAAACCGATCAGGAAGGAGAGTCACGGACAGCAGAGTCTCCCATGCAACATCGCTGCATCGAGATAGAGCTCAGGTAAGTATGAGTGGGGAAACTGCACACAGAAGGTTTTTAATCTTAATTCATAGAATGCATTTGGATTAAAAAAAACTCTGCCTTTAGAACCACTTTAAGTAACCAAGAGAGGGGGTGTAGATGGAGAAGAGGACAGAACCTTGGGGGACCTCTATAGTAAGAGGAAGTAGAGAGGAGGATACAGAGTTATAGGTAACACTGAAGGTGCACTGTGATAGGTAGGAGGAGAACCAGAAGAGAGCAGAGTCTTGAAGAGAAGAGTTAAAACATGCTTTTAAAACATTTTGTGAATATTTAATTCAGTTATGTGAAAAGCAAATTGCTGCTCACTTTGAATATCCAATCACATGCAGATGCTTTTTACATGAGTGAATATTATTTGCATAATATTTGGAGTGAAGATTCTCAACTCCCTAGTAGATTAGTTCATTAATCTGTCCCTATACAAAGCATTAGTAAGACCTGATCTGGAAAATGCAAGCCTCTTGCTGCGCCCTGTGGTTTATTTAATCAACCCATACGTCACCACTGTGTCCTGAGTGCAGCAGGGACTGGCCAATTGGCACTCCCTGGAAGTATTGGATTCTGACATTGACTTTAGTTGATTTTAAGATTTCTCCTCCATTGAGAAGCATTGGGCATCAAGAAAGGTAAGCATTTTCTTTTCACAGGGAGAGCTTCTAATGCTCCCTTTATTTAACAACACAATTTGTTCATGGCACACCTAAATTATCACTGGTGCGGTCGTTTTCTTTCCGAATTCACATAGTTCTAGTTAGTGAGGTTGAAAAAAGACACCAGTCCAACCAGTTAAACCTATGATGAGTGTGTGTGCAACTGTGCATTTGCTGTCAATAGTATTGTATATTGTACCACTAATGCCCCCAATATTGTCTGCTGAACCTTGCTCTCTGCTGGCTAGCTCTACATCTGGACCCCCCCCCCCCCCCATCACCTAGTTTAAAAGCCCCTCTAACTTTTTTGGCCATCTTCTCTCCCAGTAGGGCTGCACCTCCCCATTTTGGTGCAGTCCGCCCTGCTTAAGAGTCGGTAGCCGACTGGGAAGTGGGCCCAGTTCTCCAGGAACCTGAACCTCTCTTTTCTGCACCAGCTCCTCAGCCACTTGTTAAATTCCCTAATGTCCCGCTGCCTCTCTGGCGTGGCTTGAGGTACCGGTAGTATTTCCGAGAATACTACCTTGGAGGTCCTACTTAGCTCGTAAGTCCCTGAAACAGTTTTTTTTAGGACTCTCTACCTTCCTCTAACTTTCTCATTGGTACCCACGTGTACCATGACAGCTGGGTCCTCCCCAGCCCCACTCAATAATCTGTCCACCAAATCCGTGATGTGCCAAACCCGAGCACCCGGTGAACAACATGCAGTTCGCGCTTATGGTCTTTGTGACAGATTGCCCCCTCTGTCCTAATAATTGAGTCCCCTATCACTAGAATCTGTCTTTCCATACCCTTGGCCTCACTCCTGCCACCACTAGAGGAGTTCTTCCCATAGCAGCTAGGGGCGTCGCTGTGCTCCAGCAATGCTAGTCCCTGACTGGTTTCTCCACCATCACGCAACAGAGCGTATTTATTGGGATGTTCCAGCCCAGGACCAGCCTCCTTGACTCTTTCCCCTCTAACCTTCCTAATTGTCACTCAACTACTCTGCTCTGGTGCCTGCACCCTTGTATCTCCACCTGCCTCTGTGCTGGCATCTGCCAGGTACGTTACCAACGCTCCTTTAGTATGGAGATTCTTCTCAGTGTTGCCAGTTACTTCTCTAAATTCAGGATCTGGGCTTCCAGGGAAGAAACGTGCTTACATTTTGCGCAGCTGTATTCGCCCTCGATTGAATGAACAAGGAATGCATACATGCCACAAGATGTGCACCGTGTCGCATCTCCACACCTACTGGGCATCATACCCACTAATTTAATGGGGATTGGGAAATGTAACTATGTCCGATTGGCTGTTAATTAGCTTCCTGACTCTAATTTCTCAGCACACAGTTACTCCTGTCACACACAGTTACTCAACATTAGTCATCCCTACTCAGTTACGCAACGATACTCAGATACTGAACAGTACTCGACAATACTCAGGTACTCAGCAATACACAACAATACTCAGTTACTCGACAATACTCAACACAACACAGGTACTTAACAGTACTCAATTGCTCAACGGTACTCAGTTATGCAACGATACTCAGATACTGAACAGTACTCAACAATACTCAGGTACTCAGCAATACACTACAATACTCAGTTACTCGACAATACTTAACACTACACAGGAACTGAACACTACACAGGTACTCAACAGTACTCAGTTACTCAACACTACTAAGTTACTCAACGCCGGTACTCAATACCACTCAGTTGCTTAACACTAAGTTACTCAACAGTACGCAACAATACACAGATACTCAACAATACTCAGTTATTCAACAGCTACTCAATACTACTCGGTTACTCAACACTACACAGGTACTCAACAATGCACAACAATACTCAGTTACTCTACAATACTCAGTTACTCAAAAATACTCCTAGTTGGTGAAATGGTGTTGACCTGTGTGTAGTCAGAGTGTAGTATAAATACACGTGTATCTGCAAGGTCGACCTTCTAGTGATTCGGTTTTGTGGCAAAACTACTCCATGGAAAAAAGCAACTCTGCCAAAGGGTGATTAATAAATTCAAGTCTCAAGATAAATACAGGAACATCTTCAAGTCACTTTAACTGCTTGCCGACCGCCGCAAGTAGATTTACTGCGGCGGTCAGCCCCTGCCAGGCAGAGTGACGTTAATTAACGTCACTAGCCTGGGAGGGTCTGGGGAGCGAGCGCGCGCCCGCGCGGTCACGCACCCCCCCCGCGCGTGTGACCAGCGGACCCGATGTCCGCCGGCCACTAGGCGATCGTCGGGAGAAGAGGGAGAATGTCAGGCAGCTTGTGTAAACAAGCTGCCTGTCATTCTCCTCGCTGTAAAGACACTGATTACACGGATCTAGTATGTAGATCCGTTGATCAGTGTCCTTGCAGCTAGAGCCACAGCCAATCACAGTAAGAATCACGCCCCTAGGGACACACACAGCCCCTCCCTCCCAAATAAAGTTAACCCCTTCACTGCCAGTGTATTTTTACAGTAACAGTGCATATGTATAGCACTGATTACTGTAGAAATGTCACTGGTAACCCCAAAAGTGTCAAAAATGTCAGTCAAGGGTCCGATCTGTCCGCCGCAATGTCGCAGTACCGCAAAAAAAATCGCAGATCGCCGCCATTACGCGTTAAAAAAAAAAAACAACAAAAATGACAAAAATCTTTCCCTTTGTTAGTAAACGCGATAACTTTTGCGCAAACCAATCAAAATACGCTTTTTGCGATTTTTTTTTTTACCAAACATAGGTAGGATAAAACAAATTGGCCAAAAATGTTAAAAAATTTTGATTTTTACATTTTTTTTGGGGGGAATTTCATATAAAAAAATGTGAAAAATATTGCTATTTTTGCAAAATTGTCGCTCTTTTTTTGTTTATAGCGCGTGATCAAAAAATCGAACAGGTGATCAAATACCACCAAAAGAAAGCTCTGTTTGTGGGAAAAAAAGGATGTCAAATTCGTTTAGGTACAGCGTCGCACGACCGCGCAATTGTCCGTTAAAGTCACGCAGTGCCGAATCGCAAAATACCCCCTGGTCTTTTAGCAGGAAAATCCTCCGGGGCTTAAGTGGTTAATATTGATTAGAATAGCAGTAAATCATGTACCATTAAAGAGGTTCTATGTCTTGTTTGAAAAGAACTAAAATTAAGCAGCTACAAATACTGTAGTTGACGACTTTTAATAAAAGGACACTCACCTGGCCAGGGGTCCAGCAATGTCCTCACCTGAACCAGCTGTGCTCCAGTCTTTGGGTCCCTGGTGCCAGCCTGTTTAGTGTGGGCATCCGACTTTGATTCCCTGCTGCTTCAGAGCCGGATGCCCACTGTGTATATGCGAGCCGCGCTGCGTTTTGTGAATGGTCCCGCAGTCTTCTGGGACCTGTGATGTGTCCCAGAAGCTTGCAGCCAGGGGGGGAGAAAGGAGAAGGATGAAGTTTTGCTTTATGAAATGGAAAGCATATGGCACAGCTATACAATCTGTCTACCAAAAAATGAGTGATCATGTAAGGGAGGTCACTGAGAGGGAGATTAGTAAGTAGGCCACCAAAAGATCTGTGACAAGCCTGAAAGAGTTACAAGCCTCAGAGGCTGAGGTTGGAGAGATTATACAAATAACATGTGCCTGCTTCATTAGTCATGGCTTTGTGAGAGAGCAAAAGAATCCCTTGTTCACTGGAATGCACTTGAAATGCCCTATGCACTTTTGCTGAAGTCATGCAGAAGACTGAAATTAGCTGGAAGGAAGGTTTTATGGTCTGAGAAGAATTGAACAATATAGCCACTAAATCCAACAACTTGTTTGGCTTAGGCCAAACAGTGCACGAATGCACCATTCCTAACATGAAGCATGTTGGTGATATAATCTTGCTGTGGGATGCTTCTATGCTGTAGGCCACGAAAGGCTTGTGAAGGTAGTGGGTAGAATGAGTACAGAAAAATGCAGGGAAAGCCTGATAGTCTGCAAAAACGTGAGCCTATGGAGATTTGCCTTCCAACAAATCAATTATCAGAGTAAAGCCAAAACTACACAAGAATAGTGTTAACAGAATGTTATGCACTGAAATGACCCAGTTTTAAATCCATTTGAGAACTGGCTGAAAAAAAGCTGACTTTAAGGAAAAATGTGGGCTATATAAAAAAAATATTTATAGTCTTCTTCTGAAGCTTTCCTCCGCTGGTCTCTAAGACAAAGAACTGAGTGATCACATGACCACTGACTGCTACTTCAGTGAGCAGAGAGTGGTGACTGATAGTCACCACTCTCTGCTCTGCCCATCCAGCGCTCACTGTAGCCTGGGCTTTGGAGGGGGCGGGAGTGGCTGGCTCAGGCTCTCAGCAGTGCTCTAAGGCCAGGCATCTGGACATTCTTAAGATCCTTCCAAAGCCTGGAGAGGCTCTGTGATGTCAGCCAACCTTTGCCCGCTGTCGGCTGAGTCTGGGTCACAGTAGAGCACAAGTAAGTGCTTTAAATGTGTTGGCTGCATTTGTTGTTTTTAGTTGTTTTTTTTTTTTTGTTTTATTTTTCACCTGGTGATCTGGTCAGTAACACACTTTCTGCTGTGTGTCTATATTCTGCATGAAGAAGTAAAGCAAGTCACCTTTGGGCAGCAGCATTGTCAGCCCAGGGAGTTGATAGTGTTAGATTTACTATGTAACCTTTTTACATAAATAAAAGCTGACCATTGTAAGCGCCCCCATATTTGGCCCATTTAACCACTTGCTGACCAGCCTCCACAGTTATACGGTGGTAGGTTCCCGCGAATCGCCGTATCTGTACGACGGTTAACGGTAGCGCTCCTGTGGGGGCGCTCGCCCTGCCAGGGGCCCGCCCCCACTCGACAGCGGGGAAGCCAAGACACGGGGCCAGCAGCCACGATTGCCCCTGGGCACCCGTGATCACTCACAGTGAAGAGAGAACGGCGGTCTGCTGTTTTAAACACAGCAGACTGTTGTTCCCTCTGGTATCAACACAGAGCCCCAGTATTCCTGCTATTTAGAAACACAGGTCTCTGTATTAACACCCCCTAGGCTCACACTTAACCCTTTGATCGCCCCTGGGTTAACCCCTTCCCTGCCAGTGTCATTATTACAGTATCATTGCATGTTTTTTAGCACTGATTACTGTAGTAATGTCACTGGTCCCCTCAAAAGTGTCAAAAAAGTCAGTTAGGGGTCCGTTCTGTCCGCCGCAATATTGCAGTCCCGCTAAAAATCCCAGATCGCCGCCATTACTAGTAAAAAAAATGAATAAATAAAAATGACATCAATCTTTCCCCTAGCTTGTAGACGTGTTAACTTTTGCGCAAATCAAAATACGCTTATTGGGATTTTTTTTACCAAAAATATGTGGCAGAATACAAATTGGCCTAAAATGATGAAAAATGTTACAGTGCCTTGCGAAAGTATTCGCCCCTCTTGAACTTTGCGACCTTTTGCCACATTTCAGGCTTCAAACATAAAGATATAAAGCTGTAATTTTTTGTGAAGAATCAACAACAAGTGGGACACAATCATGAAGTGGAACGAAATGTATTGGATATTTCAAACTTTAACAAATAAAAAACTGAAAAATTGGGTGTGCAAAATTATTCAGCCCCTTTACTTTCAGTGCAGCAAATTCTCTCCAGAAGTTCAGTGAGGATCTCTGAATGATCCAATGTTGACCTAAATGACTAATGATGATAAATAGAATCCACCTGTGTGTAATCAAGTCTCCGTATAAATACACCTGCACTCTGATAGTTTCAGAGGTCCGTTTAAAGCGCAGAGAGCATCATGAAGAACAAGGAACACACCAGGCAGGTCTGAGATACTGTTGTGGAGAAGTTTAAAGCCGGATTTGGATACAAAAAGTTTTCCCAAGCTTTAAACATCCCAAGGAGCACTGTGCAAGCGATAATATTGAAATGGAAGGAGTATCAGACCACTGCAAATCTACGAAGACCTGGCGTCCCTCTAAACTTTCAGCTCATACAAGGAGAAGACTGATCAGAGATGCTGCAGAGATCTACAGCTGAGGTGGGAGACTCTGTCCATAGGACAACAATCAATCGTATACTGCACAAATCTGGCCTTTATGGAAGAGTGGCAAGAAGAAAGCCATTTCTTAAAGATATCCATAAAAAGTGTCGTTTAAAGTTTGCCACGAGCCACCTGGGAGACACACCAAACATGTGGAAGAAGGTGCTCTGGTCAGATGAAACCAAAATCAAACTTTTTGGCAACAATGCAAAACGTTATGTTTGGCGTAAAAGCAACACGGCTCATCACCCTGAACACACCATCCCTACTGTCAAACATGGTGGTGGCAGCATCATGGTTTGGGCCTGCTTTTCTTCAGCAGGGACAGGGAAGGTGGATGGAGCCAAATACAGGACCATTCTGGAAGAAAAGCTGATGGAGTCTGCAAAAGACCTGAGACTGGGACGGAGATTTGTCTTCCAGCAAGACAATGATCCAAAACATAAAGCAAAATCTACAATGGAATGGTTCACAAATAAACATATCCAGGTGTTAGAATGGCCAAGTCAAATTCCAGACCTGAATCCAATTGAGAATCTGTGGAAAGAACTAAAATCTGCTGTTCACAAACGCTCTCCATCCAACCTCACTGAGCTCGAGCTGTTTTGCAAGGAGGAATGGGCAAAAATTTCAGTCTCTCGATGTGCAAAACTGATAGAGACATACCCCTGGCGACTTACAGCTGTAATCGCAGCAAAAGGTAGCGCTACAAGTATTAACTTAAGGGGGCTGAATAATTTTGCACGCCCAATTTTTCCGTTTTTTTATTTGTTAAAAAAGTTTGAAATATCCAATAAATTTCGTTCCACTTCATGATTGTGTCCCACTTGTCGATTCTTCACAAAAAATTACAGTTTTATATCTTTATGTTTGAAGCCTGAAATGTGGCAAAAGGTCGCAAAGTTCAAGGGGGCCGAATACTTTCGCAAAGCACTGTATATAGCAGAAAGTGAAAAAGGTTTTTTTTTTTTTTTTTCAGAATTGACGCTCTTTTCTTGTTTTATGGTGCAAAAAATAAAAATCGCACAGGTGATCAAATACCACCAAAAGAAAGCTCTATTTGTAGGGAAAAAAAGGACATCCGGTTTTATTTGGGTACAGTGTCGCACAACCGCGAAATTGTCAAAGTAACACAGTGCCAAATCGCAAAAAATGGCCTGGTCATCAAGGGAGACAATCTTCCAGCCCAGAAGTGGTTAACAGACATTACGTTCAAAAACAGATGGATGAAAAATGAACAGCAATGCATCTCTTTGGGCTAACAGCTGAAAGGGCTAATTCACAATTTGTATGGTGACAGACCTTTTACGGTCTGTCGCCGCAAGGACATAAAGAAAGCAATTATTTCCTGTGTGTCCCATTCGCACTGCAAGCAGCCCAGAGTTGTGCTACAGCATGCTGTACAGAATTGCATGGCACTGTATAGCACCACAAAGGAAGTGTACGTTTTGTACACTTCAAATAAAGTTTTGTCCAAAAATAAATAAGGGAGCCATGTGATGCACTAAATCGCACACCACACTACCCCTACCGCTGGACCAGACAGCTGTCAGAACTGGAAAGATAGCGCCAATAATTTAGGCACATAGAAAGCGGAAAAACAGGAGGGTGAAAACGCCTAACGCATTACCACTATACACATTTATTAAATATCATAAATACTTGCATACTCACAAACATGAATTAAAAAAAAAAAAAGCACATTGAACAACTCCAGCCATAGGCAATGCCATCTACTGCAATGCCACACAGTGGAAGGGGGGCTTGTCCCCTGAAACCCGTAAGCCTCCCAACCATGTGGCATTGGAATAGATAACATCGCCTATGGCTGGCGGAGTTGTTCGAAATGCCTGTTTTATTCATGTTTGTGAGTATGCAGTTTGAGATTTAATAAATGCGTATGGTGGTAATGCGCTAGGCGTTTGCACCGTCCTGTGTGTGTTTTTTGCAGTGTATTGAAGATTACCCTATCTGAAGAAGACTGCATCCAGTAAATCATTACTTGCCAAGATATCACGTGAAGCACCTTTTGTCTGAGCGCTGGAGGGTTTGAATTTTTTTTATTTTACTATAGAAAGTAGTAAAGTAGATATACTGTATATTACACTCACATAGCATTCATACGAGGTGTGTCTAAAAAGTTCGGTGAACGGTATCGGAAAACAAACAATGCAGAAGACACAAACAAATTACCTTTATTGGCCTTCAAAATAATTGCCATCCTTCACAACACAGTTTTAGCAGCGTTCCTAAAGCTTCCGGAAACTGTCAGCAAAGGCCTCTTTAGGAATAGATCGCAGAACTACTGTCACACGTTGGATTGCCGCCATGTACACAAAACGTGCGCCTTTCATAACGCTCTTCAGGCAGGGAAACCGAAGTCCACACGGTGGATGATCGAGAACAGGTATGCCTCGTTGAGCCAGGAATTGGTACACAAAGATAGCACAGTGCGCAGGCGAGGTCAAGTGCAGCAGCATCTACTGTCCAGTCCTGTGCAACTATGGCCGAACACCGCAGATGCGTCCTCGCAGCCACTTCAAAAATTCCTTTTAAAATGCAGCATTCACGGTTTACCCGCAGGAATTAATTCCTTTATGGATGATGCCATCGGTGGTGAACGCTAATGCCCAGTTCCTCTACCATCAATCGTAGATTTAGTCTCCGATCTTGTGCCAGCATTTATCTCACTTGCTCGATCACGCCTGGGGTTCTGCTTGTCGACGGCCAACCCAAATATGGCTCATCCTCAGTCATTTCCTTCCTGTCGTGAAAGCGTTTGAACCAGCTGTAAACATGTTTTCTGCTCACGGCTTCTGTCCTGTACACTTGCACCAACATTTCATGCATGTCCATCGCCATTTTCCCCAATTTTGTAGCAGGACTTTATGTTCATCATTGCTCCATTGCACTGTGGCCCTACCTCTCATGCTGACTAGGTTCTACTGCCCACAGCGGATTTATCCTGACTGTCCTTCACTAGGTGGCGCTTCTCAAAGTGTGTCTGGATAGCCATTTGCGTGTGCGCGCATCATGCCCTTGTTGCCATTGAGATATCAGGCCATTCACTGAACCTTTTTAGACACACCTAGTATCAAAACAATAGAAGGTGGTAGTAGTAACATCAAGGAAAGGTAGTCAAAACTCACGTCATACTGGAAAAACATACTATCAAAATATTAACACCGCAGTATCGGTGGCTAGAGTTCCTAAATTCCATCTAATAAAAATACAGTATAGCTGAGAGGTAAGTAGAGATAAGATACAAAAGTCAGAAAAATTGGAGCTAGGATAGCTGTTCTACCTAGATCTGTAACTACCACTACAAATTTAGGTTCAGGATGTACAGTATCTCACAAAAGTGAGTACACCCCTCACATTTCTGTAAATATTTTGTTATATCTTTGCATGTGATAACACTGAAGAAATGACACTTTGCTACAATGTAAAGTAGTGAGTGTACAGCTTGTATAACAGTGTAAATTTGCTGTCCCCTCAAAATAACTCCACACACAGCCATTAATGCCTAAACCCCTGGCAACAAAAGTGAGTACACCCCTAAATGAAAACTCCAAATTGTGCCCAAAGTGTCAATATTTTGTGTGGCCACCGTTATTTCCCAGGACTGCCTTACCCTCTTGGTCATGGAGTTCACCAGAGCTTCACAGAATGCCACTGGAGTTCTCTTCCGTTCCTCCATGACAACATCATCACAACATGACCACCCACCGCTTCAACCTCTGGAGCAATGCTGGCAGCACTCATATGTCTATTTCCCAAAGACAACCTCTGGATATGATGCTGAGCACGTGCACTCAACTTCTTTGACTGACCATGGCTAGGTCTGTTCTGAGTGGAACCTGTCCTGTTATATCGCTGTATGATCTTGGCCACCATGCAGCTCAGTTTCAGGGCCTTTGCAATCTTCTTATAGCCTAGGCCATCTTTAAGTAGAGCAACAATTCTTTTTTTCAGATCCTCAGAGAGTACTTTGCCATGAGGTGCCATGTTGAACCTCCAGTAACCAGTATGAGAGAGTGAGAAACACCAAATTTGACGCACCTGCTCCCCATTCACACCTGAAACCTTGTAACACTAACAAGTCACATGACACCCGGGAGGGAAAAGGGCTGATTGGGCTGATTTTATCTAGGGGTGTACTCACTCTTGTTGCCAGCGGTTTAGACATTAATGGCTGTGTGTTGAGTTATTTTGAGGGGACAGCAAATTTACACTGTGTGTTGTCACATGAAAAGATATACTAAAATATCTACAAAAATGTGAGGAGTGTACTCACTCTTGTTAGGTACTGTATGTGGACAGACCAGGATGGGAAAGTTATGATTCAAAAATAACGGGGGGGGGGGGGGTCAAGATAAGGGAAAGAGAGAGAGACCACACCATGTCTGAAATACTTAAGCAACCCAAGGTGAGAGGTAATACATTGAAGTTGATACAGTCAGGGGAGGACTGGCCCCCTGGGCTGCCCTGATGCTCCGTAAAAGGGGTGCATTGCCCCTGCCACAGACATGCCTAAAGGATTCCTGGTGAAGAGAAGTAAAAAGTCTCCACTGCTGACCTACTGAGTGCGGGATGAAGAAAAGGACAGAGCGCAGATCCCCCCCCCCCCCCCAGTGTGGATGGTGTAAACTATGTCTGAGCAGAGGCCAGTTCAATGCCCCACTGGAGACTCTCCTCCTCCAGGCTGTCCCAGCTCCCCACTACTGACCAGGTCAGAAACCAGGATTCGGCCGGTGAGTAGAGAGTACCTGGAGCAGAGCTTCAGCCTAGGGTGACCACGTGTCCCGGATCGCCCAGGACAGTCCCGTTTTTGGGGAGTCTGTCCCGGGTCCCGGTCACCCTCATTACGGGACAATGCAGTGTCCCGGAATGTCCGCCGACCGTGAGTCTCAGTCTGGACTGTCTGTCTGTATTATGTCCGACACAGACAGTCCGCCGCGGCTGGATGAGGGAGGATGACTCATGCATGCTGGGCAGGGCTGTGTGTACCATGTTGGGCGAATGGGCGGGCTGCAATTCGAGCCAACCAATAGGAGAGCAGTGAGCAGAGGTGGATGGTGACGTCAGCCGGAGCATCTACTGTGCGGCGCCGCCTCAGCTCAACTAACTCAGCCTGCTCCTGTAACTCCAACGGCCGGCCGCCGCCGGGTTATCAGAGGAGGACAAAAAAATGTAAGTTAAAATTTTTAATGGATGTCTGCAGCTGCTGCCAGAGTGCCAGTGCCACACACTGACCAGACCCAATTCTCAATAAAACTCTGACAGACTGACACCAGTCCTGGGCGAGATTGCTAGAAATCGTTGCCATCACAGCAACATTGCAGTGCAGATCAATGCTACCACATTTTTGAAAGCACAGAAAAAGTATATGTGAAAGAAATGAATAAAACGATTTGCCTAGCAGAAGCCAATATTAATAACATTTTTACTTCAATGGCCTGAGATTTGTTTATGGCTGGGCAGGCAGATACTGTGGTACTGGCAGGTCTGTGTCCCTTACATTATTTACCTTGCTGCAAGTCCTCTTGATGTGGGGAACATTAGATGGGGGGCTCCTGAGGTTATGATGTAGTGAGGAGGTCAGGTGGTAAAAGCCCCCCATGATGTTTAGGGTTTGCACCCCGGAAAGTACGGCAATGTACAAATCCAATGGAAAATCCTCATGCTAAGCACACAGCGTGCGCTCAGCGCTGTGCTTCAGCCATTCTATTTTTTCTGATTGGGCTGTGTAATGTGACATGTGGCACCCCCCCCCCCCCCCCCCCACACACACTGCTGAAAAATTGGCAAATGAAGGTATCAAAAAACATCATTTTTTGGGGGGGGGGGGGGTCCCGGAATGGCAGTTTGGAGATGTGGTCACCCTACTTCAGCCTGGAATGGAGGTCAGGAGGAGGCTGGGAAGAGGGATAGTAGGAGGGGGGCTGAGTCACTGCACCATGGGCCTCTGGTTTGTACTTTCCCCCTGAGCCGAAAGTTGCCAGTCTGCCCCTGGATACAGTCAAACAAATCTGTTTAGAGAGAAGATGCAAAGTTTGAAGAGAAATAAACGAGTCCATTCAGACCACATAACCTTGTAGTTGTCAGCTTTATCTTTTTCCCATGAGATCAGCCATTCCATTTCACAGCCCATTCAATTTGAGACAGTGTTAGGTTTTTGCCAGGATCTGGCTATTGCAGTACACGCAGATGTTAGAAAGTGTCGAAATAGGCTTTTTGTTTTGTTCACAGGAATCAGATAACATGGATAACAGTGATTTGATAAGAGTTCGGTATTTTATCGCCCACAAGTTTATATTACAGCTGGAGTATTTTGTCCCAGAAGTGATTTATCAGGGAAAAGTACCCCAGATATGTGTCCTGGTACCCGGGGCCTGTAAGCACCTCTAAGTGTTTGGGATACATGGGTCTAGGGCTGAACGATAGTCGATGTGATATCGACTATCGTGCTGCGAGCATGGGCGATAGTCACATAGCCGAACATACGATGTAAGGCAGCCCTGCAGCTAGTTCTCCTGACTGAGCGGCGAGCAGCACGCCGTGAGCAGCGGCACAGCGCACACCTGATTGGTTCGCTGTTCCGCTACTCACGACGTGATTGGTTCCCTGTGCTGTGGGGCGGAAGTGTATTGTGGGGACTGGGACTGCACTTCCAGTGCGAAGGAGCTGCCTGGTGGAGAGGACTACAACTCCCAGCGTTACCCCCACTTCCCGCGTTTCCGTCTGCCCCCAGCCAGAGAGATTCCCCCTCCCTCCTGGAGAACCGACTTCACAGCCCGATCATGAGGGACAAACAGAAGAGGCGGAGGGAGCGCACGTGGGCCGAGTCCGCCAAGAAGGTACCAAATACGGATGGTAGGTGACTGTACCATGTACACCAGGAAGAGGCGGGTATAAATATCACAATATATATCGTTGGGGAAAAATTATTGTTGTGATTTTTTTTTTTTTTTTTCCCAATATCGTGCAGCCCTACATGGGTCTATATTATGTAAAACAGTAGGGAACCAATCCCATCTGGAAAAATTTGTTATAGTTATGCTTTTGTGCTCTGGATGATATTAATGTTTTATATATAAACGTAAGATCGTTTCAATAGAAGTCCATATTTTTTTTTTAGGGTACAAGTCTTAGTCCTGTTCTATTTAAATGGACCTGAATGGAGGTAAACTGTTGTAAATGGGCCTACATCCGTTTAGCATCCGCTGGGGACTCATTCCTGCTGTCAGCCACCAGGGATTAGTCATTGGTTGTTAACCACTTGCCGACTGCCTAACGCTGATCTACGTCGGCAGTCAGCCCCTCACAGGCAAAGTGACGTAGGGCTACGTCACTAGCTTGTGAGGGTCTAGGGAGCGAGCGCGCGCCCCCCGGAGGCGCGCTCCCGCGTGGTCACGGACCCCCCGCGCGTGTGACCAGCGGACCCGATGTCCGCCGGTCACTCGGCGATCGGCGGGGGAGAGGGAGAAAGGCAGGCAGCTTGTGTAAACAAGCGACCTGTCATTCTCCTCGGTGTAAAGACACTGATCACACGGATCTACTATGTAGATCCGTTGATCAGTGTCCTTACAGCTCAAGCCACAGCCAATCACAGTAGAAAGCACGCCCCTAGGGACACACACAGCCCCTCCCTCCCAAATAAAGTTAACCCCTTCACTACCAGTGTATTTTTACAGTAACAGTGCATATGTATAGCACTGATTACTGTAGAAATGTCACTGGTAACCCCAAAAGTGTCAAAAATGTCAGTCAAGGGTCCGATCTGTCCGCCCCAATGTCGCAGTACCGCAAAAAAAATCGCAGATCGCCGCCATTACGCGTTAAAAAAAAAAACAACAAAAATGACAAAAATCTTTCCCTTTGTTAGTAAACGCGATAACTTTTGCGCAAACCAATCAAAATACGCTTTTTGCGATTTTTTTTTTTTTTACCAAACATAGGTAGCATAAAACAAATTGGCCGAAAATGTTAAAAAATTTTGATTTTTACATTTTTTTGGGGGGGAATTTCATATAAAAAAATGTGAAAAATATTGCTATTTTTGCAAAATTGACGCTCTTTTTTTGTTTATAGCGCGTGATCAAAAACCACCAAAAGAAAGCTCTGTTTGTGGGAAAAAAAGGACGCCAAATTTGTTTAGGTACAGCGTCGCATGATCGCGCAATTGTCCGTTAAAATCACGCAGTGCCGAATGGCAAAATACCCCCTGGTCGGAATGGGGGTAAAATCTTCCGGGGCTTAAGTGGTTAAGGAGCTGACACCTTGCTGGCATACTAACAACCAGTGACTCATCCCTGCTGTCAGCAGCAGGGATAAGTCATTGGTTGTTAAAGTGGTATCAAACTCAAGACCAAAAATGTATCTTATTGCAGCTTACCAATCATTAGATATGGTAGCTGCATAAGTTTTCTTTTATTTGGCTTTTTTTTTCCCCTCTGTTTTCACCTGATGATCACCTCCTATGTTAGTGAGACACAACTCTGGAGGAATAAGGACAAGAGGCACAGCAGACAATAGCACAGTCAGTCTTGGGGGGATGGTAGTGTTAAATGTATTAGCAGATTTAGATACACTAACAAATTGAAGACAAACTCCAGCTCACACTATAAAATCTATTACAACACACTGTTTTTTTTTTTCCTTTTTGGGATAAGGTTTTTGCATGAATTAGTAAAAGCTGATCATTTTAATCACTCCTCCCAGTGTTAAGTTGTTTGTCTCATTTGTGTAAACTGATATATTATGCTGGAGAGCTTGAGCTTGAAAAATAAACTTGCTGCTGGATCATCAGATGAAAATAGGAGAAAGACCCAAAAAAAGGAAATGTCCATCACATTTTAGAATTGGTAAGCTGTAATACAATGTTTGCTTTTGGGTTTAATACTGCTTTAAGTAGCTGGCACCAGCCAGCAGTAGAAATACTATCAGAATGTAAACAAATGAGCTGTCATTGACAAGTTAGAAAAAAGTATGGGATCCCCCTAAAATCCATATAAGGCCCTTAGATCTGGTATGGATTTTTAGGGGGACCCCACACCAAACATTGATAATTCTTTTTGAAAATGATGTGGGGTCTCCCCCCAAAATTCTTACCAGACCTTTTTTCAAGCATGAATCCTGGTAGGCCAGGAAGTGGGGGGGGGGGGGGGGGTGAGCATTGCTCCCACTGCTGCATCTCAGCCTATCAGGAAGGAGATCCTTGGGTCTTGTAAACATCACTGGATCAAGGTCGGGCTTGGGTAAGTATTAGGGAGGTCTGAGTGGGAGCTGCACACTGAAGGTTTTTTTTATCTTCATGCATAGAATGCATGAAGGTAAAAAACCTTCAGCCTTTACCACCACTTTACCAGTTCCTATGGAGGATAATCCTGTGTTCAAGGAAATACGTGAATGGCTTGGTGACTAAGCCTCTCCTTCCATTTGTGAAGGATCCTTTGGCTCAAATGCTGATTATGGGAATTCTTGTGCAAGAAGTGCCTTAAGAAGATGGTACTTCCTTAGACAAGTACATTAAATCACAGGGTGAAGGAGTACTCCTGAGACCAGGAACTGTTTCTTTCCTTCTTTATCTAAAACTCAAAGTTTAAAGTCGAAGCTCACATTCATCAAAAGACATGGACCTCCAAGCCAGCCAAGTCTGGCTCCAAGTCCTCCTCCCATTGAAGGAGTTCCCTCCTCTGTTATATTTTCACAGGGATGTCTGTCAGTCTTTTTAGCCTTCTGGTCCCAAGAAATCTAATGCTGGGTGTCCAGAGTGTCATTTGTAGGGGCTACAAACGGAAGTTTTGGACACACTTTTATGCTCTCAAAATTATCTGATGGACAGATCTTCTTGCTTCCATCTTATTCAGCAGCTCCTCTCTCAGGGGGACATGACCCTAGTTCCCAATTAGAAATGATTTCAGGGCTTCTTCTCGGAACTGTTCGCAAATCCCAAGACAATTGGAGGCACTTAGCTCATTCTGCATCTGAAATCTCTCAACTTCCTGCAAGTTCAAAAGTTCCACATGGAATTGTCCAGGTCCTTCATTGCCTCCCTCCTTACTCCCGACCTACTGCTTTTGGACTTCCAATGGGTAAAGTGGTTGTAAAGGCTGAAAGTTTTTTTACCTTCATGCTTAAGGGGGCGGAGCCATAAGCACCAGCTTGGGACCCAAAAAGAAGAGGATCGGAGCTGCTCTGTGCAAAACCACTGCACAGAGCAGGTAAGTATAACATGTTTGTTTTGTTTTTTTTTTTTATAATTAAGCTTTTAATATGAAGATCCTTTTTCCTGTACTGTATAACTAAGGAAACCAGGATTTTTTACTTGCCTGCAAAATCTCTTTCTTGGAGTACTGGACACAAGTCGCTCCTGTTCTTTATGATCTCTCTAATGCTTGGCACAAACCTGAAGCTTTGCTGGGAGTGAGAGGGGTTATATAGGGGATGTCTCTGCAGCTTTTTGGCCAATGCCTGCTCATTTAAAGGTAGCTCCATATAACCCTTTAACGAAAGTGATGATATAGGCATGTTTAAAAAAAAAAAAAGTATATTATACTTACCTGCTCTGTGCAGTGGTTTTGCACAGAGCAGCCCTGATCCTCCTCTTCTTGCATCCCCCACTGATGCTCCTGGCTCCTCCTTTCTACCAAGTGCTCCCAGAGCAAACTGCTTGCAATGGGGGCACCCAAGTAGCCTCACTCCCGAGGCCCCCTCTTCTCATTGGCTCACTAGCTGTGATTGACAGCAGCGGAAGCCAATGGCTTCATCTGCTGTCTCATACAATGAGGAGCGAGAGTCCCTGGAGAGCCAAGCTCTTGTACGCATTGCTGGATCGTGATGGGGCTCAGGTGAGTATTTGGTGGGGGGGGGGGAAATAGAACCACTTTATAAGACTAAGATCCTGTGTCCTGTACTATACTCCAAGAAAAGGATTTTATTGGTAAGTCAAAAAATCACATTTTTTTTTTTCTTTAAATATTAAAGTGGTTCTAAAGGCAAAAGGTTTTTTACCCTAATGCAGTCTCTGCTTTACGGTAAAAAAAAAACCTTCTGCAAGCAGCTCCCCCCCTCCCAGGCCCCCTTTTACTTACCTGAGCCTGATCTTGATCCAGTGAGGCGAATGAGAGCAGAAGCTCTCTCTCTCCTAATTGGCTTCTGTTGCTTTCAATCACAGCCAGTTAGGAGGGAGCAGGGGGGCCAAACCACACCGTGTCTCTTTTGGATACACTGAGCTGGCTCAGAAGTGAGCACGCACAAGTGCCCCCATAGCTGCGGCTTGCTATGGGACACTCTGTGGAGGGGCCAGGAGTGCCAGTGGGGAACCTGAGAAGAGGAGGGCCAGGGCTCCTCTGTGCAAAACCACTGCACAGAGCAGGTAAGTAGAACCTGTCTAGAATTTAAAAAAAAAAAAAGAATTTATCCTGCAGCTAGGTGCCATAACCCCAGTATCATTTTTTCCCATAGGGTCCTTTCAAACGGGCGGTCCGTATGTCCGTTTTTTCATCCCATCTGTTTGTGGATGAAAAGCGGACATATCTGACCATCCGCTGACATCCGATTTGCGTCCTTCCCGATCAGTTACATTTTTTGGAACGGAAGAGAACCCTATTTTTCTTCCGTTTTAAAAAACGGAACGGATGCAAAAACAGATGTCAGCGGTGTCATCCGCTGACATCCGCAATCCCATTGACATACATTATCTCCGTCTATCATCCGCAAACGGATGGAATGATAAACGGACTTATGGAACGGACACTCCAAAGTGTCATCCGTGTCCGTTTTTAAAAAAAAAAAAAAGTGCCTGAGCGGAGGAAAATACAGACCGCCCTGTGTGAAAAGAACCCTTAGGCAGTGGGCTTTCCAATAAACGTGATCCCTTCGGGGGTTTCGCCACAGGCTCACTTTTAGAAGCGACGGGAGAGGTGCACCCCCCCTCCCCCCCCGCACTGATTCCCAGCCTAACGTTACCGATCGGTAGCTCTAGGAACCATCTGGTGCCTGCAGTTTCTTCACATAGAGATAAGCAACGGCAAGATGGCCACCGCTCATCTCTATGCCCTTGGAGCACTAGAGCAACGTCGACATCCTTTCCGGTTCTTGGGCCATGTTAACATTGTTTTGTTTTTTGTTTTTCTTATAGCAAAGGATACATTTTTTTTTTTTTTTTTTTAATCTTTTGCTTTTATAGGTAAAGATTTGGGACCCCAAATCTCTCCATAAAGAGGACCTGTCATGCTGTATTGTTATAACAAGGGATGTTTACATTCCTTGAAATATAAAAAAAAAATGGACAGTGTATAAATGATAAAGAAAAAAAAGGTTATATATATTTTTTTTTTTTAAACGCCCATGTCCTGGTGTGCTCACACGCAGTAGTGAACGTATACATAGGTTGCGCCCACCTATGTAAACAGTGTTTGCACCACACATGTGATATATTGCCGTAAACATCTGAGCAAGAGCAATAATTCTAGCACTAGACCACCTCTGTAACTCTAAACTGGTAACCTGTAGAAATTTTTAAAGCATTGCCTATAGAGATTTTTAAGTATCGTGGTTTGGCGCCATTCCACTGCATGACATATCGGGTAGCTATTTACTCTGTGTAAATACATTTCATTTTTTTTTTCCCCAAACAAATTGCATTTGAAAAACCACTGCGCAAAAACGATGGGACATAAAAAATTGCAACAACTTCTGCTAAAATATAAATACTTGCAAACAACAAATTTTGGAAAAAGGCTGGGTCCTTATGTGGTTAAGGGTCCATTCTTACCTATACATAGCAGTAATGCGCCTGTTACAATAAGACATTAAAACTTTCAAAGGGACAATTGTTTTTTTTGTTTTTTTTTTTATAGTACTTTAAACCCCGTCCTGAAAGGATGTATAGAGGGTGTAGACATTATAAAATCTTTTGTAAGACCTGGAGCAAGGGATATTGTTGTTGTAATCACACATGCTGCGGGTGGTGGGAATTAGCATCACTCTTTGTTTGGGAAGGTTTCCATAGTGACTAAGCTGTCAGTCGGATGCACAATGGGTGCTGTTCAGCTGCTGAACACAAGTTGTCTTTAGTGTTAGAGGGCTGTGAGACCCGGATGGCAGGTACAGTGTGATATGGAGGGCTGTGAGACCCAGATGGCAGGTACAGTGTGTGATCTGGAAAGCGGAGGAGAGATTTGAATGATTTGCAAATAAGCCTGATCTGCTGTGAATGCTCCCTTGTGTCACACTGTACAGGGCGGCTCTTGTGTAACGCTGATATCGGAGACCTGCTGCACCGCGGAGCTGATAATCTGCAGAGCTGCTCCTCTGTACAGTATCCTTCTTTATGTTACACCGTCAGCTGCCATTCTGGGCTCATGGTTATTGGGGGTGACACAGATGGATGTGATGGCTCCAATAATTGTCTTCATAGGGTGAGGAAGGCTTGTTGCACCATTCTACAGTCGAATGTTTGAGGGATCGGGGTGTAGACACGGATTGTCTGTGATTTAGGGGCAGTTGTACAGGTGTGATGTGTGGGAGTGGAGGGCAGCTGTGTGGGTGTGTTATATGGGGGGGGGGGGCAGTGTGAGTGTGTTAAATGGAGTGGGGGGCAACATTGTTTGTTTATGGGGGAGCAGTGATGTGTGTTATGTGGGGAGGGGGTCGGGGCCACAACAGTGTGTGTTATATGAATAGGGGGAGAAGGGGCAGCAGTGGTTTATGTAGGGGGGGCAGTGATATGGATGTGTTACAGCAGTGTAAGGCGTCGCGGTATGGGGGGGGGGGGTTGGCTAGCAGTGTGGGTGTGTTATCTGGGAGGGGGGGCAGCGGTAAGAGTATGTTGTATTGGGGGGGCTTGCAATGTGTGTGGTTATATTTTGGGGTAGCTGTGTGGGGGGGGGGGGCATCAGTACCGGTGTGTTGTATTGTGGGGGGATAGCAGTATGTGTGTGCTTTATATTGTGGGGTAACAGTGTGGGTGTGTTATCTGGGGGGGGGGGCAGCGGTAAGGGTATGTTGTATTGGGGGGGGGCTTGCAGTGTGTGTGTTTATATTTTGGGGTAGCAGTGTGGCTGTATTATATGGGGGGGGGCAGCAGTACAAGTGTGTTGTATTGTAGGGGGTAGCTGTGTGTGCTTTATATTTTGGGGTAGCAGTGTGCTTTATATTTTGGGATAACAGTGTGGCTGTGTTATATGGGGGGGGGGGGCAGCAGTACAGGTGTGTTGTATTGTAGGGGATAGCATTGTGCATTTGTGCTTTTATATTGTGGGGTAGCAGTGTGGATGTGTTATCTGGGGGGGGGGCAGCAGTAAGAGTATATTGTATTGGGGGGGGGGGCTTGCAGTGTGTGTTTGTTTTGGGATAGCAGTGTGGCTGTGTTATATGGGGGGGGGGGGGCAGCAGTACAGGTGTGTTGTATTGTAGGGGGTCGGTGTGTGTTTGTGCTTTTATATTTTGGGGTAGCAGTGTGGCTGTGTGTGTGCTTTTATATTGTAGTGTAGCAGTGGTACAGGTGTGTTGTATTGGGAGGCGACTAGTAGTACGTGTGTGTGTTTATATGGTAAGGTAGCTGTGTGGGTGTGTTATGAGGGAAAGAGGTGTAAGTGGGTGTGTTTTCTGATGGAAGGTCAGTGGTGTAGGTGTATGGTATAGGCAAAACAGTTGTATGGGTTTGTCATATGGGGCACAGCGATGTGTTGTATGGGGGGAGGGGGGCAGCGGTGTGGGTGTGTTGTAGGGTGGGGCAATGGCGTGGGAGTGTTGTATGGGGAAGGGGGGGCGGCGGCAGTGGTGTGGGTGTGTTATATGGGGGGGAGCAGTGCGGGTGTGTTATATATTGTGGGGTTGCAGTGTGGGTGTGTTATCTGGGGGGGCAGCGGTAAGGGTATGTTGTATTGGGGGGGGGGGCTTGCAGTGTGTGTTTATATTTTGGGATAGCAGTGTGGCTGTGATATATGGGGGGCTGCAGTACAGGTGTGATGTATTGTAGGGAATAGCAGTGTGTGTGCTTTATATTGTGGGGTAGCAGTGTGGGTGTGATATGAGGGAGCAGTGGTACAGGTGTGTTGTATTAGGAGTTGGCTAGCAGTGTGTGTGTGTTTTATATTGTAGGGTAGCAGTGTGGGTGTGTTGTATGAGGGAAAGAGGTGTAAGTGGGCGTGTTTTATGACGGAAAGGGCAGTGGTGTGGGTGTATGGTATGGGCAAAGCAGTTGCGTGGGTTTGTCATATGGGACACAGTGGTGTATTGAATGGGGGAGGGGGGGCAGCGATGTAGGTGTGTTGTAAGGGGGGGGGCAACGATGTGGGTGTGTTGTATGGGGGGAACGGTGTGGGTGTGTTTTATGGGGAAGGAAGAGGAGTGGGTGTGTTGTATAGTGGGGCAATGGTGTTGGGTGTGTTGTATGGGGGGGGGGAAGTGGTGTGGGTGTGTTGTTTGGGGGGGGGGGACGGTAGTGTGCGTGTGTTGTATTAGGGAGAAGAAGCAATGTTTGTGTGTTGGATGGAAGGGACATCAGTGTTTAGTGTGTTGTGGGGCAGTGGTGTGGGTGTTTTGTATGGAAGGGACAGCAGTGTTTGTGTGTTATGGGGCAGCGGTAAAGGTGGGTGTGTTGTATAATGGAAGCAGCAGTGTGGGAGTGTTGTGTGGGGGAGGCAGAGGCGTGAGGGTGTGTTGTATGGGGGAGGCAGTGGTGTGGGAGTGTTGTATGGGGGAAGCAGCAGTGTGGGAGTGTTGTGTGGGGGAGGCAGAGGTGTGAGGGTGTGTTGTGTGGGGGGAGGCAGAGGTGTATGGGAGAGGCAGAGGTGTGGGAGTGTTGTATGGGGGAAGCAGTGGTGTGGGAGTTTTGTATGGTGGAGGCAAAGGTGTGAGATTGTTGTATGGGGGAGACAGAGGTGTATGGGTGTGTTGTATTGGGGAGGCAGAGGTGTATGGGTGTGTTGTATGGGGGAGACAAAGGTGTATAGGTGTATGAGTGTGTTGTATGGGGGAGGCAGAGGTGTATGGGGGAAGCAGCGATGTGGGAGTGTTGTACGAGGGGTGGCAGAAGTGTGAGGGAGTGTTGTATGGGTGAAGCAGCCATTTGGGAGTGTTGTATGGGGGAGCAGCGGTGTGGGAGTGTTGTATGGGGGAAGCAGCGGTGTGGGAGTGTCGTTTGAGGGGTGGCAGAGGTGTATGGGGGGAAGCAGCAGTGTGGAAGTGTTGTCTGAGGGGTGGCAGAGGTGTGAGGGAGTGTTGTATGGGGGAAGCAGCAGTGTGGGAGTGTTCTATGGGGGAAGCAGCAGTGTGGGAGTGTTGTATGGGGGGAGGCAGAGGTGCGAGGGAGTGTTGTATGGGGGAGGCAGAGGTGTGAGGGAGTGTTGTAAAGGGGAAGCAGCAGTGTGGGAGTGTTGTATGGGGGAAGCAGCAGTGTGGGAGTGTTGTATGGGGGAAGCAGCAGTGTGGGAGTGTTGTACGAGGGGTGGCAGAGGTGTGTGGGAGTGTTGTATGGGTGAAGCAGCCATGTGGGAGTGTTGTATGGGGGAGCAGCGGTGTGGGAGTGTTGTATGGGGGAAGCAGCGGTGTGGGAGTGTCGTTTGAGGGGTGGCAGAGGTGTATGGGGGGAAGCAGCAGTGTGGAAGTGTTGTCTGAGGGGTGGCAGAGGTGTGAGGGAGTGTTGTATGGGGGAAGCAGCAGTGTGGGAGTGTTCTATGGGGGAAGCAGCAGTGTGGGAGTGTTGTATGGGGGGAGGCAGAGGTGCGAGGGAGTGTTGTATGGGGGAGGCAGAGGTGTGAGGGAGTGTTGTAAAGGGGAAGCAGCAGTGTGGGAGTGTTGTATGGGGGAAGCAGCAGTGTGGGAGTGTTGTATGGGGGAAGCAGCAGTGTGGGAGTGTTGTACGAGGGGTGGCAGAGGTGTGTGGGAGTGTTGTATGGGGGAAGCAGCAATGTGGGAGTGTTGTATGAGGGGTGACAGAGGTGTGAGGGAGTGTTGTATGGGTGAAGCAGCTGTGTGGGAGTGTTGTATGGGGGAAGCAGCAGTGTGGGAGTGTTGTACGAGGGGTGGCAGAGGTGTGAGGGAGTGTTGTATGGGTGAAGCAGCTGTGTGGGAGTGTTGTATGGGGGAAGCAGCAGTGTGGGAGTGTTGTACGAGGGGTGGCAGAGGTGTGAGGGAGTGTTGTATGGGTGAAGCAGCTGTGTGGGAGTGTTGTATGGGGGAAGCAGCATTGTGGGAGTGTTGTACGAGGGGTGGCAGAGGTGTGAGGGAGTGTTGTATGGGTGAAGCAGCTGTGTGGGAGTGTTGTATGGGGGAAGCAGCAGTGTGGGAGTACTGTATGGGGGAGGCAGAGGTGTGAGGGAGTGTTGTATAGGGGAAGCAGCAGTGTGGGAGTGTTGTATGGGGGAGGCAGCGGTGTGGGAGTGTTGTATGGGGGAAGCAGCAGTGTGGGAGTACTGTATGGGGGAGGCAGAGGTGTGAGGGAGTGTTGTATAGGGGAAGCAGCAGTGTGGGAGTGTTGTATGGGGGAGGCAGCGGTGTGGGAGTGTTGTATGGGGGAGGCAGAGGTGTGGGAGTGTTGTATGGGGGAGGCAGAGGTGTATGGGATTGTTGTATGGGGGAAGCAGAGGTGTGTGGGAGTGTTGTCTGGGGGAGGAAGCGGTGTGGGAGTGTTGTATGGGGGGGGGGCAGAGGTGTATGGGAGTGTTGTATGGGAGACACAGAGATGTGGGAGTGTTGTATGGGGGGGGGGGGCAGAGGTGTGGGAGTGTTGTATGGGGGAAGCAGTGGTGTGGGAGTGTTGTGTGGGGGAGGCAGTGGCGTGAGGGTGTGTTGTATGGGGGAGGCAGCGGTGTGGGAGTGTTGTATGGGGAGGCAGAGGTGTATGGGGGAAGCAGCAGTGTGGAGTGTTGTATGAGGGGTGGCAGAGGTGTGAGGGAGTGTTGTATGGGTGAAGAAGCCATGTGGGAGTGTTGTATGGGGAAAGCAGCGGTGTGGGAGTGTTGTATGGGGAGGCAGAGGTGTATGGGGGAAGCAGCAGTGTGGAAGTGTTGTACGAGGGGTGGCAGAGGTGTGAGGGAGTGTTGTATGGGTGAAGAAGCCATGTGGGAGTGTTGTATGGGGAAAGCAGCGGTGTGGGAGTGTTGTATGAGGGGTGGCAGAGGTGTATGGGGGAAACAGCAGTGTGGGAGTGTTGTACGAGGAGTGGTAGAGGTGTGAGGGAGTGTTGTATGGGTGAAGCAGCGGTGTGGGAGTGTTGTATGGGGAGGCAGAGGTGTATGGGGGAAGCAGCAGTGTGGGAGTGTTGTATGAGGGGTGGCAGAAGTGTGAGGGAGTGTTGTATGGGTGAAGAAGCCATGTGGGAGTGTTGTATGGGGAAAGCAGCGGTGTGGGAGTGTTGTATGAGGGGTGGCAGAGGTGTATGGGGGGAAGCAGCAGTGTGGGAGTGTTGTACGAGGAGTGGCAGAGGTGTGAGGGAGTGTTGTATGGGTGAAGCAGCTGTGTGGGAGTGTTGTATGGGGGAAGCGGCAATGTGGGAGTGTTGTATGAGGGGTGACAGAGGTGTGAGGGAGTGTTGTATGGGTGAAGCAGCTGTGTGGGAGTGTTGTACAAGGAGTGGCAGAGGTGTGAGGGAGTGTTGTATGGGTGAATCAGCTGTGTGGGAGTGTTGTATGGGGGAGGCAGAGGTGTGGGAGTGTTGTGTGGGGAAGGCAGAGGCGTGAGGGTGTGTTGTATGGGGGAGGCAGCGGTGTGGGAGTGTTGTATGGGGGAGGCAGCGGTGTGGAAGTGTTGTATGGGGGAGGCAGCGGTGTGGGAGTGTTGTATGGGGGAGGCAGAGGTGTGAGGGAGTGTTGTATGGGGAGGCAGAGGTGTGAGGGAGTGTTGTATGGGGAGGCAGAGGTGTGAGGGAGTGTTGTGTGGGTGAAGCAGCAGTGTGGGAGTGTTGTATGAGGGGTGGCAGAGGTGTATGGGGGAAGCAGCAGTGTGAGAGTGTTGTATGGGGGAAGCAGTAGTGTGAGAGTGCTGTATGGGGGAGGCAGAGGAGTGAGGGAGTGTTGTGTGGGTGAAGCAGCAGTGTGGGAGTGTTGTATGAGGGGTGGCAGAGGTGTGGGAGTGTTGTATGGGGGAGGCAGAGGTGTGAAGGGGGGGGGGGGTGAAGCGGCAGTGTGGGAGTGTTGTATGGGGGAGGCAGAGGTGTGAGGGAGTGTTGTGTGGGTGAAGCAGCAGTGTGGGAGTGTTTGAGGTGTGGCAGAGGTGTATGGGGGAAGCAGCAGTGTGAGAGTGTTGTATGGGGAGGCAGAGGTGTGAGGGAGTGTTGTATGGGGAGGCAGAGGTGTGACGGAGTGTTGTTTGGGGAGGCAGGGGTGTGAGGAAGTGTTGTATGGGGGAAGCAGCGGTGTGGGAGTGTTGTATGGGTGGGTGGGGTGCAGTTGTGTGTATAAACTTACAGAGAGAGTTTTACTTGTCGAGTTGGTAGCATTTGGGTGTAGTTGTGTGGGCTATGCTCTATGGGTGATAGCAGTGATGTTGGGGAAGTGAGGAAGGGGGAAAAAGGGGTCATTGATGGAAGTATGAATGGGACTTAACATGTATGTGCTTGGGACGGGGTAGGGGAGGGGGGGGGCAGTGTGTATCATTGGTGGCATAGTGGGGCTGTAGAGTATGTGTGTTAACCACTTAAGCCCCGGAGGATTTTCCTGCTAAACGACCAGGGGGTATTTTGCGATTCGGCACTGCGTGACTTTAACAGACAATTGCGCAGTCGTGCGACGCTGTATCTAAACAAATTTGGCGTCCTTTTTTTTCCCACAAACAGAGCTTTCTTTTGGTGGTATTTGATCACACGTGCGATTTTTACTTTTTGCGCTATAAACAAAAAAAGAGCGTACATTTTGCAAAAATAACAATATTTTTCACATTTTTTTATATGAAATTCCCCCCAAAAAAAATGTAAAAAACAAAATTTTTTTAAATTTTCGGCCAATTTGTTTTATGCTACCTATGTTTGGTAAAAAAAAAAAATCGCAAAAAGCGTATTTTGATTGGTTTGCGCAAAAGTTATCGCGTTTACTAACAAAGGGAAAGATTTCTGTCATTTTTGGTGTTTTTTTTTTAACGTGTAATGGCGGCGATCTGCGATTTTTTTTTTTTTTTTGCGGTACTGCGACATTGGGGCGGACAGATCGGACCCTTGACTGACATTTTTGACACTTTTGGGGTTATCAGTGACATTTCTACAGTAATCAGTGCTATATATATATATGCACTGTTACTGTAAAAATACACTGGTAGTGAAGGGGTTAACTTTATTTGGGAGGGAGGGGCTGTATGTGTCCCTAGGGGCGTGCTTTCTACTGTGATTGGCTGTGGCTTGAGCTGTAAGGACACTGATCAACGGATCTACATACTAGATCCGAGTGATCAGTGTCTTTACAGCAAGGAGAATGACAGGTGGCTTGTTTACACAAGCTGCCTGACATTCTCCCTCTCCCCCGCCGATCGCCGAGTGACCGGCGGACATCGGGTCCGCTGGTCACACGCGCGGGGGGGGGGGTCCGTGACCGCGCGGGAGCGCGCCTCCGTGGGCGCGCGCTCGCTCCCCAGAGCCTCACAGGCGAGCGACGTAGACCTACGTCACTCTGCCTGTGAGGGGCTGACTGCCGCAGTAAATATACTGTGAGCAGTCGGCAAGCGGTTAAATAGGGGGTTGCAGTGTGTATGGTATACGGAAAGGGGGGAGGGAGGTTGTTTGTGTTCTATCATGGGTTGGTAGTATGTTCTATCATGGGAGAGGCAGTATGTCTTTGTAATGGGGAGCAGTATTTGTTACAGAGGGTTGCAGTATCTTTGTATATTATGAGGGACAGTGTGTTAAATTATGGGGAGCAGAGTGTGTTTCAGAGGTATGCAGTGTCTTTGTGTTATATATGGGCAGTGTGTGTTTCAGGGGGGATGCAGTGTGTGTTGCATAGGGATGCAGTGTCTGTGTGTATTATAGGGGCAGTGTATGTATCAGAGGGATGCAGTGTCTGTGTGTGTTGCAGAGGGATGCAGTGTCTGTGTGTATCAGAGGGATGCAGTGTCTGTGTGTATTATAGGGGCAGTGTGTGTTGCATAGGGATGCAGTGTCTGTGTGTATTATAGGGGCAGTGTGTGTTGTAGAGGGATGCAGTGTCTGTGTGTATTATAGGGGCAGTGTGTGTTGCAGAGGGATGCAGTGTCCGTGTGTATTATAGGGGCAGTGTGTGTATCAGAGGGATGCAGTGTCTCTGTGTGTATTATAGGGGCAGTGTGTGTTGCATGGGGATGCAGTGCCTGTGTGTATTATAGGGGCAGTGTGTGTTGCAGAGGGATGCAGTGTCTGTGTGTATTATAGGGGCAGTGTGTGTATCAGAGGGATGCAGTGTCTCTGTGTGTATTATAGGGGCAGTGTGTGTTGCATGGGGATGCAGTGTCTGTGTGTATTAAAGGGGCAGTGTGTGTTGCAGAGGGATGCAGTGTCTGTGTGTATTATAGTGGCAGTGTGTGTATCAGAGGGATGCAGTGTCCGTGTGTATTATAGGGGCAGTGTGTGTATCAGAGGGATGCAGTGTCTCTGTGTGTATTATAGGGGCAGTGTGTGTTGCATGGGGATGCAGTGCCTGTGTGTATTATAGGGGCAGTGTGTGTTGCATGGGGATGCAGTGTCTGTGTGTATTATAGGGGCAGTGTGTGTTGCAGAGGGATGCAGTGTCTGTGTGTATTATAGTGGCAGTGTGTGTATCAGAGGGATGCAGTGTCCGTGTGTATTATAGGGGCAGTGTGTGTTGCAGAGGGATGCAGTGCCTGTGTGTATTATAGGGGCAGTGTGTGTTGCATGGGGATGCAGTGCCTGTGTGTATTATAGGGGCAGTGTGTGTTGCATGGGGATGCAGTGTCTGTGTGTATTATAGGGGCAGTGTGTGTTGCAGAGGGATGCAGTGTCTGTGTGTATTATAGGGGCAGTGTGTGTTGCAGAGGGATGCAGTGTCTCTGTATATTATAGGGGCAGTGTGTGTTGCAGAGGGATGCAGTGTTTCTGTGTATTATAGGGGCAGTGTGTGTTGCAGAGGGATGCAGTGTCCGTGTGTATCAGAGGGATGCAGTGTCTGTGTGTATTATAGGGGCAGTGTGTGTTGCAGAGGGATGCAGTGTCTCTGTATATTATAGGGGCAGTGTGTGTTGCAGAGGGATGCAGTGTCTGTGTGTATTATAGGGGCAGTGTGTGTTGCAGAGGGATGCAGTGTCTGTGTGTATTATAGGGGCAGTGTGTGTATCAGAGGGATGCAGTGTCTCTGTGTGTATTATAGGGGCAGTGTGTGTTGCATGGGGATGCAGTGCCTGTGTGTATTATAGGGGCAGTGTGTGTTGCAGAGGGATGCAGTGTCTGTGTGTATTATAGGGGCAGTGTGTGTATCAGAGGGATGCAGTGTCTCTGTGTGTATTATAGGGGCAGTGTGTGTTGCATGGGGATGCAGTGTCTGTGTGTATTATAGGGGCAGTGTGTGTTGCAGAGGGATGCAGTGTCTGTGTGTATTATAGTGGCAGTGTGTGTTTTAGAGGGATGCAGTGTCCGTGTGTATTATAGGGGCAGTGTGTGTATCAGAGGGATGCAGTGTCTCTGTGTGTATTATAGGGGCAGTGTGTGTTGCAGAGGGATGCAGTGTCTGTGTGTATTATAGGGGCAGTGTGTGTTGCAGAGGGATGCAGTGTCTCTGTATATTATAGGGGCAGTGTGTGTTGCAGAGGGATGCAGTGTCTGTGTGTATTATAGGGGCAGTGTGTGTTGCAGAGGGATGCAGTGTCTCTGTGTATTATAGGGGCAGTGTGTGTTGCAGAGGGATGCAGTGTCTCTGTATATTATAGGTGCAGTGTGTGTTGCAGAGGGATGCAGTGTCTGTGTATATTATAGGTGCAGTGTGTGTTGCAGAGGGATGCAGTGTCTGTGTGTATTATAGGGGCAGTGTGTGTTGCAGAGGGATGCAGTGTCCGTGTGTATTATAGGGGCAGTGTGATGCTCAGAAATCTGCAGGTTTAAGTTCTTCTGTGCTATACATACACATTAAGTCTACACACAATGGCGTTTGGAGAACTGTTTTGGGTCTGTGAATAGGGCGAGACTCTGTCCTGATTGTAGAGAATGTTCTGCTCTTTCCCGGGGCCATTTACAAAGTAAATAATGGCAGCAGCAATGGAACAAATCTCTATTGTTCTGCTTTGTATTACAACAGATTAACCGTGTGCAGCAGTGTGTGGGGATCAATGTTTTACATATCCCAGAAGAGGGGAGTACTATTTTGTATGTTGCTATGGCTCCTGTTTAGTATACCATGTTGAACATACAGTGTGGGGGTCATTTCTTTGACATATCCCAGAATTACATGTTGTAAGTAGCCTTGTCTCATGTTCCATGTAGCGCATTGTATGTTATTAGTGGAGTTCATTCTATGACGTATCCTAGAATAATATTGTATTAGTGGAGGACATTCTCTAACATATCCTAGAATAATATTGTATGTATTTGAGCCCTGTGAGCATTCTCTTTACCAGCAGTGCCAGTATGAAGAGGGTAGACTTTGCCATCTCTTCTTGTATCCAGGACAACCAAGTCTGTGCAGTGTGTGGGATGGCAGTGTGCATTATGCACCAAAATCACTGTGAGATACAGTCAGTCTTCCATATCCAGAAATTCCCATTAATACACGATGCGGAGATGTAAGGCTTTCTGCTTGTTCTTGGTAAATATTTTGTATGTATTTTTGTGTTTGGAATGTAATGATCTTTTCATATAAATCCTAGCGTGAGATTTGTGGGTGCTGTGTGGAGGTGAGATGTTTGTAAGTTTAATAGTTATTGGGAGTAAAGGTGCCAGTAGGCTATATGTCCTATGGCCAGTGGACCATGTCACTATTCATTTTAGCAGAAGCAGACACTGCCAACCAAGACTACACAGAGAAATTCTTGTCCAATTGCGCTTTTGTTTTCCCCAGGATAAGCTGTTGCCATTGGTGTCTACATTGTACTTCCCACGTCTTTCTTCATAGACTGTGCAACTGTTTAGAAATGCAGCTACAGACAGATAAACCTGTAGTCCAGCCACTCTTTAGTGCAGCCTTTCTCCATCATGGATCCATGGAACCCTGGTGTTCCTCCAGAGGGATGCCAGGGGTTCCTTGACAAAAGAGCAGCGACAGATTGATTTCCTGCCTACACTGACCATCAATATAAGGGGTCACTTCTACATTGACCACCAAGGTAGGTGGTCACTACAATTTTCACTGACTGTTTTTTTTTTCTCATTGTTTATTTCATGATAGTAAGTGAACCCACCTTTTTTATTAGTTCATTTAAAAGTCTCTACACCATGCTAATAATGCTAATGTACTGTGAGCTGTAGGTCTAACAATTTTAGTGGGCAGTCCCTGAGACCTAATATCTGTTTAATAGGTTTTGTTCTCCGTGGTAGAAGGGTTGAGAAAGGCTGGTCTAGTGTCAGGTTTAGGGGTAACAGGTGCTGCAGTGTTAGGTCCTTGCATTTGTACTGGGGGTGCACAAAACAAATATGATTTTTATGTACCCACCTAGGGTTAGTTGCCTCTCACACAGGTTACACACAGGTCTTCACGTCAGCCTGTGGTCTCTGTTTCTAACCAGCTTTCATAATCCCCCCCCCCCCAGTCTCCATCACAGATTCCCCCAGCTGCCCTGCCATTTTACTGTTGTTGGTTGTTTGGACCGGTGGGGTGTGCTTGGACCAAAATTCACAGAAGGATGGGTCCCAGCCAATGTTGTAAGTGTGTAAAGCCTGGTACACACTATCAGTTTTTTTTCGCTGGGTTGAACGAAAACTGTTAGCTCCGGTCAAAGCCGCTGTACTAATTATCTGACGTTTGTAAAGCGCACTCTCCCCGCTGAGCTGTTGTGTTCTGACAGGATCATAGGCGTGCGCACAGGGTTTGCCAGGTGTGCCTGGGCACACCCCAATCACCTAGGGCACATTAGCATTATCGCTCTGTTTGCCAGTGAGGAGATGGGAAAGATCTCCCTCTGCCATAAGAGAAGTGCCTACGTACTTCTATTTCACTGTGCCAGCAGGGAGAGTAATGTACCGGGACCATATAGATGTAGGCACACACATGCATGTGTATTGTAACTTTGGGGTGCACACCCTAATGCAATAGGCTGTGCATACCTTTGGACAGGCGGACCATCTCCCCCCGCCTGAACGCTCTGATTAGCGCTCGCCTCTGTCATTGGCTGAGCGCTAACCGGTCGGCTGCTGGTTTTCCAGCTTCCACGTCCGACAGAAGCCGACTGAACTTCTGTTGGACTGGCTGCCATACACACGGGCCGAATATCGGCCAATTTTCATTGAACCGGCCGATGTCGCCTGGCATTCGGCCCGTGTGTATGGGGCTTAAGGATGGACTCTGATAGTGACCCTAGTGTAAGACGGTACACAGACGGTACACTTGGGACAGTCATGTAAGGTTCTGACGGGCTTTGTTTTGTTTTACTAAAATTCTCTCTCTGTTCTGAATCATCATATGCGGATTACAAAAAAAAGATCCAAGTAAAATTCATTAATTATATTGAATTTTATTCATTCACTTATAAATCCGATTTGCCCCGCCCAACGCCCCCCCACGAGCATTGGTAAGAAATACAATGTGGCCCTCAAACTGAAATGTTTGGAGACCCTTGATCTAAATGTTGCCAGGTTGGTGAGTATAGGCTCTGATATACATTTTTGTATATTAGTTTAGATATTTCCTGGTCGTTGGTTGTAGTTTTCTCTTATTTTTATTTAAAAAATGTTTAAGTTGGTGAGTCTCTTGTATAAATCTCAACGTTCCCACATGGTGGATGTGTGTTCTCCCGTATGAAAAGGATACTGTAGCTGGGTGAGTGATTGGCTGCTGCACAGTACTTTAAGTAGCTTTAAATGATTAGTGCTCATCCAACAGCTGACTTGGCAGGCACTAGTTCTGAAACACCTTCACATGAACTCTGAAATCTTCTTAATTCCACATTAGAGCCTTTAGTATCTTCCTTACAATTACGATTTCCATGCTGCCTGGTCACCTTTTTTGTTCATTTTGCATTTATCCGAAATTAGCACTCCTATTTTTTTCCCTTCCGTGGTTCTGGCCAACACTGTACACTTGGTAGTTCCTTTTTCCTAAGTGCATTCTTTTGCCTTTAGAAACCTTGAACTGTAGTTTCAATTGATGTCACTAATGTTAAACACTAAATCATTTTTATGTTACAAACCCTTTCAGGAAAATCAACCCTGTTGCACATCTTTGTGTCCTCAGCATAAATACATACTTTGCCCACCAAACTTGCAGTTATAACCCAACCAGAACTGACATAACAGAAGCTAGTACGGAGCCTTGTGGTAAACCACTAGTGACTGGGCTCTGTTCAAAATTAAAGCGGTAATAAACCCAAACGCAAACATTCATTATCAGTGGCTGCCTGTCCATTGGGGGCGCAGGGGCGCCACCCACCCATCCATGCATCCGGCCCCCTAATCTACATGCATGGCACCGGATGCATGTATTCCAATGGGTTTTTTTTTATTTTTTGAAGCACGTGATTAGAGCCAGAGGCTCTTAATAGGCTTCAAAAAAGGGTGGGCTCGAGGAGCATGGCACTGTGCCCTGAGCCCACCCAGTTGTATGACAATAGCAAATTAATATTCGCTATTATCACACTTATTTTCCCCCCACCAATCAGGAAGCAGGTCTGAGACCCCTTTCCCGATTGGCTGAAAAGAGAAGCAATTTTACTGGCCATTAGCCAGGAAGAGGTAGGAGACGCACGGCGGGCCGGAGGAGAAGCACAGCCACTCAGCCCAAGGGAAGGAGGTAAGAATGCTGGCTGTCCAGCCGGCCATCCATCCCGCGCAGGGGGGGGCATGGATTTGCCTGCTGGCTGGCCGTCTGTCCCCCGGGCCTTGTGCGTTTTGCCGCCCCCCCCCCCCCAGATTATCATGCACCAGCCGCCACTGTTCATTATATTGCAGCTTACCAGTTCTTAGATGTGCTGGCTGCATTTGTTTTTTTTTCCTGTCTTCTTTTCATGTGATGATCTGGACAATAAAGCTGGGTACACACAGGCCGAATGTCAGGAGACATTTGCCAGTTCAAAAAGAAACGGCCGACATTTGGCTGACTTCTGTCAGACAAGCCTGCTGGAAAACCAGCAGCCGACAAATCCTGATGGGGAGGGAGTGTCCCCCCTGTCAGAACACAATAGCTTAGCGGGGGAGATCATGGTACTTTCTTGGCATAGTACGACCGAAGCTCACAGTTTATTTTCGGGTTGGACGAAAAACACTCATGGTGTGTACCAGGCTTAAGTCTGTTGCTTTTCAAAAGAACAAGCTCTCAGGGATGAGACAAACCATGTAACACTGACAGGGATACATACAATGATCAGCTTTTGATTATTTATGTAAAACCTTTATCCAAAAAGCAAAAAAAAAAAAACGGTTTGCTGTTTTTGCTTAGAGGGTGTGACCTGGAGTTTAGCTTCAATTTGTTAGTGTATTAAAATCTGCTAGTACATCTAACACGCCTGCTGGCGGCCTGAGAGAGAGAGAGATGAAGCCTCCGTTAATCTACATGAAATATCTCACCCCCATTGTGTTTAGCTGGTCAATGGGCATGAAGAAGGAGGGAGGGAGTGGACTGTCATTTACAAATGTGTATATGCCCACATCTGTGAATCTATTATCACTTGGTCTGCTCAGAAGTGGTGGGGAGGAAATGCCCAGCATAGAAACTCACTGAAAACTGAGCATGTGCAGAGTTACCACTATAGTTGCAAAATCCCCAGGCGAACTGGGGATTTGGACAGAAGGTGGTGATAGAGAGCAACAGTATCAACCAGTATGAACAGCATGTATTACACCATTTTATTTATTTTTGGGAAGCCGCAAACACCCACTTTATTGGCCATGCCTCCAAGTGTCCAGCACGTGGCATTATGTGCCACTTTTTTTTTCTTAATAAGGCATCTCTCCTTTTAAATTCTATACCATTGATACCTGCACAAGAGATGGCATCTCCAAGCACCTGCATGTTGGGGCAGATTGATATACCAAGTTCATTCTCTGTACATAAATTTGCAACCATACTGCTAAGGCTGTCTGCCCTCCATAGGCAAATTCTTCTCGCACCCCCATTATGCTTGTTGTTTAAATTCCTGATCATTACTGAAAATAATTTTGTTGTATTTAAAAGATCCACCTCTGGTGCCAGATACATAAGGTACACCGCTGGTGCCCTTGGTGTTTGTACCATGGCAAAAGTGTGGCATGAATTTTTACAGTGCTAATTTTACAGTGGCATTTATCGATTGTTAAGGAGTGAGGCTGTCACGTTCCTAAAGGGATTGTAAGGTCTCAAAAGTTTTTCAACTTCATGCATTCTTTGCATTGAGGTGAAAAACCTTCTTTATTGCAGCGCCCCCCCCCAGACCCTCCCCTTTTCTTACCTGAGCCCATTCGTTCCAGCACCAACCGCTAGCTCTCATCTCATTGAACAGAATGGGCTCCTGCTGCTTTGAATCAAATCCAGTGACATGGGAGCGAGGGGTGGAGCCGAGTCCTGCAGTTTGTGTCAATGGACGCAGCAGCAGGACTCGGGTGCCCCAGTGGCAATCGGCCTTTCCGTGGGGGCATCTGATGAAGAGGAGGAACCAGGAGCACCATCGGGGCACCCCAGCAAAACCATTGCACAGAGCAGGTAAGTAGAACATGTTTGTTTGTTTAAAATAAAAAAAAAAGAGACTTTACAATCACTTTAACAAACGATGTTGACACCTGAAGTGTAAATGAAGTCCCTGCAATTGGAGCTGTCAAAAAAGAAAAAAGTAGCTGGCAATGTTTATCAACAAGATTGCTCAGCCACTGAAACGGAAAGATAACAAGAAACATTGTTTCTTTTTTTATCTTTGTTTGTTCATCTTCAAATCAAAGGTATGAACTTGATCTGCAGATGAAGTCAGTTTAAAGCAATCTGTCAAATGTTCCTCTTTAGACCCTTATTAACCCAAATTTACTTTAATAAGCCTTATTTAACTCCTTAATTGCCATCTTCATTTAATTATTATTTTCCTGCTGATTGCTGAATGCTTTGTACCATTGCTGACAGCTGAAGTGTAAACAAAACAGTTGCGGTAGGTATCCATAATTGGTGTCGTTGAGCACTAAAAAAAAAAAAAAAAAAAAGGTATAGGTGCAGCCCTACATGTAACAGTTTTAAAGAATATATTATCCCAATTTGGCTGCAAAAGTGGAAATACACTTTTTAAGCCCCTTGCACACCAGCGTCTAACCCATTGAAATCAGATGCTTTAGTGTGCCCAGGGGACACTAGTGCATGGGGCTAAACTGTACCAGGTAGAACTCATGTTTAGAGTTCTATGCGTTCAAAAACATATACGTCCCTAAACCACTCTGTACAGTGTTTAGCACTGTCCAGCCACAGCATATTTTAGCCTGCCGTAGACTTTGAAAGGCTGCTTGCTGCAGCTGTGTCTCCCTCGCAGGACAAGTGACAGGTTTTGTGGCCCAGTGGACGAGGGGGTCTGTGGGAGGAGCCAGAACCTGGAGGTCCCCTTTAAAGTGGCACTTTAATGCAAGCCAGCAGGCTATTTATCACAGATGAGACTGTAATATGACAATGGCTTTTCTGCAATAAAGTGCACCTGTCTGCTTGTAGTTTTCTGCGTAATTTAAACTGAGTGGCACTTGCGCAGTTCAGATTACATCACCAACACAATCCCTGCATGCCAGGATGGCTGTCTCCAGTGCATTCTAAGGGCTCGTTCACACGGGCGATCCGATCAGATCCGCCTGTCAGTTTTTTAGGCGGATCTGATCGGATCCTCCATGCAGCTCTATGGGGCAGCGGGTGTCAGCGGAGACACCTCCGCTGCCATCCGCATCCGATCCTGTGCGTGAAATCTGGACGGATGGAAACTCTATTTTTCCATCCGTTCAGTAATCGGAGCGGATCTGATGAGAGCGGACAAGCGGTCCGCTCTCATCCGATCCCCCATAGAGGGCAGCGGGGGCTGAGACACCTCCCTCTCCGCTCTGCAAGCGGAGACTGAGCTGTCATCCGCCCGGCTCAGCGGGGATCGCGGATCGGTCCCCGCTGAGCAACACGGATCGGCCTACGGAGCGGACCATGTGAAAGAGCCCTAAGGAGTTAGTCATCCCGTGCTGACCAATGAAGATGCCAGAAGACCAGCACCCAGGGAGAAGACTTCCCGACTTCGGACTGTTAGTGAAAAGTTCCACTTTAAGATGATGAAGCACCTAGATGTCTCCCTCCGCACAGGAATGAGTAAGGGGTACATACACTGATCAGCAATAACTTTATGACCACCTACCATAGTCCATCAAGGACTCCACTAGACCTCTGATGGCATGCTGTGGCATCTGGCACTGATTTATCAGTAACCGCTCATTTAAGCCCTGTAAGTTGTGAAGTGGGGCCTCCATTGATTGGACTTGTTTTTTTAGCACATCTCAAAGATGCTCAATTGGATTGAGATCTGGAGAATTTGGAGGCCAAGTAAACACCTAAAACTCATCGTGTTCTTCAAACCATTCTTAAATTCATTAAACCAGGCCACCCTCTTCCATTACTCTGTGGCCCTGTCGTGATGCTCACGTGCCCATTGTAGGTGCTTTTGGCTGTGGACAGGGGTCAGCATGGGCAACCTGGCCAGTCTGTGGCTACACAGCACCATACACAACAAACTGAGACACGCTGTGTGTCATTACAACCGACTCTTGGCAAATTTATGCAAATCCTTATGCTTGCCCAAAATTGACATTGACCTGACGACCTGAACACGATGCCCTGCGCATGATGATCCTGTAGATTTAGCAGGGTACTAAATGCCAACTCTCCTCTTTGCACCTCTCAAGACTTGCTCTCTACCTCCATTGTCACCTCTATCTATTCTATCCAAAGCTACAGGACTTCTCCAGAGCCTCTCCATCCTCTGGAACTCCCTATGCCAACCTGTATGGCCATCTCCTATTCTCTTTGCCTTTAGGCAATCCCTGAACACTCTTCTCTTCAGGGAAGCTTGTCCTGTCTCTGCCTAATAACTACATTTTACTTTCTCCATCAGCTTATCCCCACACAATTATTATGTTTGTATTACTTGCCTTTAGATTATTAACTCTCAAGAGCAGGGCCCTCCTAACCTTCTTATCTTGGGTTTTAGTGTAACTGTAGTTTCTTTATTTTGTAAAGTGCTTCTGTTGGTGTTATATGAATCCTGTATTATATATTTAAATATTTTTTTTTAAGTAATAAGAACATGCCAAATAAGGCACCATTTTGAACAATAGTGCAAACAGGTATAAAATCAAGTACAAATACAGGAATGTGTTTTCTTCAGTTATTCGTAAACCTAGAATCTCCTAACCGTGAACTGGGAAATCCCAGCATTGAGTAATCTCGATAGAATTCTCAGTCATTGAATCTTGTATTATAATAATGTTTTTGTATTCCTCTCTTCACAGAGTGTCTGTAAGTGGCGACTTATCTGCTGACTGATGCGAAAGGGAAAGACATGGGAGCCATAAGACTGTCCTGACACAGGGGAAAAATATTTCTGTCATTCCATTGGATCATCAGAGTATGTGTGAGCATTCCCAATTGATCTATGCCTGCAAAACCATAATCTCCACCAATACAACTTCTAATTCCAAAGCTGCCTCCCCTCCTCTCCCCTCCTTGGGTCTCCGTTTTTATTTTAACCTATACACAGTGGTCCTGACCTCTCTGCACTGTACTTTGGGGCTTCTGCTGGCTAACACATCTCCTTTCCTGTTCCTCAGAAGTTTTGCACCTCACCTAAGATTGTATTGTAGAGCAACAACTCTGACGTGCCCATTTCTAACATTTATCTTGTACATATATTGAGATCATGGGCACATATTTATGTATAGCTCCAGTGTCATACGTATACTGCATCTAAAGCTCTGGGGAGTCACATAGTTGCCGTGTCTACATGTGTATAGCAGCAGGTCACAGAAGGTAACCCAGGGTTTGTCTTTTTGCAGATATTGCAGGATGAACGGTCATTTATCCAATTATTATCGAGGAGGCTTTGGAGGTCATTCTCCAGACTTCAGGTAAACTTGCTTAATTTTACACATGGACTGATGATTCCTGTAGGTAACTGTGACACCGAAAAATGGTTGAAGTGCCCCTTTGAACAGCACAGTGCCTTCCCCTCAGCCTGTAGACCGTCCCTCCACTCACCCTGTATATTGTCACCCCATATTCTGGTGTCTCCCTGCACTCGCCTTGTAGGCTGTGGCTCTGTATTTGTCTGCCACTCTATGCCCACTCCAAAAACAGTCTATTCTTTACTCGCCCCATAGAATGTCACTCTCTATTTTACTTTCACCTTGTGCACACCTTATAGACTGTCACTGTGTTTTCTGCTGTCACCCTACACTCACCCTATAGACTTTAGTCAACCCATCCTGTAATGTTTCCCTGTGTTTACACTATAGACTGTCACCCCGTGTCCCTTTTTCACAATGCACTCGCCCTATAGACTGCGGCCCAATTCTCTAGTGTCACCCTGCACTTGTCCTATAGCTTATAGTCACCCATTCTTCCTTTTTCTTTACAGTAATTCTGATGTGGCATCAGTGAAATCGGAGAAAAGAACAAATGCAAAGAGTCTTTATGGTAAGGTGTCGCTTTGGTGGCTTAATGGCTGTGAACTTTCCTGGACAGTACTGTGCAAAAGTTTTAGGCAGGTGTGAACAAAATGCTGTAAATTCAGAAAGCTTTCAGAAATAGTAGTGTTAATAGTTTATCTTTTATTAGTTAACAATTGCAAAGTACAGTGTACGGGAGCACGTTCGTAAGTCCAACTTGTTCATAACAAAGGTCCAACAAAGATCAGCGCTTGCGGACAATGGCTGCAAAAACTGATCAGTGTGTTCTGGTGGGTGCAATCCCACTGTCAGAAAATAATAGCACAGCAGGGGAGATCGCTGCACCAACATTGCTTGTGTTGGAACGGCAATCTGTCAGTTTTTTCATGTGTGTACCCAGCTTTATACGATTGGACATGCGCACACATGTTCACATCTTTGAAAGTTCGCGAGTTGAACGTTTGCATGTAGGGGACACACTGTAAATGAACAAAAGAGAAATCAAATCAATATTTGGTGTGACCGCCCTTTGCCTTCAAACCAGCGTCAATTCTTCTAGGTATATTTGCACACAGTTTTTGAAGGAACTCGGCAGGTAGGTTGTTCCAAACATCTTGGAAAACTAACCACAGATTTTCTGTGGATGTCGACTGCCTAAAATCCTTTTGTCTCTTCATGTAATCCCAGACAGACTCAATGTTGCTGATCAGGGCTCTGTAGGGACCAAACCCTCACTTTCAGGACTTCTTGTTCTTCTTTATGCTGAAGATGGTTCCTAATGACATTGGCTGTATGTTTGCGGTCATTGTCCTGCTGCAGAATAAATTTGAGACTCATCCATCATTCAATACCATCAGGGATCTGCTTGTACATTTTTTTTTTAAAGCCTTCTTATTTTTTTTAGCATTTCTTCACTAAAACTTTTGCACACTACTGTATGTAGGTCAGCAGAGGCTTGAAAATGAAGAAACCTCTACCTGCTAATTCACTTTATAATTCAGTTCCTATAGAGTATAAGAACATTTTTAGTTATTCAGTCCGAATACTCAGTGGCTGTCAGTACACCCCTCTACTGCATTCTGCCAACAAGAACCTTTCCCTGGAAAAGGATAGAGTAGTATGAACCCTATTCACCCAGATGGGTCTGTTCATTGTCATCAGTCTGTGTGTTTTGTGTTATCGAAGGAAATTGAACAAATTCTGAAAGATGTTTGGATTTGTGTGGCTTGGCCTGCATTTTCTTTGGTAGTTGACCCTGTGGTAATCCATAACATCAGAGAGAGCCTACATCTAGCAGTCACATAAAAAAAGACGATGTGGGGAGACTTCCTGTAGCCATTCCATTTATGGCATGGGAACCCCACCCCCTTCCCTACATACTTCCCAAAATTATCCTATTTTTACTGGCTCAGACAGTTAAGTCAGTCATATTGTCATTGTGTTTTTTATGGCTTTTCTCAATAGGAGGAGATGGAATTTATTTTTTCCGATCTTCATCCAAACAAAAGAAGAAAGGTAGAAGATTTAGCCTTGCAATGCGTGTGCTGTGACCATGTCTGTGTGTTTATTAATGGCACCCATTGGTTAACGGCACTGATTGATTTTTCACCTAGATATTGTTTTCTGAAGCCTATTTGTCCTGTAGAGGGAATAATCTGCACTGGAAAGGGGATGGGGGGCATTTTTTTTTTTTTAATTCTTTATTTAAAGGTATGGGTCAAAACATTACAGTATGACATTGCAATCCAAAATCTGGGACAGTAGTGGGGGCATTATTTTTAAAGTAATTTGGATAAAGTCAATGTGGATTTATAACCCCTGTAATGTTTATTTTTGCAATCTGTGTCCCATTGGAAGATTTACCTTCACTTCTGTCCCATAGCCAAAACAGGAAGTGAGAGAAAATCCCTGCTAATAAGACCTCTTGGGGACCTCCAGGCCACCAGAACTAGTGTCCCTATTGGAATATTTCCCCTGTATTACTTCTCTGGGGGCAGCCCAATATTTGGCATTTTCTTTTACTTTCGATGATGGTAAACAGGACAACTAGAGAGGGTGTATCTCCGTAACGGGGGCACAGACGGCAATAAAAACTGACAGGTGTTCTAATCCACCTCCACTCTATCCAAAACTACAAAGTTATACCTTTACTCCGGATATAATGTACAGTGACGGAGGTATTATTACAACGGATGTGATATATAGAGGAAAAAGGATTTTTTTTTAAATTCTGAATGTAAAATCATATTGTGACACTAGAGAGGGTTATAATGGAATGGATGTAGGCCTTGACACTGAGGGGTTACGATGGAAGTTTATATTGACCCTGGAGATTATTATACAAACTATTAGGCGGAGAGGGCTATACTGGAGGTAACCTCTTTTGGTCATTCTGATTTCTATCCTGAGCATGAGTATATTGGAGTTTGCTTAGGTAGAGAGTGCGTTTTCTTTATCTCTTTATATGTTTTTTTGCATGTGTCTGCAGTGGGATTGCTGTGTTCTTTTTGTATAAGGAGTGCTGTAAATTGTGGAGTACGACCCTTAGCACAGGGACATGCCAAGTTTATGGAGACTGGTTGTGACACTAGTTGCTTTTAACTTTAAACATCAATGTGTCGAAAGCCTGCTTCTACTGCCGCACACTACCCCAAAGTGTGTAAAAACCAGCAGTGGCTGCAAAGCAGTGATTTTAAAGAGGCTACTGGAATGGTAAACTATCTACATGCTATTCTTTTATAGCCCATGGTTCTTTTACAAGTGACCTTGTGATGACTGGGTCCTTTAAAAAGCTAAGTTCTGTAAAAGAGCCGAAAGTGATGTAAAAGTACCTAGAAGGGTTTGTGATTTTCAAAAGACAGACCCCTGCATGGTACATCATTTTTGAACCTCATACTCGGGGCCCACTGGGGGATCCCTCTTTCCCCCTGTAAGCCAGTCAACCTCTTCTTTTTTGTCATACAGCTGTAGGTTCAGGACCTTGCTGATAGCTGTGTCCATTTGCTGTTCTGGGATAGGCTGTGCTCCTTAATTACCTGGAACTTCCCTGCCCTAAAAATTATTGACTTTTTTCCACCATTTGCACGATCATACCCATACTATGACATGGACTGTTGATTTCTGCTTTTATGTAATGGTTTTAACACCGTATATTCACTTTGTAATTGTGTTGGTTACTTTTGCATGTGGTACCTGACAGGATACACATTTTTCTCAATTATTGCTGTCATGCTGCATGGTACACAACCACACTGTATGAATTTGTATGTGCATTTATAACTTATAAATAAAGAATTAAAAAAAATATATTTTAACCAAGAAAGATTAGGGCTCCAGGCTGGAGTGTGTTCCATATATTTATGTCTCCTCGTATCTTCCAACCCTCAGAAATGTATTGGTCCTGAGCCCCACACGCAGGCATTCAACCTGTACACACTCACATTTTGTGGACCGAGGAGCGGAGTTTGGTTCTTGGTGGGTAGGGCCAGATACAACTATTTTTTCGTTTTGTGAGAATCTACAGCTCCTTAGATTGCAACTTGCAATTTAAAAAAAATAAATAAATCAAATGTTGAAAAGCTTGTTTACACCTTACATGCATAAAAACTGATGGAAAAACTGTACAGATTTCACTTGCATAGACACGAGTTTCCATGCGCGTTTCAGTGAGTTTTTATCCATTTTGACATTCATTTCCATGCATGTCTTTTTGTGCCCTGTTCACACCACAATGTTGAGGTCACGTCAGTTTTTTTTTTTCTGTACAGAAAACTTCATAGATGTTGCAGATTCCTGTGCATGTGATGCCAGTATTGTGCTGTGAACAGGGCACATAGAGAACAATTGTTTTCTTTGGGTCCTTGCAGAACATGTGTAGAAAAACTGATGTCTCGGCACATTGTGTGAACGAGGCCTCAGAGTTGGACAACTGAGTGACTGGATATTAGCGGAGCTCTAGATGGGAATGCAGGTGCAGGCAACAGGAGTGTGCAGACTCTGCAGTGTGAGGGGAAGGAGCCGGTACTGGTCACTCTGGGATGCCTGCTGCATGCTCAGCCCAGCAAAGTGCTCCGGCCTTCCCTCTGGCCCAGCCAGCCCAGTGCAGAACCAGGGTCCTGAGGGAGGATAATGTGCACACGTGGTGGAGAAACCGCTGACTAAGTGGAGGATGCATCCAGGGGCACCTGAACTCCTTCACCTATGGCATCCTGCTGGCCACTTTCAGCAGGACATGTGCTGGGCAGAGCTTCTCCAGTGCCGACCCCAAGCAGGGGGTGCTGTGTAATGCCATAGACAACAAAAGGGCCAGGTAAGGGAGCTCATCTCCAGAATCCTGGGAGAACTTATAGATATTATGTCCTTATTTTAAAATGAACAGAAATGTATCTCTACCATAACACATGCTTTACTCAAAGTTCTGCAGCACTGCCATTCTGCTTTATGGCCCATTTGAGCAAATCGCATCTCCACCACAAGCATCTCCAACGGAGAACTTCATCCCGTGTACACTTTGTGTATGAACAGTCAGATTTTCACCCTGTACAGATAAATGACCAATGCCACTATTTCTATGTGACTGCTCAGTGAAGTGGTCACATGGGATTAGGGACTCAGACCAGCCCTGGCATTTCCAGATGCAGCTCATCGTCCAGTTGGTATGCAAAGTTCTGTTGTGTTCAAATGCTGCATTTTTTCTGTATGCAGTGGTGCAGCCTAGTCATCCGTTTAAATTAGGCCCTAGGCATTGTTCACACAAAGCGTATCCATGCGTAACCTATGGAGGACTGTGTTTACCTGCATGGATATGTACAGGTGTTTTGTGCATCCCCATGCATGCAGTCCTATTCATGTCTATTGGGACGCAGTGGCTGTACAGACACGGCTGCTTCTTTCAATTTGACATCCGTGTGGGTGCACACCCACAAACAGATATTATGAGTTTGGGGCTGTGCATGCACACTCATAGGGATGTCAAATTGTGAGCAACAGCTGTGTCCATGCAGCCACTGCGTCCCAAAAGACCCGAATCATGAATGAGATTGCCTGCATGGGGACGCACAAAACACCTGTACATACCAATGCAGGTAAACACAGTCCTCCACATGAAAAAATTGCTGGCTATGTCCCCACGGGAAGATTTGCCTAATTCCTGTCCTGGTACCAGAGAAGTGGGGCAAATCTCAGTGAGGCCATAGCATGCGATTGTTTTCTTTCCGGTGTTCCGTGAAAAAACCCTACCCGTGAAAATTCCCTACCCTCGTCACTTCCAGTGCACCTACGTCATGGAATAGCTAAGCAGCTTACCATTGCGCATGCTCACAGCTCCGGAGGGTAGGGAATTCTCACGGGGTAGGGTTTTCTAACGTTACACCGCATCAGCTAGGGTTTTTTAATGTTACACCCTACCCATGAAAATTCCCTACCCTCGTCACTTCCGGTGCACCTACATCATGGAACAGCTGAGCAGCTTACCACTGCGCATGCTCACAGCTCCGGAGGGTAGGGAATTCTCACGGGGTAGGGTTTTCTAACGTTACACTGCATCAGCTGTTGCCGCGGGTACATTAAAACATCTCCGCTGCAACATTAAATCATCTCCGCTCCTACCCCTGTGACTTCCCTGATCTCGGCTACTAAATGTAAAAGCGGTGGCGGGTCTATGAAAATATAAATCACGGAGCCAAGAGCTCAGTGATTTATATTTTCATACACCCGCCGCTTTTACATTTAGTAGCTTTTTTTTTTTTTAATCAGGTAATTTTTATTAACAAGTTTTTCAAAAGACAGTAGACATTTAAACCATAACAAAAAATACAAAAGGACAAACTGCTAATAACCAAAAACATTCAAAGCACTTCATGTTCTCCGTATATGTATTAAGAACATACTCAAATGAGTGTGTAGAGCATATGTACATATAGGGTATGACTCGGAGATCATGCAGTACGCTAAAGAAATCCAGTATATAATGAGCAACAGAACTTCACCACTAACAATTCCATAGATTAATGTTTCTTAACCTTTTTTCAGTCAAGTCACTCTTAAAATTTATGGACAATCTCAATGCACCCTTTAAAAATTATGGACAATCTTAAGGCACCTTTTAAAAATTATGGACAGTCTCGAGGCACCCCATTCTAAAATGTAAAGGCTATTCTAATAGTTTTACATAATGCAGCAACATCCATAAGTCCAAGTAGGAAATCCAATGTTGAAGGTGATTTATTCTTCCAAAGCAAATACACTTTTGCAAACTGACTCTGACAAAGTTTTTCTTCTTATCAGCAATGCTGATAGGGGCAGTTGGAGGTCAAACAAGAATGCTATGCAGGTGACTGAAATCTTCCTTATCAACTGACGATGCCATTGGCTTTTAAAGTGGAAGTAAACCCATTGATTTAACAGTTTCAAAAAAGTTACATTTCCGGCATGTGACGGGAATGTAACTGTCACATTGTTTGTGCTCTCAACCAAACTGTCAAACTGACCAATGGCTGGTGTCATAACTGATCACATGTGCAGCACCATGGTAATTGAAGATCTAACCGAGGCCAAGTTGGCAGCTTCCTTAGCTAAAAACAATAGGAGAGTTAACTTCCACTTTAAAGCGGAGTTCCAGCCTAACACACTCGCTCTTCTCCCTCTCTGCTCTCCGGCGCCAGCATCACTGGTGTGGGCACCCAGCTGTGACAGTTTGCGGCTTCACAGCCGGGTACGCACTGCGCATGCGCGAGTTGCGCTACGCGTCGTGATTGGCCGGCAATCTTCTGGGACCTCTGACATGTCACAGAAGATTGCAGGGAGGGAGGGGGAGAGGAGAACTTCCGCCCAGGGCGCCGCAGCGCTCCGAGCGCAAAGTGGGAGCGGGTACCTGTCAAAACTAGGTACCCGCTCCCCCCCCCAAAAAATGACATGCCAAATGTGGCATGTCAGGGGGTTAGCACTACCTAAAGCGGAAGTTCCACTTTTGGGTGGAACTCCGCTTTAAGACACTGGCAGCTAGAAGGTTTTATGCATTAAGATAAAAAAAACCTTCTGTGTGCAGCAGCCCCCCTCAGCTCCTTCATACTTACCCGAGGTCCCTCTAGATCTGGCAATGTTGCAGGAGTGTCTCGGATACCCGGGACTCCCCTCCTCATTTGCTAAGACAGTAGCATGGCGCCATTGGCTCCAACTGCTGTCAAAGTCAGTCAGCCAATGTAGAGAGAAAGGGGGTGGGGTCGGGCCGTGGCTCTGTGTCTGAATAGACACATAGAGCTGCGGCTTGGCTTTGGTGCCCCCATAGCAAGCTGCTTGCTGTGGGGGCATTTAACAGGAGGGATGGGCCAGGAGCCCCCCCCCCCCCCCCAGCAGTCCGCAGCAGAGAGGAGGGCAGAACTCCTACAGATCCTGCACTTATTTTTGCAGCAGCAACACCACCTTGCCTCTGCCTTCCCTGGTCTCAGCATTCTGAAGACTCTGGAAGCTGACTCTTGCCCTCTTCTGGTTCTCCTCCAGACCCTGCACTTTCTTCTTCCAAGATCTACCTGCGATGCAATTGAGTTTGACACCCCTGCACTAAGGGCTTGTTCACACTTGACTAAATTTTTAATGCTTAACAACTGCTCCTATAGCGCTAGTATGGGTGTTAGACTCACTTTAATGAGCTTTAGTATGGGCATTAGACTGGCATTTTACAGGCGTTAATGAGAGTTAAAAATGCTCCCCAAACATTCTATTGGCAGTTTTGAAGTGTTTAATGAGCATTAAGGCACGTTAAAACTGCTCCACAAACGCCTATTCTATTACAGTTAACAAGCTAATCTTAATGCCCCGTAACCGCACCGTAACTGCCTGCCAGAGCATTTGCGAAGCGTTATCATAGACTTGAATGGGAGGCATTGAAAGGCTTGACATGAGGCTTCAATTTTGAAGCAATGCTAACGCTTCATGTTTTGACAGTGTCAACAGCACTATGTGCTATCCATTGTATCATTTTCAAAGGCGTTTGAAACACCTCTCAAAATCCTGCTTTTAATTCCAGTGTGAACTTAGCCTAAGTCACTGGTTTTCATTGTGCACCACCTGGTCTTCTGCTCTTTTGCTGTCCGCTCTTCTGCTGTCCAATCTTCTGCTTTTTTGCCTCCTCTGGTCTTCTTCTTCCTCCGGTCCTCCTCCGACGATGTCTCCAGTGATTATGCCGATCTCCAGTCTCTGCAGCTTGTTATATAGCCATTGTGGGCGTGGCCTCCCAGTGACACCACCAGGAGCCCCCCCCCCCCCTTATGGCACAGATGACGTCCTGGGCCATGCCTCCTGGGCCATGCGGCCGCTTTAGTCAACACCGTTAAGGGGCGGCCTCAGTGGGTTTAGCTGAAGTCTTCCTGGGCATCTGCCAGACTGTGGATCCGGGCCGTTGCGGATGGGCCTCCACTGAAATTTAGCCCACGGCCTGCGACCTGTTGGGACATATGGTCAACCTGGCGCCTCCTTTGAAGCGGGTGGCGCCGTGGGGGCGCTTCATTTTTAGTTCGGTGTAGCAGACATTATTGCATGAGCAAGGGTACTCTGCCTGCGCGTCTGCATCACGGAGGGCAACCCCCCCCCTCGAGAGGGCTATGTCCCAGTATGTCCTTTATGGAGGGAAACCCTTTTACTTTTTTGCGGGGTCTAATAGGTGGTCCTTTTGTGGACCTTTTGCCGGCGTCTCCTTGTGGGGCTGAGGTCGGCGGCCTGCCCTGCTTGTTATATTTTCAGGGTGAGCTTACTATATTACAACCCTACTGGGTCTGCGTCCATGCACTTTGAGTGCTCTGACAGGATGATTCCTCTTTTACTGCATATGCGCATGAAAAGGCACTGGTGGATGCTCTGATTATATCAGTGCGGGAAACTTTAAACACTAATTCCAGTGGCTGAGTCTCTGGTTTTAAAAGATCCTTTTTACAGGAGAGCTGAGACTTTGGTCCACCACATGTTTACTGTGGCTGGTTCGGTCCTTAGGTCGGTGTTCACCATAGCATTGGTGTCCCTGACTTTCTCGAGTGGGCAAAGCTTTTGCGCCAGAATCTGGAAGGGGAGCAGCTTCCTCCTGCCTTTGCAGAGCTGGCAGACTAGTTGGTCCAGGGATTGCAGTTCGTCTGTGATGCATCTCTGGATGCGGCTCCCTTAGTCTCTGGGCTGTCCATGACTGCAATTATCCTTCGGCTGATATGACTAAAATGCTGGTCTTAGAGTTCCAGAAGGCCTTATTGATCGCCTGTTCAAGGCCTCCCTGGAAAGACCTCCTCCGGAGGGTCCACGAGGACCTGGTCTGGTATGCCGAGAGCGGGTCCTTCCAGACCTGCATACAAACACCTCTTCTGCCTGAAGGGGCACCCTCACCCGTATCTGGGGTGGGGGAGGACAACTTCTCTTCTTTCCCGACCCGTGGATCACCCTGATTCAAGACAAGTGGGTCCACAAGCTGATTCAGTCCGGCTGCAAGATCGACTTTTTGGTCTTCTCCTCCACAGAGGTTTTTTCCTTCAAACCTGCGTTTATCCCCAGACCAACTGCGAGGTCTCTTCGGGGTGGTGAAAGACTTGCTACTACAAGGGGTAATTGTTCTGGTCTCAGAATCGGAACGTTTGTTTCATGGGTTTTATTCAAACATGTTTGCATGTCCCAGGAAGGAAAGCGAGGTACGTCCAATCTTGGACCTCAAGCTCTTAACCGCTTTGTGCAGGTACAGGTGTTTTCAAATAGAGTCCATTCGTTCAGTAGTGGCATCCCTATATCAGGGAGATCTTCTGGCCTCTATCGATATTAAGGATGCTTACCTTCATATTCCAATATGTGTTGGTCATCTGTACTTCTTCTGCTTGCTGTGGGCAAGTAAAATTGACCAAGAGGTTAACCCCTCGGGTTTTCGCAAGTGTTGGCATTGTTGCACCAGTGGGGGATTGTGGTACTGGAGTACCTGGATGATCTTCTTCTGCGAGTAGGGTCTCTGACTGCTCTCTAGGACAACCGGGAGATTACTGTGTGGACTCTACAGCAGTTCGGTTGGAAATTACATTTCCAGGTATTGGCTCTGGTTCCATCCACCTAGTTGGACTATCTGGATCTGTTCTGGACTGGGCCTCAGCCACGGTGTTCCTCCCATTGGACAAGTTCCAAAATCTGTCCACACGAGACCTCTGCAAAGAGAGAATCTTGCCATGTGGGGTAAGAATCCACAGTCTGTAGACAATCTGATCCTGTTGAGCCGGTCCCCTATGAGAGGGTCCCTGATTTGGAGGCTTCGCTTTCTGGCGCTTCGACAGGGTAAATCTTCCTTCCCCTTTACAGGACAAAGGTCACCATGGATGCCAGCCTGTCCGAGTGCGGTGGCGTTTTTTGGCACAGATTGTGCTCATGGGGTCTGGACTCTGGAAGAATCCAGACTACGGATCAATATACTGGACATTTCCTCCGGAGGTGTTTTATCAGTTGTGTCTCCGGTGGGGAACTCCCGAGGTCCTGTTGGCCTCTCGTCTCAACAGGAAGGTGCTTGGGATTGTGGCACAGTTTCGGGATCCTCTGCCTTACACCACAGATGCACTGGTGGCTCCTTTGGGACTGGTATTGTCTGATATACGTCTTTCCTCTTCTAGAACTTCTGCCAAGACCCCTGCATAGGCTTGAGGCAGAAGGGATTACGGCCATCCTAGTGGCTCCAGACTGGCTTCGCCGGTCTTGGTACGCAGATCTGATACGGTTAGTCGTCGATGCTCCTTGGACACTTCCTCATAGAGGAGAACTGTTGGCTCAAGGGCCAATAATCCATCTTGCTTTACAGTCCTGGCTTTAACAACTTGGCTGTCGAAAGTCTGGTGCTGAAGGCTAGAGGGTTGTCTGAATCTGTGATTCCCATTCTGCTGCAAGCTGGTAAATATACTTCTAGGTAGATTTACCATCGTGTTTGAAGAGGGTACTTTGCGGATGTGAATCTCTCGGGGTTCACCCCCACTCCTTTTCGAGGACTCAGAGTTTGGCTTTCCTCCAAATTGAAAATTTTTGCGAGATTCCTCTGCTTACATTGTCCCAGAAAGTAGCCTGCTTTCTTGGTGGCTTTTTCTTCTACAAATAAGCTGTCGGAGCTGGCAGCTTGTCTTGTCGTTCACCTTACTTGGTGGTTCAGGGAGATAAAGTGGTGCTTCGCCCCTGCCAGTCGTTCCTTCCTAAGGTCGTCTCTTGTTTCCATTTAAATAAAGGCATCGTGTTGCCTTCCTTGTGTCTTAAGCCTAAGCCCTAAAGAGATTGCCTTACATTCTTGTAATTCGGGTAATCAGGAAGTACCTGGCGGCAACGGAGTCGTTCCGAAAATCTGATTCTCTATTTGTCCTTACAGATGGACCCTGTAGGGGGCTGGCCGCGTCTGCTGTGACCATTTCCAGATGGATTAGGCAGACCGTGGTGCAGGCCTATTACATTAGGATCAGGATCCTTCTTTCCCTGTTAAGGCGCATCCTACAAGGGCGCTTACTGCCTCTTGGGCCTTCCGTCATCAGGCATCAGGGGTGCAGTTTTGCAAAATGGCCACCTAGTCGTCCATGCACACTTTCACAAAATTTTATAAGGTGGATGTGTTGGCATCTGCGGATGCTTCCTCTTGGCCGCAAGGGTTTGCAGGCTGCTTTTGGAGAGGATTAGTCCTCTTTGAGGGTGTACTTTTTTGTCAGATGAGCTCCAGGTATTCCTGGTTGGGCTCCTGTTTTACCTGTTTGGCTACGTTTTAGCCTTTGGGAAGTATGTTTATTGCTGTGTTTTTTTCACCCCTCATGTTGACACTGCTTTGGAACATCCCAATGGTCAAGAAGACATGGAGCTGTGTCCGCCAATGAACGAAAAAAAACTGGATTTTTGTCTTACTGCAAAATCCTTTTCTCTGATGTTCATTGACGGACACAGCACTCGCCCCTCTATTGAGTTGGGTTATATGTTATTCTGACACTGCTTGTTACAAAACTGAAGACCTATAGCCGGAAATAGGAGTATACCCCCTGGGACTGCCCTATGGGCATGGTCAAACTTTTTTCCACCTAGTGACCTACTCCTGTAGGGGGCAGCATAGACCCAAGGGTCAAGAAGATATGGAGCTGTGTCCGTCAATGAACATCAGAGAAAAGTATTTTACAGTAAGACAAAAATCCAGTTTTTCCAGGAGTCAAACCCGACTAATTTATTTAAGGCTGGGTTCAAACTTGTGTGAATCAGGTGTAGGTTTCTCCACATCCAAGTCGCATGACAGGAAACTGTGACCGGCTCTCAATGAAGTCAGTTCACATACCTCCAGGACGGCCGCGGTTCGCACTTGAAAAGGGCCCTGTGCGTTTCAGGTCCGGATTTAGGCAAAAATTTGAACCTGATTCACACCTGAAACCGAGAACTGGGATGCACCAGACTCCCTGCTGCGAGCCACTGCTGAATCTACTGTGAACCTGGTAAACACAGGTTATCCAGAGACGAAATGTCAGTAGGTATAGTATACTATAGGGTTAAGCGGTAAAAGTACTGAAGCCTGAAAAGGAACCATATGTAGTAATTAAAGACATACTTCGTCATCTTTGGCTGCAGCTATCTCCTAAAAATTACAATGTGTCGGCCCCCAAACTTCTGATGGCTGCCCTGGCAGTGTCTATAATATTCCTCACAGACTGAAAAAATGTTTTGGGAAAATGGCCAAAAACCTTACACTGAAATTTGTAAGTTCTAATGCTGCACCGTTGCCTGAGACGTGTGTATCTGTGCTGTTGCTGTAATTAGCTACTCCACTGGAAAGCTGACCTTTTTATTTTTTGACCTGTATTTAAAGTGTTTTCTGCTGCCCCTAGTGAAATCATTCAGTGCACCAACCATAATGAAACACTTACACAGACACATCTACCTGCAGGTTCCCAATATATCAAGTCTGTGTTTGTGTGCCTGTCCATCTCTCACTGTGTCTCTTGCTCGCTCTTGTTCTGTTCTCAGCTATTTCATCGCTGCCTGTTTCTTCGACCAGCAGTAGCACCTCATTTTTAGGTATATTTTACCGTATTTTTTTTTTTTTAATATATTTAGCTATACTTACTGCATCTCCTAAAATATAAAGGTGGAATATAAGAATGTTTATTACCACTCTTCCAGTCCTTGTAGGTCCACTGCATTCTGCCATCTAATTGCTTCAAAGGTATATGTTTTTTGTTTCTGAGTCTTAATGTTAGGCTGGTGGGTCCAGGCTTGAAAACCACCTCTGTATGGTTTAAAAAAATCACTCCTGTGACCTTTTGCATGTTTGATCGCCGCATGTCTCAGTGATCCTGATGTGCTGTACTGTAAGTGCTTCTGTTTTCATAAACTTTGTTAGGTGTGAGAATAACACAATGGGAGGCATTTATCAATTATGTCACACAGCAGGGCAGTGCTAAACAGGAGCAGTGAGACGGATTATTCGACAGTTATTACAAGGTTACAACTTAAGTCATAAATTCTTACCTCAGTTCTTTAATGTAGCATTGCCATACAATGAATCTTGACCCTGACCATTTACTGTGTCCGACGGAAGGAAACCTGACCCTGATCCTGGTCACTTTTTGTGTTACTTTTTGTAAACCACTTGTTTATTATGTGTCAGAATAAAATCTGACCCTGATCACTTTCTAATTTTGTGTCTGAAAGAATAAAATCTGACCATGACCACATCTGAGCATGAAAACAGACTCTAATTTTCATCTAATTGTGTCCCAAAAAAGTGCTTCATAATTATCCCCTAAAGAGTGGCACAGTGTTAGGAAAGCTGTGTTGGTCTTACACACAGTTCTTTGTCAGGTCCACCTTAGGGGACTCAAAATTCACATCTAACCAGTGCCAATAGCATTTGACCGGTTGTTAAAAACAACCCCATCACCTTATGTGGTGGGGTGAGGCCAGGACCCCTCTTCTGATTTGCATCAACAGTAGATAGGTGATGGGTGTGCATATTCTGATTTGTGTCATAAATTTTTTTTTGTTCATAGAGCAAAGAAAAAGCTATGCCCGGGACACTGCCAGCATCATATCAGAGACCAGCCAGTACCATGTTGAGGTATGTTTTGATAAATTTGATAATAACTTTTGTTGATGTAGAGTTGGAGTGATGAAGTAAATTTAAGTCTTGTAAGGTAACTACAAAACCTTTCCTGGAAAATCGCATTGGTTATTTCCATGTCCAGACACTGTTTAGCAGATGTAATGGTGGCAATTAAGGCTGTCCCTACACCAGCGTTTTTGTAGAATATTTCTAGTAAAAGATGGTGTGATAGAGTTTGCTGTCCATATGCATGTATCCAGGTCCTCTAACGTCTTCTTGTATGTGTTGCTGTATAAATAGCGGATACCATCCGCTGATCACATGGTGAAATCTCTACAGGCACAAGACATTGATTTGCTGTATTGTTTAGGGTGGCTTCTTGGGTGAATTCTGTTAATTTTACTTGCAGTAGGAGGCCTGGAAGCCTTCCAGTAAAGTGTCATAGAATTCCCCTATATTCCTTTCCATATTATATAAGTCCTTGTCCTGAGGTACACTGCCTCAGTCACCTGTTGTGATACTGCTGACAATGTCCTGCAGCACCTCACCACCTTCACCATTGATCGGAAGGACGCCATGCTAACTGTGGACGATGGGATCCGGAAGTTAAAGTTACTTGATGCCAAAGGGAAAGTGTGGACCCAAGATATGTATCTACACGTTGATGACAAAGGTGTTAGTTTGTCCGATATAGAATCAAAGGTAATCCTCCTGTGTTGCCATCTTGCATGATTTTTTTTTTTATTGATTTTTTTATTTTACTGTGAGCCACGTTTTCTGTGTCATTTTCTGTTTGGGTTGATGGTGGACTGGCCACAGTATGTTGTAGAAAGTACCTTGCCGGTAGTTGGTGTAGTTTGAACTGAAGTCTTCTTCTGTTAATGTTATTCTCAGGGATATTGGGTAACCCAACTGCTGTCATATTGAGGATAATCTGCAGGGAGGGCACTTGTTTAATCACATTTGTTTGGGTAAGGACTAAATGGCACTATTTTTTAGGGTACCCTTATTTCCTGGGAAAACTGCTACCCAACTTGAACTGCATATACTATATCACACTTGGCTTATCTTGGAACATTTGTAACAAATTGTACTGCTTAGCAAATAGTTGTTTTTTTAGCCCAAATTATTTTTCCCTAGCTTGTCCTGCTGGACAGTGCCCTTGACCATGTCTTATTTCAGACATGATTGGTATTCCAATTTGGGAGATCAGAAAATGGAAAGAGTGAAATGAGGGACTGGCACTCTGATTTCTCCTTGCCAGGCCATGTGTGGAAATACAACAAGCTCCCTCATTAGAGTTATCTTGTAATAATATATAACAAAACCCTGGAGACTTTCATGCTGGGGAAACTTTCATACTGAAGATCAGTTGACCACACACTCCTTGCTGTCAATGGTCCATTCCCTCACTTCCCTGCCAGATATTCTCAATAAGATGCGGTTAGTTACTGTATATTTCTTGTGCGAGATGATAAAGGGATTAAGGTTAGATAATACCAGTTCTAGGGACAACTAGTCACATCAGCATTCTAATTGAGACAAGTGCGGAAATCCAGAGGGAAGATCCCTTGTTAAGTAACAGGACTTTGATGGATGTGAGGTTGTTAATGAGGTAGACACGTATAGATTCCTCTTAAAATAAACCGTCTTTTTTTTGCTACACATAGATTAAAAACAGTGCTTGGGTCATCTGCACCAAACAAATCTTAAAAACTTCTGAGTTTTACACAAACATAAAGTTACATCAGCTTACCATAAGTACAAGTTGTGGAGTTACAAACCATATATTTAACACAGTTTCCTTAGCACATTGGGTTCCAACGCATTTCGCAAAGCACTTCTGCTTCTTCAGGGAACTTCTATATGTGTCCACTTCATCAAAAAGACATAATCAGACATCACCATTCAGAAGAGTGGAGTACATAAATGAAAGGTTACCTGACCCCTGGCAAACCGTCAGGGTGCAGTTAAATGAGCACTGGACCACCAAGAGGGGGAGTGGACAAGGCCACAACCACACCAGCTTAAACGTCCAGATAAAGATGCCCCTATCGCTCCAGCGGCTGTCTCCTCACATCTATATCTGGACGTTTAAGCTGACGTCAGTGCGGTTGTGGTCCAGTGCGCCTTTAACTGCCCTCTGATGGTTTGCCAGGCGTCAGGTGACCTATCATTTACATCCTCCACTTGTCTGAACTGTGACCTCTGATTACTTATGTCTTATTGATGGAGTTGACAAATACAGACATTCCCTGAAGAAGCAGAAATGCTCTGCGAAACGCATTTGACCCTAGTGTGTTAAGGAAACCAATGTGTTAAATATACTGTTTTTAATTACACAACATGTACTTATGTTAAGACTCTGATGTAGCTTTATGTCTGTTTAATACCCAAAAGTTTTTAAGATTTGTATAATCCAGATGACCCAAGCACTGTTTTTATCTATGTGTAACAATAAAGATGGTTTATTTTAAGAGGAATCTATATGTGTCTACCTTAGTGACAACCTAACATCCATCAAAGTCCTGTTACTTAACAAGGGATCTTCCCGCTAGATTTTTGCACATGATGGAGGGATAGTCGTTGCCTAGGCCATTTTCTGTCAGCATTCTCCTCTCTCTAATATCGGGCATAGCTGTGCTAGTAGCAGTTTATGTAGCAGCGGGCACAGTAGTGGACTTGTCAGTTTATGTAGCAGTTGGCATTGTAGATAATGTAGCACAAGGCATAGTGCTGGACATGGCTGTTCATGTAGTGGTTGGCAAAGTGGCAGTTGACAGTGTTGCAGCCTTAATGGGCATAGGGGTGGATGTAGCAGTTCATATAGTAATGAGCACATATAGTGCATCTATAAGTTGATGTAGCAGGTGTAGTGGTAGATCTGGCAATTGATATAGCAGTGGACATAGTGGTGGACCTGGCAGTTGATGTAGTGGTGAAAGTGGCAGTTGATGTAGCACTGGGTTTAGTTGTGCAGTGGGTGTAATAGGGGGTATAGTGGTTGACATGGCAGTTAATAAAACAGTTGGCGTAATAGTGGACCTGTTCATTTTTGTAGCAGTTGGCCTGGCAGATGATGTGCACAATATGTGATATTTCGTTTTTGCACAGACTGAATTAGAGAACTTTCCTACAAGCACCATTCAGCACTGTAAGGCTGTGATGAAGGCCTGCAGATACGATTCCATTCTGGCCCTTGTTTGTAAAGAGCCAACACAGAGCAAAGCTGATCTGCACCTCTTCCAGTGTGATGAGGTAAAGGTAGGTCTGGGCTGCTTGCCATTGTGTTATCTCCATCACTTTGTGTACATGCGGTGGTTTGCTCAGTGTGTAACCTGTATGCTGCACTTCTGTGTGAATTTTCTGCCTACCCCAGTGCACGAATTCACCTTCCTCCACCCAGTGCATGTCTACCCATCCTTTCCCAATGCATGAATTCACCTTTCTCTCCCACGGTGCACAATTTTCAGCCTCCATCCCCCACCCTCCTATGCCCCCCAAGTGCACAAAATCGCCTTACTATCCCCAATGCATATTCTCCCTTCTCAACCCACTGCAGGAATCCTACCCCTTTCCCTTCTCGCTCTCCACTGAACATATTCTCATCCTTCACCTCTGTGACCTTGGCCAAGGATAGACAATGGAGGCCATATACTGAAACTTTCTTTCACTAGTTGGAATAAAGCCTATTCAAATGAACAATGCGCAATAAGGCACGACAAAACACACATTTAATGCAATGCAACTGATCAGTCTGGTGTGAATCGATTCTAAAAGTGTAAATCAAGCTTACACTTTAGCAGACTGGGAATGAAGGAATTCTACAACAGCAAAACAAACTGAAGAAAAATGTTTTTTTCTTCTAGGGAATCTAGAAACTTTATCAGATTTTTTTTTCTTTTGGTCTGTATCTCTTTTGCAGAGCTTTCCACACTTCCTGTCTCAAAAAAAAAAAACGGTCAGGAAGTGAGGAGAAATCTTGGATAGCAGTAATAACTCAACAGGGCATCTAACCCTTACCTAATCCCACCAAAACTCAGGTTTTTTTTTTGTACCTATACATTTGATTACTTTTTCTGGATGAGGTTTATTTCCTATAATTAAAAGTTACCAAAACAAGAAAGGACGGTACTAGAAAAATGCCTTTAGTGTGGCTCTTTCTTTACGTAAATCTTCTGAAGACCTAGGGTCTATCAGATGCACACAATAAGAATGAAATAATTTGCATACTCTGGGCATACCCTGTCAGTGTATACGTAGATATAGTACATAGCTGATCCCTTTTATATGTGCAAGACTTGTAATGGTGAGTAAATAAGTGCTTTCTAAAACCTTTTGTTAACACTAATAATATACTGTATGTCATGGAAATCAAATGGTTAAGCAAGCTCATGGCTCCCAATGACTTCTAGATCAGCCAAAGTGCCTCAGCCCTTCTACCCCGGTGCTGGTGCTGACCTGGGACCACTGCAGGGGGGCGCAGGAGGAAAAGGGGGTGGAGACTGGTTACTTGCCGTTTCCTGATTTTATCTGTGTTGTGTGAATCTGGAAGCTCTGAGCTCGCCCAGCAACAGCATCCACTTAAACACTCAGGCCGAGAACACATCATTGCCACAGAATACCAGTCACTGCCTCTGTACTATTATATAGAGAGCTTTTTATGACTTTTTGCCACCCACTTTGTAATATTTATAAAGACTAAAAACAAAGTAAAATGTATAAATAATCCTATAATAAAATCATGTAAAGGACCCACACATACATGTGATTAGTATGCCTTGTATTTGTATAAATGCCTATAACACAGCATTGGTAATTCCACACAAACACCAGAGGTAGTAGAATCATTATTGGGTCGTCTTTTAGGTTCAACTATACACTGATGTCCCCCAATTACAATTTTATTTATACTTTTTCTGTTTTTTAGAAGGGAATATAAATATGAGGTGTTTCTTAAGAACTTTACAGTCTCCTCTTTTAAATTTAGTTGAAAAATTGGAGAATCTATTGTTTGTGTGCAACAAAACTGTGCATTTTTACTTTGAAACAATCTGATTTCGTAAGCATTCGTTCAAATACTAATCATCATACAAAACTGGAGAACATTTTTTATTTAATAGGTCCTCACTATCTATACAAGTAGGTTTTTAAGGTCTTTCGGTAACTTTTAGGCAAATGATGAGCACCTAAGAATGTATGTGAAAAATGGGGGAAAATGGCAATGAAAGGCATAATTTCTACTCCTAATTAAAGCCTCCCCTTCCCTCCTTAGCATTTTTTTGGTGGGTTGCTGATCTATTTATTTTTACTATTTCTATGCAAGCTTTATTTCATTGGGAAAAAAATATGCCATGTTTTGTGCCAAAAACATAATTTTAGGGGTACATTTCTAAAGCGGTAGCTTTATTTATCCAAAGGTTATTTTAGGTGTATCCTACTGGTGCATATGTTTTTAAATTACCATAATTAATTCACCTGCAGTAAATATTTATTTGGTAAATGTCACATTTCCAGCTTTTTAAATATGCCCTCGTTCACATCATATGTGCATAAAAAGCAATGGAAAAAATGCACAGATTTGACTTGCATAGAGTATTTTGGACTTGTTTACACCATGTGCAGAGATGTGTATTTCGAACGTAGGTCTCTGCAAGGACACAAAAAAAAACAATAGTTTATGTGCCCTGTTCACACCATAACTGCTGTCACGCCAATTTTTTTCTGGGAAGAAATATGCAACATAAATTCTCTACAAGGGTGCAAAGAAAAAAAATTGTTCTCTGTGTGCCCTGTTCATACCACAATGTTGAAGTCATGGGAGTTTTTTTTCTTTTTTTCTTTGCAGAAGACTGCTTACATGTTCCAGATTTCTGCGTAGAAAACGGGGTGCATAGAGAAAAATTGTTTTCTTTGTGCCCTTGCAGAAACAGGTGCAGAAAAACTCACGTCTCTGCACATGGTGTGAATAAAGCCCAGTGTTATAAATATAGCAAACAAAAAAAAAAATTGCACCTTCTATCCGTAGTTGTGGTCAAACTGGAAAAATTCTTAATAGAAAATAATTCAAATAAAATCATTTGTACGTTACAATATCATCGGAATATAGTCTTGTTTGTCCCATACAAAATATATATTTATTTTTCCATATAATGCTTCCAACAAAGTTTTTTTCCAAAACGGTTTGCCCTTCGCAAAATGTAAAAATGGATTTGGTCTGATGATGGTATTGAGCACCCAGCAGTTGTTCCATTCAGTGCTGTACACAGAGGGATTATCACATCCAGCATTGCTTGAACATTCACCTTGTGATCGGTCCTTCTTCTTTTTTTTCTTTTTTTTTTGTATAAAAAAACAGCTCTGTTGAAGAGGATTGAGTTAACCATTGATCGTCATGTCGCCCAATAGTTTCTTCTGCTGCTCAACATTACAAACCTAATTTATTTTCTTAAAGGAACAGCTTTTCCCAGCAAATTTACTTATCAGACAGGGTCGCTTTAAGAGTTACTTATTCATACACCAACATGCAGGAATTCAGAGCTTTATCCTGATAGAGCTTAGGAAGGAATATTTTTTTCTGTGAATTTTTTTTTGTTTTTGATTTGTTTTGTCTTTTTTGTTTGGCCTTGATGGGCCCTTGTCTATTTTCAACCGAAGTAGATAAGTAGGTGTGGCTGGATCTCCCTCACCAACAAATGGAGGAGCCCACTACCAAGATGTTAAACCCCAGACCTAGTAACTTGGCAGCCCAAATAATATCACAGGAACAATGGAGCTCAGTAACATGGCTGGACAACAAAAATTTGCTAAAATGACAACCTAAGTGAGAGAGTACAGCACCCAATATACAGTAGATGATGATCATCATCACTTAGTAAGGTTTTAATTCACAGAACACACCTATATGAATAGATTGAACCCCAGAAAACACTATATTGTTTTTTTTCTGTGCAGATTTCTATGCAGTGGCCCTCCTGCTGCTTCATGTAGAATAGTGGCTGTAAATTATAATAGAACTGCAGCTTTTTCACTTTGTGGCATGCATGACATTGCAGTTTATTGGTTTCCATTGTGCGGTGCTGCATGTCTTGCCCTCCTCCATATTGTCTTTTCCTTGACTATGGAATCCCATTCACTTCTCTTGCACAACACTGTCTGATTGTGACATTTCAATTTTGCAGGCTTCCTTTATCCAACAAGATATTGACAGTGCGCTGAATGACAGCAGAGGAGGGAGACCAAGGACACGGCCGGACATACTAAGGTAATTAACATGATATAAGCCTGAACTTGACACCTGAAACCTAATGCATGTCTTATTCTTTTTCTGGTTAACTCTGTACATGCTGTATTCTTAGAGCCACACACAGGCATCAGAACGCTTACTCTGAAGTATTGTGTTGGATATTTTGCAGTGGCAAAGCTTGCCGCACCCTCTCTGGGCTTTGGCAGAAGCCTGCTGTGGCTGATATTTGCAACAGACAAAATTTGTATTGAGAAATTAGGCCACTGCCACTTTTCATCACATTCTACACACTTTTTTTTTGTTTCTGATACGGGCAGCCAAATGTCAGCCTCCTCTTCTGTAGAGACAAGGGGGCAGTACCTAAAGGGCTAAATCCTCATACACATAGGAACTATTCTACCTGCTGGTCTTGTGAACTCCCCACTCCTTGTGTGCTTTATGGTTGCAGAAGGAGGGTGAACATATTTGGTAGGCTTTATGCCTCTGCCCCACCCCCTGCTGCTTTTAACTGCCTGTGAGATCATGACACACTTATAACACCCAAGTCAAGCTCTCTCCATCTTGTTAGTCCACCTAAGTAGCACCACCGACCCACCTAACGATTACAGACCATCTGCTACCAGTGAAAGCCTGATTTAAATTTTCCTAGCCATGGGGCATTTGTCTTTAGCCCCCTTTACTCTGATACTCCTAACTAAAATCTATTGGAACCAATTGCCATCGGAAGTCACCTAATTAGTAAATAGAGTCCACCTTTGTGTAATTTAATCTTCGTATAAATACAGCTGTTTTCTGAAGCCCTCAGAGGTTTGTTAGAGAACAAACAGCATAACGAAAGCCAAGGAACACACCAGACAGGTCAGGGATAAAGCCGTGGAGAATTTTAAAGCAGAGTTAGGTTATAAAAAAATATCCCAAGCTTTGAACATCTCACGGAGCACTGTTCAATCCATCGTCCGAAAATGGAAAGAGTATGGCACAAGTGCAAGCCTATCAATACATGGCCGTCCACCTCACCTGATAGGCCGGGCAAGGGGAGCATTAATCAGAGAAGCAGCCAAGAGGCCCATGGAAACTCTGGATTAGCTGCAGAGATCCACAGCTTAGGTGGAAGAATCTGACCACAGAACAACTTTTAGTCGTGCACTCCACAAATCTGGCCTTTAGTGAAGAGTGGCAAAGAGAAAGCCATTGTTGAAAGAAAGTCATAAGAAGTCCCGTTTGCAGTTTGCTAGAAGCAACCTGAGGGACACAACAAGAGGGACACAGCAAATGTGGAAGAAGGTGCTCTGGTCAGTTGAGATCAAAATTGAACTTTTTGGACTAAAATCAAAACACTATATGTGGTTGAAAACTAAGACTGCATATCACCCTGAACACACCATCCCCACCATGAAAAATGGTGGTTGCTGCATCATGTTGTTGAAATGCTTTTCTTCAGCAGGGACAGGGAAGCTGGTCAGAGTTGATGGGAAGATGGATGGAGCCAAATGCAGGGCAATTTTTGAAGAAAACCTGTTCGAGTCTGCAAAAGACTTGAGACTGGGGTGGAGGTTCACCTACCAGCAGGACAACGACCCTAAACATACAGCCAGAGCTACAATGGAATGGTTTAGATCAAAGCTTATTAATGTGTTTGAATGGCCCAGTCAAAGTCCAGTCCTAAATCCAATTGAGAATCTGTGGCACACATGCTCTCCATCCAATCTGACAGAACTTGAGCTATTTTGCAAAGAAGAATGAGCAAAAATGTCACTCTCTAGCTGTGCAAAGCTATTAGAGACATACCCAAAAAGACTTGCAGCTGTAATTGCAGCGAAAGGTGGTGCTACAAAGTAGTGACTCTGGGGTGGCTGAATACACGACGGAGTCCCGGTGGATGGGGACGAGCCTGTGAGCAGATGCCTCGCCGGGACGCATCGACCTGGAACACCCTGAGTCGCAGCATACCCCTCTTTGTCTGGCAGCACCCCCAATCAGATTGGGAGACGAGCTGTGTCGGAGCGGAGCCCACCCGGTCCATGGTATGTTAAGTGATGCAACGCCTGCTGTGTCCCTGTGACAGAAATCTGAGGGAGAGATGTGGGCCCACTCCTGGGGATAACAGGGCAGTGTTTCTCTGGAAGGACCCCCCTGGCCTATCAGGACAGGCCCTGCCCTCCCCGCTCCCACTGGAGGCACTATAGTCGGCATCTGATGCCTGGGGAGGGGTCCCTATAGGTGGATTCCCGCAGTGGCCTTCCTGCCTGGGGTCCTGAGCGCATTGGCGCCGTTTTCGGCCACTATTTTAGGTGTGGGCACTGGCTTCTGTGTAAGGGCAGCGGCCATTTTCCCTTAGCTTCCTATACTTTACTATTGGCACCATTTCACTGTAGCCTGAGGCTATACAGGCAGGGTTTGGCCTCTAGTGATGCTATGTCACTTCCTGTCAGAAGTTTTCTCATGCTGGAGATCGATTGCAGAGTGGCTGCCTTCTCCGGGTGGTAAAGTAAGAGGTATTGGTCCTGAGGGCATTCCTCGGGCACACTTTGCACTTGTCAACATTTAAGGGGGACTCTGGATATAGCGCGGTATAGCGGTGCGGACCCATTGTGCACCCATTTTTTTCTTCTATTACCAATATGGGGCCCCAAGTTGAAAATTCCCCCTCTGACTTTTTTTTGTGCGTCTGGGCCTTCCAGATCGCCATTTCTTGTGTCTCTGTCTGCAGCTTTAGAAACTCTGGCATCAAAGGTAGACCTTGTGGTGAAGCAAGTAGCTACCCAAAAACGGACGATGTCTTCTGATTCAGAATCTGATATGGTCGCCACGGACAATCTCATCCCTGAGGGATCCCTGTCCTCGCAGTCAGATGGTGAGGAGGATGTGTCCTCTTCGGGTGCAGCACGGGAACGCGCTCTGGTGGAAGCACTGATTCGTTCAGTAAGGGAAACATTGCAAATGGATGATGAGCCCACACAGTCAGGAAAGCAGGTAATTTTTTTGGCTCCCGAAAAGCCCAGAAGTCGGGTCAGGTGTTTCCCTGTCCCGAAGACTTTCACAATATTGTGAATTAGCAATGGCGGCGCATTAAGCGCATGCTAATGGTGCCCAAGCGTTTCCAACGCCGTTACCCCTTTGCAGACTCAGTTTCAAATCGCTGGACAGTGTCACCTAAGGTGGACCACACTGTTTCCCGGGTTGAACAAATCCACTGTGGTACCTGTGGAAGACTCCCCGGTGTTTAAGGACCCGGTAGACAGACAAGTTAAATCCCTTTCCCGCCACCTGCACTTGTTGGCGGGCTCGATCCTAAAACCTGTATTCACGTCCGTCCTGGTTTCTTAGACGATTACGGAATGGGTCAAGGTGCTTAGGAGTAACTTGAACGCTGAGTCGGTTCCCCCGACTCGGATTGAGTTCACGGACCAGATGGCCCAGGCCATGGTGTACCTGTGTGATGCGGCCCTGGACACGGCTCCTCTGATGGTGGGGATTGCCATGCGCTGCATGGTGTGGCTGAAGAGCTGGTCGGCAGACCAGGCTTCTAAGAAGGCCTTAACTTCAGAGCCAAGGCCGGGTAAGCCCAAGGCCGGCCAGTCTGGTTCGGCGGCCAAATCCTCCTCTGCATGAAGGGACGCCCTCACCCAGTTCAGGGGTGGGGGGACGTCTGCGTTACTTTCGGTATCCCTGGACATCTCTGATTCAGGACAAATGGGTTCACAAACTGATTCGTACAGGGTACAAGATCGAGTTGCAGTCTCGCCCAGCAGACAGGTTCTTTCCATCAAATCTCCTTTTGTCTCCGGATCGATTAAAGGATCTCAGGGAGGCAGTGCAGGGTCTCCTTGCACAGGGTGTAATTGTCACGGTTCCTCAGCAGGACAGGTTTCGAGGTTTTTACTTAAACCTGTTCACGGTGCTCAGAAAAGAGGGCAAGGTATGTCCAATTGTGGACCTCAAATCGCTGAACCGCTTTGCAGAAGTTTCGGATGGAATCCATTTGGTCGGTGGTGGCATCTTTAAATCAAGGGGATTTTCTGGCCTCCATCAATTTCAAAGATGCGTACCTGCACATCCCTATATATGAGAGTCATCAGCGGTATCTCAGTTTCGTGGTGGCAGAGGAGCATTTTCAATTTGTGGCGCTACCCTTTGGTCTAGCTTCCGCTCCCAGGGTCTTCACCAAGGTTTTGGCCCCGGTGCTGGCTTTGCTATGCAGAAAGGGGATTGCGATCCTCAGCTATCTGGACAATCTCCTGTTGAGAGCAAGCTCTCATGTCGCCCTCTCGGGCGACCTGGCATTCATAGTTCAGACACTTCAACAGTTCGGGTGGACCATCAACCTCCAGAAGTCTGTGCTGACTCCGTCAGTGCGCCTGAACTACCTGGGGATGATCTTAGTCTCCTCTCAGGTGAGGGTCTTTCTCCCTGAGGAAAAACTTCAGACCTTGCAGGGCGAGATCAGTTTGCTGATGGACAACAATCTCTCCTCCCTGCGGACGTGTATGAGGTCCTTGGGGCTGATGGTGTCGACTTTCAAGGCGGTCCTTTTTGCTCAATTTCACACAAGGCCTCCATAAACAGAGATTCTTGTCAAGTGGGACAAGGACCCGCAGTCCTTGGACAGAATGATATGTCTAAGCCGTCTCAGGAGGTTGGAGCTCTCTTGGTGGCTTCTGTAACCCGCTCTGAGCCAGGACAGGTCCTTTCTGCCGCTGTTGTGGACAGTGGTCACCATGGATGCCAGCCTGTTGGGCTGGGGTGGAGTACTGGACACTCTGTGTCCAGGGAACGTGGTCCTCGGAGGAATCATCCTTACCGATAAATGTCCTTGAGCTAAGGGCAATCAAACTCTGCCTGCTCTATTGGACGCCTCGGCTGCACGGCTTTCCGGTTCGGGTACAATCCGACAATGCCACGGCTGTGGCCTACATCAATCATCAGGGGAGCACCAAGAGTGGCCGAGATCCTGATTTGGGCCGAGGCACATGTTCCGGCTCTCTACGCTGATCAAATTCCAGGTGTGGAGAATTGGCAGGCGGATTACCTGAGTTGTCAAGTTCTGGATCAGGGGGAATGGTCCCTGTTCCCAGATGTTTTTCGTCTCCTGTGTGCCCGATGGAGAACTCCGGAGGTGGATCTGTTCGCGTCTCGTCTGAATAAAAAGGTAGAGCCGTTTGTGGCCAGGGCACAAGACCCTCTGGCCGACTCCACAGACGTGTTGGTGGTGCCTTGGAACCGATATCGGCTGATTTATGCTTTTCCTCCGATACAGCTCTTGTCAAGGTTCCTCCGCAGGTTGGCGGTGGAACAGGTGCCAGTGATTCTGGTGGCCCAGACTGGCCTCGTCGGTCTTGGTACGCAGACCTGGTAAAGATGGTCATCGAGCCTCCCTGGCGGCTGCCTCTGAGAGAGGATCTGCTGTCTCAAGGGCCCATTTACGGTCGCTGGCTTTAACGGCGTGGCTGTTGAAGGCCAGGTGTTGAGAGACAGAGGCCTCTCTGATTCTGTGATTCCTACCTTGTTGAGAGCTAGGAAGGCTACTTCCAGGAATATTTATCATCGTGTCAGCCTTAGCCATTCCAATGTCCCCTGGTGTCTTAATTCCTTGATCCGCACCTTTATTCAAGGGGTGCGTCATCTGGCTCCGCCGAGGAGATCTCCTTTGCCGCCGTGGGATCTGAATTTGGTGTTGTCCATTCTTCAACAGCCCCCCTTTGAAAATATTAGGGAGATATCTCTGCCTTTGTTGTCTCCGAAGGTTGCCTTTTTGGTGGCTATCACTTCTGCTCGCAAAGGGCCTGAGTTGGCCGCTCTGTCCTGCCGTTCACCTTATTTGGTCGTTCATAGGGATAAGGTTGTTCTACGACCTAATCAGTCTTTTCTCCCCAAGGTGGTGTCTGCTTTCCACCTCAATGAAGATATTGTTTTGCCTTCGCTCTGTGTTAAGCCCAAGCATCCCAAGGAATTTACTTTGCATTCGCTGTATGTGGTTCGGACGATCAGAGTTTACCTGTCAGCCAGGGAGTCTTTTCGGACATCTGATTCCTTGTGTGTCCTTCCTGAGGGATCTCGAAAGGGTTCGGCTGCGTCTGCTGCGACCATATCAAAATGGATCAGGCAGACAATTGTTCAGGCCTATTTGTTAAGCGGTCAGGTTCCTCCTTTCCCTGTGAGGGCGCATTCTATTAGATCGCGGAGTGCCTCTTGGGCTTTTCGCCATCAGGCTTCTGTTGCTCGTGTGTAAAGCGGTGACTTGGACTTTTACCAAATTCTTCAAGGTTGATTTGTTGGCATCCTCGGATGCTTCCTTTGGCCGCAAGGTTTTGCAGGCTGCTGTTTGACAAAGAGACTTTTCTTTTTTTTGGGGGGGTAAGCTCCTGTTGGTTTGGGTTGAGCTTTTTTTTTTCGCCCAGTTGGCTACGTTTTTTTTTTAGCCTTGGATGTATGTTAACAGTTGGTTGCTTTTTTCCCACCCCTCATGCCTACACTGCTTTGGGACATCCCAATAGTGAAGAAGCATTGAGAGCTGCGTCTGTCAAAGGACGATAGAGAAAATTGGATTTTTGTAAGAACTTAGCGTAAAATCCGTTTCTCTGAGTCCTTTGGCAGACGCAGCTCCCGCTCCTCAAACATGGGGTTAAGTGCTGTTTTTTTTTTTCACTGCTTGCTACGAAACTGATTTGAGAGCAAGTGTGTCTGGGGTTATGTCGTGAGGGACAGCCCCTATAGGCGTGTTGAGTGAAACATTTTCACTGCCTAGTCTACTTCTGTAGATGGCGCATAACCCAATAGTGAAGAAGCATTCAGACCTGCGTCTGTCAAAGGACTCAGAGAAAAGGATTTTACGGTAAGTTCTTACAAAAATCCAATTTTTTCTGCAACTTTGTCACACTTCCTCAGAAAACTAATGGCTTTAATAAAGCCATCTCTTTCCAGGGCTTTCTGATCACACTGCAGCTTCACCTTTTAAAATTTTTTGTGGAGGGATTTCTTGGTGATTGCTAGGATTATGGTTAGAACTCTCTATATAGGGGCTGCTTGATCGTTCATTGGCTCCTGAATCATAGGTGATTTATCTCCAGTGTGAGCTCTGAGGCAGCATCTAGGCCAGCCTTTCTCAACTGTTTCAACACAGAGGAACCCATGAAATAATTTTCAGGTCTCGGGTAACCCCTGCTAAAAATGACTATATTTACAACTCATGATACATTAGTGTGATGGTCAGTGGGATGAATGCTCCTTACACTTGTGGACATTGGGAATAATTACATTCTTCCAGATAGCTAAAAAGATCAATGGTGTCAGGGGGACTTATCTGAGAGGCAGAAATTGCTCATTGCTCAAGGAACCCCTAGCAACCTCTGGAGGAACCCTAGGGTTCCATGGAACCCTGGTTAAGAACCACTGATCTAGGCCCTTAGAGACATTTTCATTGTTCAGTAGCTGTAGGGGGTCTCTGACATATGGCCTATCAGGAGGTTGTTAAGACTCATCTAAAAATTAAAGCAAATTAATGAATATGCAAATATCATACAGTGAATGCGTTACGAAATTAAGTGTGATAAATATAAAGCTGGGCTTTATAAATAAAGCAAGTTGATAGTCCGTGCAAAAAGAAACACTTATTGCAACAGTACATAAAAGTAAAATATTAGAATGTTTCTTCTTTAATGGTATTTAAATCTTCAAATGTTCTCCAAAAACTCCACTGTGCTAACCATAACCAGCACACTGCACTCATCAGCACATATGGTTGCACAAATTATAGGCATCAAATAAGCTCTATAGGGCCTTCCAATTAACGGCATCTCTACCTTAGATGTGTTTCCTTCAAGATGTCCCTCTAATGATGGTTCTGACCAGGCTTTCGCTCCCTAGAGGCAGCAGGTACAGTGGTGATCGAAAGTTTGGGCACCCCAGGTAAAAATTTGTATTAATGTGCATAAAGAAGCCAAGAAAAGATGGAAAAATCTCCAAAAGGCATCAAATTACAGATTAGACATTCTTATAATATGTCAACAAAAGTTCGATTTTATTTTCATCATTTACACTTTCAAAATAACAGAAAACAAAAAAATGGTGTCTGCAAAAGTTTGGGCACCCTGCAGAGTTAATATCTTGTACTGCCCCCTTTGGCAAGTATCACAGCTTGTAAACGCTTTTTTGTAGCCAGCCAAGAGTCTTTCAATTCTTGTTTGAGGTATCTTTGCCCATTCTTCCTTACAAAAGTCTTCCAGTTCTTTGAGATTTCTGGGCTGTCTGTCACGCACTGCTCTTTTAAGGTCTATCCATAGATTTTCAATTATGTTGAGGTCAGGAGATTGTGAAGGCCATGGCAAAACCTTCAGTTTACACCTCTTGATGTAATCCCCGGTGGATTTCGAGGTGTGTTTAGGATCATTATCCATTTGTAGAAGCCATCCTCTCTTTTAACTTCAGCTTTTTCACAGATGGCATCAAGTTACCATCCAAAATTTGCTGAAATTTTATTGAATCCATTTTCCTTCTACTCGTGAGATTTTCCCTGTGCCCCTGGCTGCAATACAACCCCAAAGCATGATTGATCCACCCCCATGCTTAACAGTTGGACAGAGGTTCTTTTCATTAAATTCTGTGCCCCTTCTTCTCCAAGCGTACCTTTGCTCATTCCGGCCAAAAAGTTCAATTTTAACCTCATCGGTCCACAGAACTTGTTTCCAAAATGCATCAGGCTTGTCTATATGTTCATTTGCAAAGTTCAAACGCTGATTTTTGTGGTGAGGACGTAGAAGAGGTTTTCTTCTGATGACTCTTCCATGAAGACCATATTTGTAGAAGTATCTCTTTATAGTGGAATTGTGTACCACAACTCCAGTGTTTGCCAGATCTTTCTGGAGGGATTGTGCATTCAAACGTGGGTTTTGAATTGTTTTTCTCACAATCCCGCGAGCTGTTCTGTCTGATATTTTTCTTGGTCTTCCAGATCTTGCTTTAACTTCCACTGTTCCTGATGACTGCCATTTCTTAATTACATCCCGAACAGAGGATATTGATATCTGAAAACTCTTTGCTATCTTCTTATAGCCTTCTCCAGCTTTGTGAGCGTCAACTATTTTCAGTTTGTTTTCTAAACAACTGCTTAGAAGATCCCATGGTGCTGATTGTTGGGGCAAGGTCAGATGAGTCTGGGCATTTAAATCCTTTGAGACTGACATCACCTGGTCTTCCCAGACGATGATTGAGAACAATCCATGACACTGGCAGGTCTTAGCCTTGCAAAGGGGGCAGTGCATGCTATAAATTCTGCAGGGTTCCCAAACTTTTGCAGACGCCATTTTTTTGTTTTCTGTAATTTTGAAAGTGTCAATGATGGAAATAAAATCTAACTTTTGTTGACATATTATAAGAATGTCTAATCTGTAATTTGATGCCTTTTGGAGATTTTTCCATCTTTCCTTGGCTTCTTTATGCACATTAATACAAATTTTTACCTGGGGTGCCCAAACATTCGATCACCACTGTAAGTAATGCAGCTGTGTGGAAATAATGCACACCAACCAGAGCCAAATGAAGCTTTTATGGTCTTGTATCTATTGTGAAAATGCAACATAAGCAAATGCAACAGTCTCCAAGACTTACAAGTATAGCCGCCTCTTACAACCCATGCGGCGGCGTAACGCCAGCACTCTTAACTCCACCCATTGCGTTTTGCGCTATAGTGCATCAGGGGTCCCTCTGGTGATGCACTAGAGCTCGAAATGTGTTGAGAGGAGTTAGAGTGCTGACGTCACACTGCCACATGGGCTGTATGGAGAGGCCATACTTGTAAGTCCTGGCCTGGTCGGTGCCATTATTAGAGGGACGTTTTCCTAAAGGAACCGCTTACAAGGGAGAGATGATGCTGTTTGGATGACCCTATAGAGTTTATTTGCTGCCTATAATTTGTGCAGCCATGTATGAGCTGGTGAGTACAGTGTTCTGGTGGTGGTTAGCACAGTGGAACCTTTGGAGAGCATTTGGAGATCTGAATGCCATTAAAGGAGTAACAATAATATTCTAATATTTTACTTTTATGAACTGTTGCAATCACTCTTTCTTCATGCATGGACTATCATTGCTATATTTATAAAGTCTAGATTTATATTTATCACACTTTTTTTTCATTACACATTCACTGTATGATATATGGTTATTTATTTATTTTTTAAGGTATTTGTGTGCTGCACTTTTATACATTTATTCACAGTGAAGGTTTTGGCATATTTACCTTTAGCGCTAGTTGCTATTGTCCTCCCCTGAGTGCCAATCTTATACCTTTTTTTATATAATCTAAAAATAAACACACTTTTTATGATGATTTCATCCATTGGGGGATTTTTCTGAGGACGTGACTGCTTTTGAGTGATATTTTTGCTTTCAGTATGGCAGACTTGGTGCTTTCGGCTGTCAGAAAATGTTGTGATTTGACCTTTTTAGATTCATTTAAGCAGTTGACCGTAATAGTTGGGGAAGGTGCTCCCTGACTGAGTCTCTCAGTGATTGCTTTAGAGCCAGGAATGGCAGCATGTTTTCTGTCACCTAGTCTACTGTTAATTGATTTATGCATTCTGTAATCCTTGCCTTTTTTTATTTTTTTTTTTTCGTTTTAGGAACATTGCAGCAAATGACAGCAAAGTCCCTCCACCTCCCCAAGCGCCAGCTCCAACGCCTCCAGGATCAGTCACCCAGGTGGACGTCCGCAGTCGTGTTGCAGCCTGGTCTACCTGGGCAGCCGAGTATGGAGACTGTAAGTAAGAGAAAAATATCAGTAAATGTCTATAAAAGAGCTTTGTCATTGATGTCTTTCAGAAGCCTTGGCACCAATTGACTACATGGTTCTTGTCCATCAGAATCCTTGTCAATAACTTTTGTGTCTTTCACCATAAAACGTGGGGAAACTATGATAGTTTGGGGTCAATTTTATTTTAGTTTTGTTTCAAATGGTTTGTTTTTTTAACTGTTAGGTGTTTTTTCAACTCAAACAAGCCATTTTCACATAAAGCAGTTACAACTAGACAGATATACTTATAAAAGTAGTGTAGTTCTCCTTCTAGCTGGAAATAAAAATGTGTTTTTAATTCCCGAACATTCAATAGAAAATCCATTAGAAAACAAAATGCATTCCCCTCAATGGTGCCTGTAGATTTCTGTGGTTAAAGCTTGGAAGCCCCCATAGATCACTAAAGTTGATATGGGAACCAGTTGCAACCATTCCCACCATGTTGTTGTGGTGTTGGTGTAATCTTTAAGGTATTCCCAGTAAATAATGCAGGCTTCTTCTCTACTGTCTGTCTCATGTCACATGTAGAATTGGTATGTAATTCCTGACAGACTGCTTTCACTGTTGTATCTGCCACAGATGATCCAAGATCCAGTCCAGATCAGGATGAGACGCCACAGATGATTGAAGCAAGAATTGACAGAGATGTGGTGAGCGAGAATCCCTTCATTCACTTACCATGGAATCCTATGTGTTTTGGTATCTGTTGGTGATCTATTATTTCACTTACCATGGAGTCCTGTGAGTGTTGAGATCTGTTGGTGATTTTACCGTTTCACTTACAGTGGTGTTCTATGTGTGTTGGGGGTCTATTGATTATCTACAGTTTCACTTACATTTGAGTCTCATATGTATTGGGATCTGTTGGTAATCTCCTGTTTCACTCAGAGGAGTCCTATGTGTGCTGGGATCTGTTGGTGTTCTACTGTTTCACTTACAGTGGAAACCTATGAGTTTTAGAATCTGTTGGTGATCTATTATTTCACTTACTGTTGAGTCATATGTGTGTTGGGATCAGTTGACTATTAACTATTGCACTTGCAGTGGAGTCCTGTGCTTATTGAGATCTGTTGGTGACCTACTATTTCATTCTTAAATAGAGTTGTACAGTATGTGTTGGAAATCTTCTGATTGACTTACCAGGTGTTCTATGCGTGTTAGGATTTGTTGATCGTCTACTATTTTCACTTACCATAAAGTCCTATGCATGTTTAGATCTGTTGGTGATCCAATATTTCACTAACAGTGGAGTCTTATGCGTGTTGAGATCAGTGATTTACCATTTTATTTACCATGGATGGAATCTGTTAGTTGTCCACACATTCTAGTTTCTGTATGTAGCTTGGTCATGTTCTTTGTGATCCACTTTGATGCCTATGACGTCTTCCGTAGTGTCTTCTATGCATAGACCATGTGTGTATATATATTTATATGTGTGTGTGTGTGTGTGTGTGTCTGTGTGTGTGTTTGTATATATATATACACACACACACACACAGACACACACACACACACACTGTATATGTGGTACTTTTTTAAACTGGGCTATTATTTCATCATATGTAATCTCTCTTAGCAAATCCTAAATCACATCCTGGATGACATAGAATTTTTCATAATGAAACTACAAAAGGCAGCTGAGGCCTTCTCTGAGCTGTCCAAAAGGAGAAAGCCAAGAAAGAAGAAAGGACCAGGAGGTACTTATGGGAACTGGGTAGAGAATGACTGGTTGGTGTGGATGGAAAGGTTGGGTAAAAGTAGATAATAATGGTAAGCGATAAGGTTGCCAAAAGATATTGATAGTGGGAGGGAACCAGGAGGTACAAATGGGCCAAAGAGGCCTGGAGGTATGAATGAGAAGGAAAGCAGGGGGAGTGGGCCATGAGGTATGAGAGGTAAGGAGAAGGGTTTAGAGATATAGGTGGCTAGAAGCAGCAAGGAAAAATGGGTGGTGGGAAAGTGGGGGAGCAAAGAAGCATGGGTAGGAAGGAAGGGGCAGAGAGGTATGGATAGTGGAAAGTTGGGGGGAAAGGGAGGTATGGAGGTATGGTGGGTGTGTGTGTGTGTGGGGGGGGGGGGCTTGGTGGGAAGGAGGGAGGGTGGGCAGAGAGTTGTTGGTGGGAAGAAGGGGGCAGGCATGGAGTTATGGGTGTTAACGAGTGGGGAGGTATGAGTCTTGGGAAGGAGGGGGAGGAGGGTGGGTAGTGAGAAGGCAGAAAAGTATAGGTGGTGGGAAGGCAGGGCGGGGGTTAGGAAGGTGAAGGAGTGGGAACAGGGAGGAAAGAATGGGAAGGAGGGACAGGAAGGTATGGGGTGAAAGAAGGAGGTTTGGAGTTATAGGTAGTAAGGATGGGCTGAAAGGTACAGATGGGTATGACTTGTATGTGACATATTTGTTGAATTTTTAGTTATTACTTGTAGTGAGTTTTTCTTTCTTTTTTTTTTTCCCATATAGAGGGTGTCCTAACGTTGCGTGCCAAACCCCCTCCTGAGGAAGAATTCACGGATTGCTTCCAAAAGTTCAAACATGGCTTTAATCTTCTGGTTAGTGAAAAGCTGATGCTGTGGTATTTTGCCTGGCAGATTTTTTTTTTTTATCTCTGTTAAACTGAGTAAACTGATCAAAGTCATAAGAGATTATGAGCACAGACGTCAGAGAAGGCTGAATGCTATTGTTGTCCTTAACACAGACCGACTGGTGACTGCAGTCTCATGCCTACAGGTAGCTTATGGAATAATTAGATCATTTTTTTTTTCCTTTAAAGGATAGGCAAGGCTTGGGGGAGCCGCCTCCTTCTTGAGAACAATGAGACCTACAGTACAGAAGAGGCTTTACCCATCCTAGCGAGTCATGTATTGGTTGTCCATAGAAATGCAAGAGCAGACCATCTCCTTTTCAGGTTGAGACAAGCACTCTGCAGTCTGTAGCTTGTATTTGGTTCTCACTGAAAGTGATGGGGTAGATGAGAACCAGTTATAGATTGGGAGCCACAGACTAAAGGTGTCCTATTTAAAAAAAAAAAAAAAAAAGGGAAATGGACTTGATTTTCTATTAACCAATCACTGACTGACTGTGATATAGTGCATCCTAGAGGTTGGACATCTTTTAGGTTTGATCATTTAGAACACTCATCCTTTCATTAACCGCAGTTTAATACAAATATAATCTACAGGAGATTTAACGTTTTTGCTGTTCTAGAATTACCGGTAAATTTGGGGCAGGGCTTGCACTTGAGTGATTTTATAGCTGTTCTGGCCTATGAGACCCTGGGAGATTCCTGTGTGTCACTTCTCAGACACTGGTAGGCTATCTAGCAGGTTTACCGGTGTACCCTGAGTAGTGTGTGAACAGGGTCCACATGTCCACAAGCCAATGATTAGAAACCAAATGCTTTGGTGGACAAATTTCATCAAATGTTTCTTATACTTTTCTTCAGGGAGATAAAACCTTGCTGAATTTAATAATTTGCACTGTACGTCACCTTCCGTCTTGCTGCAGGAAATATTGAAGTGCTGGACTGTTGCTAACAGAAAAATTGTGTTTTACAGGGGAAGCTTAAGTCCCACATACAGAATCCCAGTGCTGCTGAGCTGGTTCACTTCCTCTTTACACCATTAAGCATGGTAAGTGTTTATTTTATCAATTGAGAGTATCTGGCTGATGGCACTATAACCTGGGGCTTGACAGATGTCCAAATTGAGGGGGCTCCTTTTAGTTTATTACAGGTACTTAATTGCCCTTTGTTTATTTTGCAGATGGTGGAGGCAACAGGTGGCCCAGAACTTGCAAAATCCGTTCTTAGCCCCCTCCTAATAAAGGAAACCATTGATTTTCTTACTTTTATCCTAAACGAGGAGGAGAAGAAGCTGTGGGGGTCGCTTGGTGAAACTTGGACTAAATCCAGGTAATTCGGGGTCTCCTTTGTGATGTAAACAGGTATTGCCTGACAGATCTGGGAGGTTTTGTTTTTGATGTAGGCAGGTATTATAGAGCTCCTGGAGTTTGTAATTTAGGCAAAAATTACCTGAGAGCTTTGGGAAGTTGTGCCATAGATAGAGGTTACCTGGGAGCTCCAGGAGATTGTGACTTAGAATGTTGATCCTCATCACAGAAGAGTTTACTACTACTATAATGTGTATGAGGTTTTGTCTCTTAATTGTCATTTTTTTCGAAAACACACAGTATCTATCTGTGATAATAAATATTGCATGAAAATGTACAGTAATGTAAACTGTTCATACTACTTAAATTCCTTTGCAGAATAAGACAACATTATCCTTACCTAAAGATCTATTATCATCTGTACAGACGTTCCCACCTCATATTTATTCTCTTGTGTTTGTCCTTGGACACAAACCATGAAAACAAAAAATAATTTGATTGTCCACAGTAAATGCATATTTTGCTGTTTAATTATTTGAAATGCAATGCCAAATGTCTTTTTTTTTTCATAGTCAAAGAACAAATAAAGGATATGACCCAAATTTGCCCTAAAACCATCATCTCTCGGTCTAGATTATGTCCCAATATTTTTTTCTCTTACGTTATTACCGTAGCAAAAAATACAACTTCCTGTGACATCATCAGGTTTCCCAAATTCTTGCAGAAGCAGCTGCTTGGAGGTCAGTTTCTACTGATGTAAGCACAACCCGTGAACTACATCTCTCAAGAGCCTACAATGGTGTGTGTGGGCAGGCTTTTGGGAGTCAAGGCAGCAGCACTCCTTTTCTGAAAATGGAATCAATGCATGTAGAGGAGAATGGATGTAGTTCTGTAGTCCAGAAGTATATGTAGAGGGGGATGGGGGTAGGAGTTTTTTAGTCTAGCAGGCATATTCAGTGGCGGCCCGTGCATAGGGGGCGCCAGGGCGCCGCCCCCCTACCCCTAACAAAAAGAAGAAAAAAAAAAAATGACAAAGCTAACGCATAAAGTTTTACAAAAAAAAAAATTGGGTTCGCCGGCCTCTGTAATGGAAGTGGTGGCTAGGGGGGGGGGGTTACGTCCCAGAAGAGGCGCCGATCGGCAGCCTTCTGGGGGCGTAACCCGATCGCAAGTCCTTGCGATTGGACACCCCCACTTTCGGATATCCTGGCTGTGATTGGTCCAGTCTCCAGCCTGGACCAATCATCATCCAGGACATCCGATCCCTGACGTCACAATGGGGGCGGTGCCGGTGCGTGAGTCAGTCACTCACCGTCACGGCCGCTCGGAGGACGAGGGAGAAGCCGCTCTCCTTCCCGCCGCCGCAGAGAGGACGGACTGGATCGAGGAGGGGAGAACCCGCCGCCGCCAGGTAAGTGCATTAAATTGAAGGGAGCACGCACGCTGCACTCTGCATTGATTGGGGGACAATGCTGTGGGCACTCTGCATTTATTGGGGTACAATGCTGTGGGTACTCTGCATTTATTGGGGGACAATGCTGTGGGCACTCTGCATTTATTGGGGTACAATGCTGTGGGCACTCTGCATTTATTGGGATACAATGCTGTGGGCACTCTGCATTTATTGGGGGACAATGCTGTGGGCACTCTGCATTTATTGGGGTACAATGCTGTGGGCACTCTGCATTTATTGGAGGACAATGCTGTGGGCACTCTGCATTTATTGGGGGACAATGCTGTGGGCACTCTGCATTTATTGGGATACAATGCTGTGGCGCTCTGCATTTATTGGGGTACAATGCTGTGGGCACTCTGCATTTATTGGGGTACAATGCTGTGGGCACTCTGCATTTATTGGGGTACAATGCTGTGGCACTCTGCAATCATTGGGGTACAATGCTGTGGGCACTCTGCATTTATTGGGGTACAATGCTGTGGGCACTCTGCATTTATTGGGGTACAATGCTGTGGGCACTCTGCATTTATTGGGGGACAATGCTGTGGGCACTCTGCATTTATTGGGGTACAGTGCTGTGGGCACTCTGCATTTATTGGGGGACAATGCTGTGGGCACTCTGCATTTATTGGGGTACAGTGCTGTGGGCACTCTGCATTTATTGGGGGACAATGCTGTGGCGCTCTGCATTTATTGGGGTACAATGCTGTGGCACTCTGCATTTATTGGGGTACAATGCTGTGGGCACTCTGCATTTATTGGGGTACAATGCTGTGGCACTCTGCAATCATTGGGGTACAATGCTGTGGGCACTCTGCATTTATTGGGGTACAATGCTGTGGGCACTCTGCAATCATTGGGGTACAATGCTGTGGCACTCTGCAATCATTGGGGTACAATTCTGTGGCACTCTGCAATCATTGGGGTACAATGCTGTGGGCACTCTGCAATCATTGGGGTACAATGCTGTGGCACTCTGCAATCATTGGGGGACAATTCTGTGGCACTCTGCAATCATTGGGGGACAATGCTGTGGCGCTCTGCAGTGATTGGGGACAATGCTGTGGCGCTCTGAATTTAAAGGGGCATGCACGCTGAACTCTGCATTGTGGGGGCACAGCACAGTGTTCATTGCATTGAAGGGGGCACAGCACAGTGTTCATTGCATTGAAGGGGGCACAGCTGCAAAGTCACGCAATTTTTTTACTGCGTTTTTTGGCGCGAAGCAGTACCTATTACATTTTTCTTTTTGCGCCCCCCAAAAATTTTGAGCACCAGCCGCCACTGCTGACAATGCTGCTTGGGATTTCAGCAATGGCACTGAGATGTTTGCACAAACAATATTAGAAGCTCACTGAATTTCTGACAGTTTAGCAAGTGTTTTTTCTGTACATGCATATTTTTTTTTCTTTTTTCATAGAGGGATAAATATGGGGACATTTGCATGTGTTATGGCTGGAATACACGGGCCGAATATCGCCCGATCATTCGACCACCGACTTATGAAAAAGTGTTCGTTGGTCGAAAACGTTGCCAACATACACAGGCCGAATATCGCCCGACCGTTTGACCACCGACCATCGAAACAGTGCATGCGTGATGATGTTCTACAGATTTTAAATGAACGACCTTAACACCAACGTATAGAATATTGTTAGTTCGCAAACGAGACGACAGAATTTTTCTTTTTTTTTAAAACGGGATTTTTTGTTCACAATATCGATATCGGTCACTGATGGCTGGGCATTAACGAGTAGAATATCGGCCGATCCTTCGCGTAATGGAAATTTTCGGACGATTTTCTTATCGTGTATTCCGTTACTGAGATCACTTTTTTATTTTGCCCAAACAAACACTGTAACTTAAAAATATTTACACTATGTTGCTATGAAGAAAGCCGTCCTTTCATCTCATTCTATGTGAAGTTCTTTGTCATTATAAAGCACCAACAGTGCTGGATTTCCAGTTGAAGTAATTGGTGACAGCCCTGCTATGGTTACAATATTTGTAGATGTGCTGCTACTTGGTAGTATGGAAAATATATGCATAATTGTTGGCTATAATTAAGGCTGCAGGGTTTTTGATGATTGGGTGGCTGTTCACCTGGTTATATAAAGGGAATGATCCATCAAATTGATGTCTCGATGTCTCCCTGTGTATGCGTTTCTAACTCTTTGCCTATTTTTACTCATTTTATGCACACAGTAATTTTTCAGTATACTGGTATCAATCAACCTCACTTTCTGATTACCATCCACAGAATGGAATGGCCTAAAGATCAGTTTATTCCTCCGTACATCCCACGTTTCAGGAACGGCTGGGAACCACCATTGTTGGGCTTTGTTGGGATGCCTAAAGAGCTAGAAATGAACCAGCCGACAAACTCTATACCAAATATGACCGATATCCAACTGAAACGGGAGGCCAGAAGTTTACCAAATGAGGTATCAATTTTCATGTAGTGTTTTTGGGCTTTTTTGTTGCTTAAAGTGTAAGTTTACCTTTTCAGAAATAATGAAAAGGAGAACTAACACCTTACATCTTCCCCACCCCCAAGTCTCTGCTGTTCTTACCTCTGTGGTTGAGGAGCTGTCAGTTCCCACACAGCCAGATTGAAAATTCTTTCTTCAGGGCTTCTGGGTTTGGTCAGAGCAATGCTGGGTGCCAGCACTGACCAATCACAATTGCTCTGATCATCCCAGAAGCCCTGCAGAAAGAAGAATAATGAGGATTTAAAATCCCCAGACTGCTGTACTGGCTGTTTGGGCACTGACAGCTCATCACCCATGAAGGCAAGTACAGCAGAGACCTGTGTAGAGTGGGGGGGGGGGGGGATGTTCTCCATTTAATTTTTTCTAAAAAGGTTAACTAATCCTTTAACCCAGGGATCCTCAAACTACGGCCCTCCAGCTGTTGTAGAACTACACATCCCATGAGGCATTGTGAAACTCTGACATTCACAGGCATTACTAGGCATGATAGGAATTGTAGTTCCTGAGCAACTGGAGGGCCATAGTTTGAGGACCCCTGCTTTAACCTGTAGGTCTCTTGGGGGGGGGGGGGGGGGTTGGTTAAGGTGAGGAATTGGCATTATTTAGTTATCCCTTAGATATTGCAGACTAGCCTCCATATCCCTCCAAACTGATGTGCTTTTGTTAACAGATATTTATAGAAGGTAGCGTTTTGTACATTGCTTAGACAAGGTATATACACTGTGCTGGGATTGTGTACATGTGGGTGGGGGTTGTGTACATTGGGTGGGTGGGGGTATATATATATAGAAAGTGGGGTATGTACATTGTATGGACAAGGTTATGTACACTGAGTAGAGCAGGTATACATGGGGGCATTGGGGTTTTGTACATTGTGTGTGTGTGTTGGGATATACACATGATGTCTGGGGTTTTGTACATTATATGGCCTGGGGTATACATATAATAGATGGGATTATGTACATACGTTGTGTTGGGGTCATGAACGTTTTAGGGGTATACATACAGTAGGTGGGTTATGTACATTAAGTACACCATGGGGCCTCCAGGCAGTAGGAGATCATAGGACCCCCTGTATCCTTGGCCACACTCAAGTCTCACCCATACAAAGCTCCACCTACATATTGCACTGCCCTCATTACATGCATTCAGGAATCCCCAGTCTCCCCTACCCTCAGTTTCTCTCACAGATCCACCCCACCCCCCTCCTCCCTCCGGTAGCAACCCCGGTGTCTCTCTCACCTGATCCTTCATCCTCCAGCTCTTGGCCAGGAATTTGGATCCCTCGATCTTCTTGGTGTGTTTCTTCTTCTAGAAGGCAGCTGGTAGGTCCCAGTCACTGAGCTTGGTGCCGCCTCCTCCCCGGGAAGTCCCGCCAGTACCAGGCTCTGTAGTTTCATCCAACCCCAGATGTTCTGCCTCTTCTTCTCACAGACGATCCAACGGGGCCACAATATTGGCTTCTCTCGGCATGCACTGCACAGACGGATCCTCCCGGAGGACCAAAACTTGGCAAATCGCATTCGACTGAGGAGGCCGCGTGTCAAGAGAAGCAGAGACCTAAACCTGGTAACCCGAAAAAAATTACCAGGAGCCAGGGCAGGTGCAAGGAATTTTGTCTACACAGGACAACGTGCATTTTGTTGCCCCCCAACCTCCCACCACCCCCTTCTCTGCACAATTCAACCCTAACCAGTTGCTCCATTACAAATATTATATAGCAGGGATTCCCAAACTATAGCCCTACAGCTGTTGCAGAACTACACATCCCATGAGGCATTGTAAAACTTTGACATTCACATACATGACTAGGCATGATGGAAATTGTAGTTCCTGAACAACTGGAGGGCCATAGTTTGGGAATCCCTGTTATATAGCATGCTTCACAAATATTACAGTTACTCCACCACAGTCCACAGATATTACTGTTGCTCCACCACAAATATTACATATGCTCCACAACTAGCACAGCAGGCCTCTATACCCACCAGCATACTTCTGTATCCCCCAGAACACCTCCATACCTCCAAAACACCTGGGTACCCCTCAGCACACTTCTGTACCCCATAGCACATCTCTGTACCCCCAGCACGTTTGGGGTGCACAGGTCGTCATTTTTTTTTTTACCACTGACTTTTCTTCAAGCACAAGGTTTACTTTACTCCAGATTGTGAAGACTTATTATTCCTTTGCTCTTTTTCACTTATTGTCTGCGGACTTTATATGTTGTTTCCTCTTAACTCATTGGACTTATGGAATTTTTTTATATTCTTCTTTATCTCATTGGAAATTATCTGAGGATATTTTTGCATATATTTATGGATTTGTTATACTATGGTGCTGCTACTTAAAACTAACATAAATGTATAAATATCTGAACCTATAGTGCTGGGAGTTCTTTTTTTCAGATTTTTTTCATTGAGCCTGAGCGCAGTATATGCATATATGTAAAGAAAATATACCAATGCGCTACCAAGTGAAAATAAAAGAAAATTAAATAAATATAAAAATGATCAAGCTAGATAAAGCAGCTAATCCCTGTAGTATCACCACGTACACAGACAATATTACTAAAAAGTTATGGAGTAGCGCTATATCTAATAAAAAGGAAGCAGTGAAATAAAACATGACAATATAAATATGTAAATACTCGTGCCTAAACAAATACAAATACATGTGAAATAATAATCCTAGCTGTGAAAAAATATTTGAGATTTGCAAAATCCACTTACAAATCAATAATGTGCACCATTTAACAGGTGTATAATTTTTTAAAGTCCAGTAATAAATATCAAAGAAAAAATATATTCAAAAAATGTATATACATAAAAAACAAAGTGTTTAAATTCAATATGCAATAGTGATAAAAACCACAAAAAATTCTATTGTTCGGTGAATTCTGTGATCCAATTAAATGGTGATAAAGGTGCTCTATCCCAACAACTGACAATCCACCACTAATGCCTCGTACACACGCAACGATTATCGGCCGACCGATCATCCGACTTTTGTCCAGAGTGGCGTTTTGTTGGTTGGAATGTGCCTAGACTGCTCACGAATTTTCTCGGCCAACAAAAATCTACTTCAGAAGTGATGGTTTACTTTCCGTGCATTTTTTCTTCTCTGAGCATGCCCAGTCTTGCTCATCAGATTTTTGTCTGCCGAAATCTGTACTGACTGACGGAAAATCGGCCGTTGTGTTGACGGCCAACAAAAATTTTATAGCCTGCACACCAGATTTTATTCGGCCAAAAAGTCGGAGTCGGTTGTCGAAAGCATCATGCTAACAAGCCGAAAAACGGCCGATCGGACGTTGGCCGAAAATTCACGGCCAATAATCGATGCGTGTGTACGAGGCTTTAGTGCAGTGGCAGTTCACCTTAAGGCAAATGATATTGCGTTTTTTAAGAAATCAATCGTTGGCTGATGAGGTTCGTTCCATTGCAGCAAATCTCAGCTCATATAAAATAAAACAAGGATCTCGATAGTGTAATATGTATAACTCAACTTTAATCAAATACAGTAGTCACATTTAAGTAGACAAATAGGAGTGAGGTAAAACTGGACCAAGGGGGTCCCAGGATGATGCAGCGTGAAAATTTACAAACTTCGGTCTCGGCCGTAGACCGGAAGTGATGTCACCCAGCTCCTCCCGACGTGTTGCGTCAGAATCTTGTGACTTTTTCAAGGAGTTGAGTTATACATATTACATTGAGATCCTTATTTTTTATCTGCAATGGAATGAACCTGTTCAGCCAACGTTTGATTTCTTTGAAAACGCAATATTATTTGCCTTAAGGGGAGCGGCCACTGCACTTAGTGGTGAATTGTCAGTTGTTGGGATAGAGCACCTATATCACCATTTTATTGGATCACAGCATTCACCGAACCATAGACTTTTTTTGTGGTTTTGTTATCAACATTGCATTTGGACATTTTATTTGTTTGTTTATGTATATATATATTTTTTGAATATATCTTTTCTTTGATGATTATTACTGGACTTTGACATATTATACACCTGTTAAATGGTGCACATTATTGATTTGTGAGTGGATTTTGCACATTTCAAATATTTTTTTCACAGCTAGAATTATTATTTTACATGTATTTGTATTTGTTTAGGCACAAGTATTTACATATTGATATTGTCATATGTGTTATTTCACTGCTTCCTTTCTATTAGATATAGCGCAGCTCCATACCCTTTTAGTAGTATATACATATAGTAGGAGTGAGTGGATCAAGTATACAAGGAGTTTTGGGGTGGTGTACATATAGTAGATGGGGGTACATGCATTGCGTTGGGGTTGTGTATGTTTTTAGGGGTATACATATAGTAGGTGGGCTTATGTACTTTGAGTACACCAGGTATACGCGTTATATACTTTGGGTGGATGGTTTTTACATATAGTAGGTAGGGTTATGTACATTGAGTGGACCAAGTATACAAGGAGTACTGGGGCTGTGTACATTTGTGTAATTGGTGGGTAAGCACATGATGTCTGGGTTTCTGTACATTGTGTGGCTGAACTACATTCAGTAGATGGGGTTATGTACATTGCATACGTAATGTATACACATTTTGTTAAGTTGTGTACATTGTGTGAGTGGGGTTATACATATAGTAGTGGGTTTTTGTACACTGAGTGGGGCAGGTATACATGGGGTGTTGGGGTTGTGCGCATTGTATTGCTGGAAGTACACATATAGTTGGTGGCATTGTATACAATAAGTACACCAGGTATACACATTTGGTTGGGGCTGTGAACATTGTGGGGATGTACATATAGTAAGTGGGGTTATGAACATTGAGTGCTCTAGGTATACAGGGTATGCTGGAGTAGTTTATATTGTGTGGGTGGGGGTATACACAATGTGCTGGGGTTGTGTACAATGTATTGGTGGGATATGCTAGGTGGGGTTTATGTGCATTAGTTACACAAGTTTTACACCCCGTGTTTATGTTGTGTATACTTTGTGGGTATTTTTGTTATGTATATTGACCTAGTTTATGAGCAGTGGGGATGACACAATCTGTAAATGTCTTTAATTTCATCTTGCAGTTCTCCCGAATGCCAGACTCACCCAACACTGACAGGTGAGTGTATGGAGAACAAAGAGACATTTTCTGAGTGTGGGGAATCTTTGTGTCATTTGCTAATCTCTCTCCAGCCTTTCTGACAAGAGGCAGCTTTACATCAGTAGCCTAGTCTACATCTGGGTATTCATTGCAACAAAAAGGGCTCGTTTACACTTTCGGTCGAGGGCGGTAAAAATAGGTGGTTGAGCCATGGTTTGCCCACCCTGACTGCCCCCTTAAGCTGCAAAGACAGCTGGAAGGGATTGTCCACATGCTGCTGCAATGTTTTACTTTGCAGCCTCAGCAAAATTTATACCCCTTTTTTTGTTCAGTAGGCAGTACCCCCACTGGAACACGACCCATTCAGGTGAAGGTAGGGGGAGGAGTTCAGCGCAAATGCGTGCAATGCACATCGAGCAGCACAGTGGCGCGGGCTTTTGAGGATTAAAACAAGCAGTGGCATATCGCCTTCCAGCTGCATCAATGTGATCTTATTACTTTTTCAGAGGGATGGTAAAGTCTGCTGCAAGTGTAAACTTAGCCTAATAGTAGTTTGCCCAGGCTGATGATTCCCCACAATATTAAAAGGGACTTTCATGTTTTCACTGAACTTTGGCCCAAGCCAGGGAATGTGTTTATGTTCTTCTACTGACTGGTCTACTTCTCTCCTTGTCACAGGAATTTTTATTTCTATAATTCCTAACTCGGCCTCCCCCCACCCTGCTGGAATATGTGAAATAGCTGTACCTTGTCACCTCCGGAAGAGCAAACGTCCTATTGGAGACGGGTTAACCCCACAACTGTCATTAACTGCCGATGTTTCGGTGTTCAAATTGATGCTATTTAATTCTGCATGTCTCCTACTAATCCTGCCCACCTTTGTATATATAAATTTATAATTAACTGAGCCTTTCCTTATCAATCATCATACTAATAATGCCACACTTTGTGCTTAGACATCTCCTGAGGGAAATTGTTACTGCTTCTTATAGTCTTCTATACAGGCAATCATTCCTGACCAATCAGTGTGACTCCCCTCCTCATAGATCACCTGACTAACCACGTGACTCTTTCTCTGCATGAAGCATGTGGCTTATGAGAAGGACTCTCTGATCTCTAGCTATAATTGCTACTGATATATGTATATTTTCATAATGTAAAAAGATGAAAAAATCAGTCCAAATCAATACTTCTTTAAACATCTTTTTATATATATATATATATAATATATTATAAATATGCCACATTATTTACAATAAAAGTATTTTCAGATATTGGTTTCTTGGGCTTTTTATTAACACACGCTGCAATACTTTAAAACCAGCCAGTCTTTTTTTCTATTTCCAAGATCTTATTTACCTTCATTGCCCTCCCTACAAGGGAAACACTCCATTTCAGTGCAGGAGTCACAAAAATTGACAAGGATTAGAAGGCAAATCACTATCACCATGATCACAGCACATAATCTATTGTTCTAGCTGTGGTTTATTGAAGAAAGGCTTTTATTGGGGTCGCCCAGTGAAATTTGTAAGTCCCTCTAGAAAGCCACCAGGCGAATGGCAATCTTGTAGGTAATGTTTCTGTAAATGTCTCATTTGTGAAGTTTTATACACCGTACATGCAGGCGTGCAGCAGCCCACGCTTCACTAACCTAATCTTAAAGCGGAACTACACTGCATCTGAGCACCACAAACCAAAGACACTATTCAATTAATTTTTACTATTTAAAGCAAACTCGCCCATCCATTCATGTCTTCATGCCTTATTTTGATGAGAAATCACTTTGAAAAACACCTTTCTAGCATCTTGAGTAATGGCAGATTATTCATGTAGCCTTTACCTCCTGGAATCCATCTGTCTTTAGCTCAGGAATGCAGATAGGGGGGTGAGCTTAGCTAAGGAAACTCCTCATTCACTCCTGGAGACATCTGGGATGTATAACAAAATGTTCCTTGTCCAGGAAACCAGGATATAACTAGAGAAATGTAAATTATAAAAATGACAGAAAGTAAATACAATATACTTTCCTATGTATTTACTAATGCTAGCAGCATAAGGCTTAAATTAGTCAATGTTGATTGAGGGAGTGAAGTTCCGCTTTAATGAGCTTTATTGACATGCTAACCACTAACTTTTTGCTGAATGGCAGAGAAAACGTGGACAATACAGCAGGTTGTCTGTTGTGAGGGATGAATATTTATTAGAATAAGGTTATGACAGGGCCTGGGGGCTTAAAAGTTTGACTTTGAAACTCAGTAACTAGACAGATTCCACAAGGCATATGTTGTTTGTGAGCCTTGAGTGGTGCCCACAGTAACCTTCCCACAATTGGTATGTAAAATGACAGTTTTCACTTTTGATCCAGGATGGGCATAAATGTGTTTTTTGTGGAAGGAATTGCTGCAAAAATCCAGCGCTCCGGTAAGATTCCTTAAAATATGTTCTAGGGCTCGTTCACATGTGCGTTGATTATGAGGAATGAAGCAATGCTCATTAACGCACCTAGCGCATATATGATGTTCATTGAAGAATGAAGCAATACTCATTACTGCACCTATTGCATATATGATGTGTTTAATTTGTTAAGGAATGAAGCAATGTTCATTAACACACCTATCACATATATGATGTGTTTGATTCATTGAGCAATGAAGCAATGCTCATTACCACACCTATCGCATATATGATGTTTCTGATTAATTGAGGAAGGAAGTAATGCTCATTAACGCACCTATCGCATATATGATGTGTTTGGTTCATTGAGGAAGGAAGCAATGCTCATTAATGCACCTATCGCATATATGATGTGTTTTCGTGGTGTTTATGAGGCGCTGGAAAAGCTTGAAGAATGCTTGATAAATGCCCATGAAAGTGTTGCTTTTCCAGTGGGAAGTGCTTAAAGGGGAAGTGATGTCGAGGAAATGATCTGCTTTTTGTGTGGTTAGGTTGTGGTGTGATAGCAGGCATTTTTTGTGAATTCTCTGCGAGATGGATTCTTATACTTTGATCTCTTTGACACTTGGCTTAATCCAGAACAACTTTGCTGACACAGAAAGCTTTGCCACTGGCAATAATGCTCAATGCCTCTACTCTTACCTGGCACTGTCAGTATTGCTTGCTGGCCTGATGTGTTTGCCTGCACCTAGAAGCAAATGGTGTTACCACCCAACTGCTCTGTACAAACAGGAAGCGGAAAGAGCTACTCTGTCCTAGTTCTCTACTATTTCTTAGTGCATTCTGGGATACAGGAACCTCCACTGCCTCTCCCCCAGTGCCCAGTGAGACTTTTTATAAATGCTTCACTAACACGCCATAAATGCTAGAGGTGCTGTTAACGTGCAGTTACAGAGCATTGGAATCAATGGAGGCAGCTGACAAGTGTTGCTGCCTCATGAAAGCAACATGCTGCTTAATTTTTAACACAACTAACACAACACTATAGTTCCTGTGCGAACAGCACTCTGTGGTGCTATACTAATATTCATGACAGACATTGAAGGGTGGTTATGAGGCTTTAAAAGTGCTAAATAAATTCCAAATAAACATCGGGTATTGACGCACATGTGAACGAGCAAAGCTTTAGCTAAAGGCACCATTACCATTACATGAACCATCAGTGTTACTTTTTAGGATTGATCTCTCATATATAAAAAATCTTTCTGGGTGACCAATCATATCCAAAACCCATTGGGGTTTATTTACTAAAGCTAGAGAGGGCAAAATCAGTCCCACTTCTGCAGAGAAATCAGCTTCCAGATTTTATTGCCAAAGCTTAAATAAACTGAGGTTAGAAGTTGATTGGTTTCTCTGCAGAAGTATGACTGATTTTGCCCTCTCTAGCTTTAGTACATAAACCCCATTGTGTAAGGATCACTGTAGAAACAATACAACATAAACTTCATTTTCCCCAAATCCCAACACATTGGGGTTGATTTACTAAAGGCAAATAGAATCTGCAGTTGCTCCAGAGCTTAGTAAATGAGGGGAAGCTCTGTTGACTTCCATCATCCAATCGTGTGCAAGCAAAAATGCTATTTTTTTTTTTCCTTGCATGTGATTGGATATTCTTTGCAAAGTAAAGCTCATTTACTAAGCTCTGGGCAAATGTACATGCAGAGCAGAGATTTGCAATTTGCATTTAGTAAGTTAACACTTTTGGGTTTAGGTGTTTTTTGGGGTTCGGTTGACTTATTTCTTGATGTTTTTCTGCTTAATCTGTGTATGAGAGTTTTGCTGGTGCAAGGTAGCAGTTGTCCCTGAGGGCTGTAGCCTGAAGCAGGTAAGTAGTGTATGTATTTGGTATATTCAATAAAAGGTATTTCTAGGAACCCATCTGGAGTACAGGAACAATGTGATATTTATGTACTACTTTTAGGAAGACCAAATCTGTCGCCTGGGTCACTGAAACCATTTTATGGGTGAGCTGTCACTGTTTTTTGTTTTTCTAGAAGATCCCCTAGCCACCAATAGCTTAACTGCAGAGGAATGACCCCCCCCAACCTTTTGGGTATGCTTGGACACTGACTTAGGCATTGTGGCACTGCTGAGGATAAAGATGTGGAAGCCCACCATAGTGTGGCATTCGGGCCATTAAGGGTGTAACAAGGGAGTAATCTTTCATAATTCCCATTGATACCAGCCTGACTCCCTCTTGTGGTTTCACACGCCAGATAAACTGGCTGCAAACCGTATAGGACTCCGGTAAGTATAACTTCTGTGTATAGCAGCCCCCCTAATACTTACTTGAGCCCATCTTTATCCAGCGATGTTGCAGGAGTTTCTCAGCTGCCTGGGACTCCCCTCCTTATTGGCTGAGACAGCAGCGTGGCGTGATTGGCTCCCACTGCTGTCAATCAAATGCATTCAGCCAATCAGGAGTGAGGGGCGCGGGGCCGGGTCGTGGCTCAGTGTCTGATTGGACACGAAGAGCTGTAGCTCGGCTCAGGTTAGGGCACTTAACAGGAGGGAGGGGCCAGAGCACAGAAAAGGGACCCGAGAAGAGAAGTATCCAGGCTACTCTGTGCAAAACCAACTGCACAGAGGAGGTAATTATAACATGTTTGTTTATATGAAAAAAAAAAAAAACAGACTTTACAATTACTTTAAAACTCAAACAGCCCCAAAATTGACTTTTGGTTATAAGTGGATATTGCCATCCTGTGTCACCCACCAGTGTGACATATTTTTCATGAGAGAAGTACTGAGGAATGGATCCTTGCTTTTTATCTAGTCCTAGTGTCTCACTCTGCTAGCTGCATAGAGCGGAATCTCATTCTTCATTCTGCAATATTGATGCTGTACTAGGAAGAGTGAGACTTCTAAGGCTGGCAGCATGTAGTTAGTCTGACAGTTCTTTCTTCTACTTTGTATTTATGGATGTGTTTGTACCAGTCTAACTTCCACCTTACTGCTACTTCTGCTGATTATGCAATTTACATCCTAATTTTCTACCCACACAGAAATCAGGAGGAAAATGCCCCAAAATATGCCGTATGCAAGTATGACTTTGTAGCCAGGAACCTAAATGAGCTCTCCGTGATGAAAGATGACACCGTGGAGGTAAAAACTGAGCAGGACAGACAACTGCATGGGGTATTTTATCTGTGGAGATAGACTAAGCAGGACAGAAAGCTGGATGGGATATTTTATTTGTGGGGGTAGAATTGGCGGGGCAGGAGATGGGTGAGGGAATATTCAATTTGGAAGTTTATTATTTGTAGAATTTTTAGTTTTGGGTTAAAAGTTAAATCTTTTGCTGTAGTTATTTGTTTTCTCTCTCTGCAATTTCTGCCTGTCTCTGTCTTTCTTCAGTTGCTTATGCCCACTCTTTGTGCAGTTGCTTTGCTTGTGCTTTCCCTCTCTGTCTCGGCAGTTGTTCGTGCTCTCTCTGTCTCGGCAGTTACTCTACTCCTGGGCTCTGTCTTTTGAAGATCATCGATAATAAGAAGCAATGGTGGAAGGTTCGTAATTCCAGTGGTTCTTCTGGTTTTGTGCCAAACAACATCCTGGGAATGGTGAAGGCTGAAGAGTCATCATTGGCCCGCTCAGACCCACTCTACAGCCAAACTATCCAGGTAAAGAACTGTCACTGTTCATAAAACTTGTGCTAGCTGTTGTACTTTGTACATCATATCTTTACATAATGGTGGCCGCATTTAGGGTATTTATGCCGTCAGTTCTTCTCCCTGTTATGTCTCTTTTCCCACCCTGCTGTCTTTTGGCCTTCCCTAGCTAGCTGCACACTGATATCAGCCAGAACTGGATCTCTGTATATAGAAAATCACTGAATCTCATAAGCACTGCACTGCATCACAGACCGGGTAGTATTCCCCACATGCAGCAGGTCTCTGTATACTGCTCCTTTGTAGTAGATCATTAAGTAAAGCTTTAGATCGCTTAGCATAGCATATCAGAGGAGTGCACTGGGTCCTGGTAGATTGCTCATAGACAGTAGATCACAAAGCACAGTTCTGGATTGGATGTAACTAGTAGTAACCTTGCATTTCATACAATGATTTTGTGTATTGACATGCTCCACCAAAAGCTATTGATGCCAAAGAAGGAGTTTGAAATCTTCAAGGTGGGTCTCAGCATGGTTTGTCAGATCTGCTGTTCCTTCCACTCTTTGTGTAAATCCATTTTGTGGGTTTGATGCTGTTCTATTTTCCTAATACATACAAGCCAAAGTGTGATGATCAGCAGAAATATTAAGGTCTTACTATTCTTTAAAATGTGGTATATCAGCTACTGATACTTCACTTCTACCTGCTGGATCATCAGCTGCACACTGCAAGTTCAGTTATCTCTTAGACTGCACCAAACCAACAGAGCAACAAGCACAGGCAGGACTTTTGCTGTGTGTCAACCTTTGCGGTGTTAACCCAAAAACTAAATTGTAGACATTATTGAGTCATTGACTCCAAATTTTTAATGGTGATCTAAAGTACTCAAAGATCATATCTGTGTGCCTAGTGTATGAAGTAAAGATTATCCTTTTATGAGATGCTTTATTCTCAGTCAGTTTGCCTTGTTCACAATCAAATTAATAATTTCTGTTCATTGTTTTTTGGTCAGAAATCCCTTTATGTCCTGCATTGTAAAATCTCATAAAAAAATCACTGGACTGAAGTATGAGGCAGCCAAAACCAACCAGTATAACTACATTTGCCACACATACAGCTTTAATGCGTTTTAATTTATGTGCATTTCAGAGGCACTTTGAAGGATTTTATTCAAAGGAAAATTGCAAGTTAAAGCGGAACTACCACAAACCAAAAACACAAATTCATTTTTAATACTCAAACTCACCCATCCATCCATGTCTCGATGCTTTATTTTGCTGAGTAATCACTTTGAAAAACACCTGCTAGCATTTCTGGCCATGACCATCTTGAGTAAGGGCAGATGATTCATGTAGCATTTACTTCCTGGAATCCATCTGCTCTTAGCTCATGCATGCAGGGAGGAGAGAAAACCCGTCCTCCCCTCCTGAAGGCACCTGGGATGTATGATCTAATTTGCCTAGGCCTGGAAACCAGAAGACAACTGCAGAAATGTAAAAAAAAAAAAAATGGAATCAAGTAAATATAATATGCTTTTCTATCTCTTTACTAATGCTAGCAGCATAAGGATTAAACATAGTCAATGATGATTGAGAGAGTCAAGTTCCACTTTAACAGATCAGAAATGCAGCTTGCCCTTCTGTAATGTGTGTCAGTAGAAGACATCAGGTGTGAATGTGGATCACCAACATGAAAAAGCAACCAGGAACAGTGTGGTGTGAATGAGCTCTGGCCTGAACAACGCAAGCTGAAAGACCTTGTAGTGAGAATTGTGTATACCATGCGATGTAGAATTATGAATACGTGTATAATGCGCTATTGTCTTTTTACAACAGCAATTGCTGGGGGAGCTGTCAGAGGTAACGCATGTCTAAATAATGTTCCCTTGCTCTGTCACCCACTAATTCACAGACATTCTGCGATGTGAGACTTCCTCCTCTGACTGTGCTTCTAGTCTACCAGCCTCCATCCCTTTCTAGTCATCTCTTTTGCTGGCAGTGGTATCTGATCTAGACTTTGTTCTGTGGGGGGACGCTTAAAGCCGAACTCCAGGAATTCAGACACTTTCTAAAATGTGCTGGCTTACTATAGGCTAAGTCCAATGAGGTGCATGCCACTTCATGGACTTATCTATTTTTTTATTTAAAGCTGACAGTTTTGTTGAGCACTAGGAGTACAGCTATCCCTATATCCCTGGCAATTGGACAGGAGAGGTGCTTTCTTCTCACACACACAGTAGTCCCTCTGCTGCTCCTCCTCTTCGCTATGAATTCACAAACACTCTGTCATTTGTGAATGGGTTCACATAATACAAAGTCTTCTGTGATCAAGAGGAGGGGAGGAGCAGGCAGAGTGGCTGCATACAACTCTGCAGAGTCGTATGTAGCATTGGAGAGCTGGAAGTATAGCAATAGCTGTGCTCCCGGTGCTCAGTAAAAATGTACATTGAATCGTATCTTCGCTGTATCTGAACACCACAAACAAAAACTCTATTTAGTTTATTTTTAATATTCAAAGCAAACTCCCCAATCCATCCATGTCTCAATGCTTTATTTTGCTGAGAAATCACTTTGAAATACACCCCCTAGCATTTCTGGCAGTGGCCATCTTGAGTAAGGGCAAGTGATTCATGTAGCATTTACTTCCTGGAATTCACCTGCCCTTAGCTCAGGCATGCAGGAGGGTGTGCTTAGCTGAGAAAACCCCTCCCCCTCTCCTCCCCTCCTGAAGACTCTGGGGATATATGACATAACTTGCTGAGGCAAGAAACCAGGAAGTAACTTAAGAAATGTAACAAAAAAAAATTTAAAACAAGTAAATATGATGTATTTTCCTATCTGTCTACTAATGCTAGCAGCATAAGTGTTGAGTGAAGGTCCACCTTAAAGGGAGAAGTCCAGAACGTGGTGCACCTCGTTGGACTTGACTCAAAAGTAAGCAGACACATTTTAGGTGGTTGTTGAATTTCTGCGTTAAGATCAGCTTAACCACTTCCAGACTGCCTGCCGCATTTTTACGTCGGTACTTTGACGCTAAATACCGGATAGCTGCCATAACCCCGGTATCTTCTTACACAGCTGTAGGTCCTCTTTCACATAAAAGTGGTCCCAGTGGCGTATTCAGCGCGGATCACTTTTATGGGCTGTGGGAGAGGTGCCCTTCCCACTGCTTCCGGTCCGTTGCATTCCCAGACAGGAAGTCGAGTGAGGGCAAGAAGGCCCCCACCCGACTCTATAGCCTTGCAGCACAAGAGCAACGTCATAAGTCGCTTTGCCCAATGGCCTTAAAGGGCCCATTTTTTTTCTTGCTGAAAAAAAAAAGACTTTTATTTTTGCTTTTAAGGGTAGATGTGAGATCTGAGGTCTTTTTGACCCCAGATCTCACATTAAAGAGGACCTGTTTCTTTTACAAGGGATGTTTACATTCCTTGCAATAGGAGTAAAAGTGATCAAATTTTTTTTTTTTTAAGGGACAGTGTAAAAGTAAAAAATAAAAGGTAAAATAAATAAGAAAAAAAAAATGTAAAGGGCCCCGTCCCTCCTAGCTCGCACGCAGAAGCGAACGCATATGTAAACGGTGTTCAAACCACACGTGAGGTATCACCACGATCGTTAGGCGGTGAGCAATAACTGTAGCCCTAGACCTCCTCTGTAACTCTAAACTGGTACCCTGTAGAAATTTTTAAAGCGTCACTTATGGAGATTTTTAAGTACCAATGTTTGTCGCCATTCCACGAGCGTGCGCAATTTTTAAGCATAACATGTAGGGTATGTATTTACTCGGCATAACATTATCTTTCACAATATTGAAAAATTTTTGGCTAACTTTACGCTTTTCTTATTTTTCTATTCAAAAGTGTATTTTTTCCAAAACAAAAATTGCATTTGTAAAACCGCTGCGCAAATACGGTGTGACAAAGTATTGCAACGATCTCCATTTTATTCTCTAAAGTCTCTGCTAAAAAAAAAAAAATATATATATATATATATATATATATATATATATATTATAATGTTTGGGGGTTCCAAGTCATTTTATAGTAAAAAAGACTGATTTTACCTTGTAAACAACAAGTGTCAGAAATAGGCCTGGTCCTTAAGTGGTTAAAAAAAAAAAGTTTGTAAAAGGAGAACCTTTTTTTTTTTTTTTCTTCATTCCACCTTATTTAATTTCTGTAGCAATAAAAAAGCCAAAATGGAGAAAGGGGACAGCTTCAGAACTGTTTGACTTCTGATATTGGTCCAGACCTGCCTGTTTTATCTTTCCACCAAAATGGAAATTGGCTTCCCAAATGGATCTTTTAAAGTTTTTTTTTTTTTTATAAACATTTTGGTAGAATATGATGACTAGAGAGCAGTTTATTTCCAATCCAACTCCTACAACAATTCCTCTCCAAAAAGCCCTCTGTACCTGCTGATTTTTATTCCTGCTTAGATAGTTCTTCAATATTTCTCCTGTCCGAGTGGGTTGGTGACTCTGGAATAAGTATTTTCAATCTATTTCTGTCTTTCTAGAAACAGAAGTCAGAGAATGTCCCAAAACAAGGAGACCCAGTCTTGGCAGCTCCTACCCCACCTCCACACCCTATCCCCTCCCCTCTTTCTATACCCATATCCAAGTCCTGTCCATCTGGAAGTTTGATCAGTCGCCAGAGCAGCACATCCAGCGATAGTGGGGGCAGCAGTTTGCGAGACCACCTGAGGGACAGACCCATTGATCGTAAGTAATAGGGACCACTGTTTTTACATGACCCGGTGAAGATTTTCACATATCTTGTTTTATTATTTATGCATTTTTGTGAAGACTTAGCAGAGGTTTTGAAAACCATTATTAAACCATTTTAGAATTGTTAGTGATATTCTAGTGTCTCGGGCATATGAATTCAGAGCAGAGAGGTGATTTCATTGGTGGAAATTATATTCCAGGCAGGAAGTCTCAGATGGAGGAGGTTCAGGATGAATTGGTACAGAGACTCACCATTGGACGCAGTGCAGCCCAGAAGAAATTCACTGTACCACGCCAAAACACAACAGCGGTCAACATTTCCTACAGTTCATCCACAGAAGATGTGAAAGCATGGCTGCAAGCAAAGGGATTCAGTTCTGTGTAAATTGACAGATTCTACCTATAGCTTGTTCATATGGCTTAACATGCACAATCTTTCTGTCACTAACATAAAGCTACTGTTCTACATCTATTTCACATTGTGTACCTGTCCCGTTCCTGGAATGTGCATCATATCACCGTCCCATGTTACCATTCACATCATGCTACTATTCCACCTTTTTTTTTTCCCATCAAAATAGTTTATTAAAGAGTAAGAAAAAAAAGGAGTTTACAAACATTTGCTCTAATGTGTGCATGAAAATATAACACAAAGGTTTTTTTATTTTTTTGTTTTTTTTGGGTTACAAATACGTAGCAGCAACATGTTGTACACTGACAAGTCAAGTAAAAGTGTCCTGAGCATGGGACACATATAGTGTCCATATGAGCAACATTCAGAGTACCGATAGCCATACTTATATAGGAGTGGAGCAGCCCGACCCGCCCATGGTGTCGATCACAGTCGGGCTCTCCAACACATCAGAACTAGCAGGGCAAGGGAAAAAGAAGGAATAAGAAAGAAAGAAGAGAGAAAAAAAAGGGGGGGGGGGAGAAGGTGAGGGCAGGATGGTGAAAAGAATGGGGGGGGAAGGTCCAAAAGGCACAGAGAGTTATAGGAGAGAACAAAAGGGAAAAGAGGAAAGGCGTGGGGGGGGGGGGGGAGACGCGCCAGATGCACGTCCCAGACCCCCCCCCTCGGAGCGCCCGGACCCACCAGCCCCGCGTAGCAGTCCAACCTATTCAAGTGGGACAGTCCCCATCAATTATTTCACCTTTTCCCCTATTTTATTCCAATTATGTTGTCCTGTCCTGCATACTCGCTTCCTGCAACATGTTATCATTCCGTGCAGCAATGCCATATGTTTTTCACTTCTCAGTTTGTCTAATTTTATTCTGTCTTTCTTCTTTTCTCATAATTCCTTTTTAATTCCTTCCCATAGTGCTTCCATCCCTGCTCTACCAATAGTTCTCTATTCTTCCTCCTCCTCTTCCCATTGTACCATATTCCTCCTCCGATTGCCATAATGGCTCTGTCTCTCCTCTTCTACACATAGTCCTCTATTCCTCCTCTACATCCTTCTCTTCTACCATAGAGTCCTGATTTATTTTCCCCTTCCCATAGTTAATTTCCTTTTATTCCCATAGTCCTCCATTCCACCCTCGTCTGCTTCTCTTTATAGTGTCTCCATTCCTTCTCTTCCCATAGCTTTCCATTCCTCCTTTTTCACTTCTTGCCATGGTGCCTCCATTCTTTCTCCTTTTCCTCTTCACATAGTGTATACATTCCTTCTCCTCCCCCTCTTTCCATAGTACCTCCATTCCTCCTCCTCCTCCTTGTCATCTCCCCATACCTACTCAGTTTCTCTTCCTTTTCTTTCTTTTCCCATAGATAGTTCCTTCATTCCTACTCCACCTCTCACTCTTCCCATAGTAACTCTATCCCTCTTACTCGTCTTCACATATGTTGTAAATAATAATAATTAATGAATTAATATTGTGGAATTCGGAATGTGCAAAGGTAGAATGCAACCTTAGCCAAACACATTTCAGACAACCTCTCCAAGCAAAATCATTCCTTGATATAGTTTTGTTTTTTTTCCTTATTTACAAAAATGTAAAGAAAGCTGATTGGTTGATTGAACACTTTTGATCTTGTTTGTTATTCAAGATGAACAGACCTTACCTGCTGTTACTGAAAATAACAATTAGGGTCAAGTGTAGTCGTTACAACCCTTTTTAGAGTGTTTTGATACTACAGTTCACATTGACCTTTTGAATAAAATTAGCATAGAAAGAATCTGCCAATTCTATTATATCAATCTTGAGGAATTTTTTTTTTTTTAGGATCCAATCTTTTTATCTTGGGTATTCATAAAAGTAGGGCACATATGACATCTACAAAATATAGAGGGAGGGTCAAGTATCAAACTTAAGAGACAGTGAGCATATGTACCAGTGATGGGACAAAGAAAAACATGCAGGTGACAATCATCACATAATTAGCAAATATGACAAAATGATGGTGAGCAAATGTAAGCTCATAGGAGGCCATAACAACCATACTTGTGGAGAAAATGGGAAGGAATTTCTTATTGTAAATGGTGGTCTGTTACCAACTGTCTGTCTGTGCATGATCATTCAGGAAATATACTGTATGTGTATGTAAAAAAAAAAAAAAAATAATAATAATAATATATATATATATATATATATATATACACACACACACGCTGTACATGTATATTTTACACATTCAATATTTACTTTCTCTATTCCTCCTTCCCTTCCTTCTCCTGTACCATAGAGTAGGCCTGCACGATATTGCAAAAAAAAATATATTGCAATATTTTTTTTTCAACTATATATATTGCGATATTGAGAGACCCGTCAATCCAGGCTAAAGTCAACAATTACCTTACCAGGGACACCTGGGACAGCGAGGGTTATTGTTACTGTAGGGATGGGATGAGTTTTGCAGCAGCCCTTCTTCTGATTGTATATATTATATACTGCACTGGGAGTCCGTGACAGCCAGGGTTAATGTTACTGACACTGTAGGGAAGGATGCTGGGAATGGATGGAAATCATGAAGCATGCAGGCAGCAGCACAGCCTTCTAAATTTTAATTGCAGCTACAGGGCAGGCCAGGGTTAATAATGGTACTCAATACTCTCAGTGACAGTGTGGAATTGTGTGGAATCGGATTATTCAGTGGACTCACAGTGGTGGTAGGAGCGGAGGACTAGGAGCCGGTAAAAGATCACTGCCGCATACACTGACTCACTCCACTTCCGTGCACTGCAGCCCACACGTTCAGTCTCCGCCCTCAGCTAGTTTTCTCAATGGCACAGCGAACCAATCACACCGTGAGTAGCGGCACCGCGAACCAATCAGGTGTGCAGGCACGTGTGATTGGTTAGCTGTGCAGCTGCTCACGGCGCGCTGCTCCCCGCTGAAGTGTGGGATGGCTGTGAGTCCTCCTCCGAGTCCCAACTTCTCCCTGCCTAACGGATGTCTGTGAGTCCTCCTCCGAGTCCTGACTTTTCCCTGCCTATGCAAAATATCGTGACCTCGACGATATGAATATCTCCCACGTCCGCAGAACGATAGTCGATATCATATCGACTATCGTTCAGCCCTACCATAGAGTCTCCATTTCTTCTCCCCTTCCTATAGTTCTTCATGCGCTTATCAACTTTTCTTGCCATAGTTCCCTTTTCCTCCACCTCCTCTTCAGTGTCTCCAATTCTTTCCATACTTCCTGTTTCTTTTCTTGCCAGAGTACTTCCAATACTTCTACTCCTTCACTTCCCATAGTGCCTCATTTCTTCCTTGTCCTCCTTCTCACAAAGTGTCTCCATTCCTCCTTCACTTCCTTCTCTCTCCATTGTGCCTTCATTCCTTCTTCATGTGGATTCCTCATTTCTTCTCCTTATCTTCCTTTTTCTCACAGTGCCTCCATTTATTTCCTTCTTCTCTCTTGGGCAATAACAGTCTGTTTTGCTGTATTCTTCCAGGACAGTCACTAGTCTTGGTGTGCTAACCGGCGCTCAGCTTTTTTCCCTCACCAAGGATGAATTAAAGACGGTCTGCCCAGAAGGACCAAGAGTTTACAACCAAGTGACACTTCAGAAAGCTACTCAAGAGGTATCTATTCCTTGCAGTGTATGAAAATTTGTCCTGCCAATAAATTACCAGAAATATACTGAGGTTTTTAAGAATTGCCCTCCCATACTACCCATGTCACCTTGCCATTGCACCCTTTTGCGATATACTGGTAAGTGCCAGTTTTAGTTATATTGGGTATAAAGTCTAACCACCAGCTGTTTTCAGTGGTATATCATAACACTTTATCACATATTTATGCGCCCTCAATTTCCCACCTTTATATAGCTAAATCTGATCTCTGTGAGTTCCAGTAAATGTCAGAGTGCAATGAGACTGAAAAGTTTATGATCTATTTTCAAGGTAAATAATTTGCGTAACTTGGAGCTGAAGGTATTTATTGCTTTCTATCGCCCCTCCACCACTGACATGTTCACAAAAATCCAGTTGAACTGAGTTAGGCTTGGAATTGCCTTTTCCAGCCATTTGTAACTCAAGCTTTGCAGTGTATTACGTTGTTAATGCATATAATGGACCAATCTTAATCTCATATTGACACTTTCTACTCCTTTGTGTCCTTAAGGAAATCGGTGGAAACTCTGAGCTGCAGGAAATCATGAAAAAACGCCAAGAAAAGATTAATGCTGCTGCAAGCGATTCTGGTGTAGAGTCATTTGATGAAGGAAACAATCACTGAAGATTTTCTAGAAGAATTTGTATTATCTGGAAACTCTGCAGTCTTGTAATTCATTTTGCCAATTTGACCGTCTCAGTTTTTTTGATTGTACAAATTTTCTCTCTAGTCTGTGTGTGTATTGTAAGACTGCGCTTAATGGTCATGTTGCCGTTCACTGTTATAGCAGCAGAGGGGTAGAGTCCACTCCTTCCATCATGCCTGGAGCATGTGAATGGGATCCTGTATAGAGTTGATCAGGGCAGAGCTTGTCACTCCAGGTAACAACAGTAAAAGTGTTGCTATGTCAGCTTTCAGTTTCACTAACAGCCATTGGAAGAGATTTCAAAATTCCTTGTATATTTGTCTGTATGTAAAAAACATTGGCCTACCGTGAATATAGAAAGTTATTGCAGAAACAATAATAAAAATGTTTAAATTATTTTTTTCTGAAATTTTTAATGACCAGTAAAGTGTTTTTTTTATAGAAAGGGGATTTCTTTGTTGTGTCTGTTGTCATATTTGTCTGTTGTGTTTTTGAGACATATTGCCATTATATAGTAGAACCCTAAGGCCTTTTTGAAAAATTTGTTGAGTATCTGATCTGTTATTAATGTGCTTGCGGTCTGTTAAGACTGTTTTTACTAGACAGAAATAGGGAAAACTTTAATGGGATCCTAAACCCTTTATAATATTGAGTATAGATCCTCCCAAATGGGAAGTAGGAAGAAGTATGGTATGGAGGATTTGCAGCTACACTCCCTATTTTAATACAATGGCAAGGCAGCAGGAATGGCTGCCATTTATATGTGCAGCTGTCATTTACCAGTTTGACTGTATGGCTTAAAACAAAGTCATCTATGGTTGTGCAATAAACATTATTTTTAGTCATACATTAAGGGACACAGAATGGTAGATCAGGTACATAGGATTATTTTACCCATATTTAAGCTCCAAAAGGCGGAGCGAAACATGTTGGAGGCATGGCCTAGGGCTGGGGTCCAGGCTGAGGCTGCCATTTATCTCACTTCATGCACATGGGTCTGCTTCATGATGTGCAGCTTTTGGATCTTTTCCTGTGACATTACATAGGGTTATACTTCTGCCTTCAGGAAATTGGACACTGGCAAAACAAAGCTGCAAGGACAACCTAGTGTAACCCGTCCTAGGAGAACAGAAGTCCTCTTCTCTGAGAGAAGCAAGCCACTATTACTTTTTTTTCTGATTTCTATTAAGCTACTTTTTTCTTCTGGCAAGATTCTGTAGTTGCTGCAGAGCCACTGAAGCTCTATTTGTGTAGCTTTTCCGCTTATCTTTAGCCTAACCTTGGAGCCAGTAACCTGGACTCTGCTGTGAAGAACAAATTAGGCCAGGCTGTAATGGGCCCTCCAAGCACTGGACTCTGCTGAAGATGCACGCATAAACACTCTTGGTCTAACCTGTTAGCAACAGAGTGCTTTACGGGTCCAGAGCTGGTGTGCATCCTTCTGGGGGAACCCGGTCCCAGGATTCCCTGGGGTATATGCCCACTGAGAGGGCAAAGTCTGTTTTCATTGGGCAATAAAGCTCTGGATCCTGCTAAATATCTCCAATCTACTTTGTGGGGTCCACAGGGTGACTCAGGACCAGGGCTACAATAAGTTCAGAGCATTACCCCTTTGGGAACCTGGGTGTGCATAAACTGATCCTCAACTCCCCTAAAAGGATAACTCTGACTTTAACATTTTGGTTGGAGGATGGTGACGGGAGGAGGCACAGTGACATTTTTAAATCTTGAGCCATTATACTGGGCTCACAGCCTGTGTGACCATACTGAGTCTATGCAGCCTACTTCTGGATCATCATACTGCACACATGAGCCACATTTTCTGTAGCATTGGTAAACCTACTCAATCCACATTATGATCTTCCAGAACGTTTACTAGGTTTCTTTGCTGCCTCTAGTAATAAGTCACAGTCAACAATCTTGGTGGGGATCACATGCCTGCTGGAAGGGGCCCTGGGTGGCTCTGAAAAGTCTCTATCTTTTGCTGTGATGTTATTTAATGAAAAATGTTGGACCCCTTCATGGAGTTCTCTGGTGTGCTGCTGACCTATTCCCTGATCTGAGTTGTTATGGTTTCCTGCCAGTGGTCGCTACCGCACCCACTTACTCTCCAGTCACTCTTAGGATCGTGTGCGTTGGGAATATTGCTCTTGAGTTGGGAATATATTACCCATATACTTATTATGGAGGATCATAAGCTCAAGGGCAGTGGTCATGCGAGTGCAGGCCTTGCCAGTTTATGACCCGCTAACCATTCTGGGTGGGTAGGTTACAGTGTACCTTCTAAGGGATTCAACATCAATAGCCCAGACCAATCCTAGCCCGATTTTACCCCCTTCCTGACCAGGGTTTTTTTTGCGATTTTTTTTTTTTACTGCGTGACTTTAACGGACAATTGCGCGGTCGTGCGACGCTGTACCTAAACGAATTTCACGTCCTTTTTTTCCCACAAACAGAGCTTTCTTTTGGTGGTATTTGATCACCTGTGCGATTTTTTGATCATGCGCTATAAACAAAAAAAGAGCGTAAATTTTGCAAAAATAACAATATTTTTCACTTTTTTTTATATGAAACTCCCCCCAAAAAAAATGTAAAAATCAAAATTTTTTAACATTTTCGGCCAATATGTTTTATGCTACATATGTTTGGTAAAAAAAATGGCAAAAAGCGTATTTTGATTGGCTTGCGCAAAAGTTATCGCGTTTACTAACAAAGGGAAAGATTTTTGTCATTTTTGGTGTTTTTTTTTTTTAACGAGTAATGGCGGCGATCTGCGATTTTTTTTTTTTGCGGTACTGCGACATTGCGGCGGACAGATCGGACCCTTGACTGACATTTTTGACACTTTTGGGGGTACCAGTGACATTACTGCAGTAATCAGTGCTATACATATGCACTGTTACTGTAAAAATGACACTGGCAGGGAAGGGGATAATTGTATTGGACAGGGAGGGGTTAAGTGTGTCCTAGGGGCGTGATTCTAACTGTAGTGGGACATGGCTACTAGTGTAAAAACAGAGATCAACGGTTCTACATAGTAGAACCGTCTGATCTCCATTTTTACACAGGGGAGAATGACAGGCGGCTTGTTTACATAAGCCGCTCTGCCTTTCTCCTGCTCTATCGACGATCGTAGTGTGACCGGCGGACATCGGGTCCGCCGGTCACATGCCCGCACTCCTCCGTGAACGAGCCGAGGCGGGCGCGTGCCTCAGCGGGCGCGCGCTCGCCCGCTATTGGCTCAAAACCCAGTGACAGGCGAGCGACGTAGATCTACGTCACTCTGCCTGGCCGGGGCTGACTGCCGCAGTAAATATACTGTGCGCAGTCGGCAACCGGTTAACCTCTTTGGGGGGTGGCTTCCTCCTCCTCATTTTCTACTACCATGTCAGAGGTTATGAGGAACATAAGCTAGCATCCACAATGTCTCCTCCGGAGTCCAGTTCTGATTTTTCTCTAGTTGCAGCTGCTTCTGCACAGTCAACTGAGGATGAAGAGGAATGTACCCTATCTGCCTAACATGGTATACAAAGAGTCTCTGTCTACTGGCATAACTACAGAGCTTAAAGCAGTTTTAAACCTATAACCAAACATTTTATATATTGCAGTTTATCAATCCCTAGCTTTTGTGGCTGCATTCGTTTTTTTTTCCAGCTTTTTTCCTACTTTTTTCTTTCTGTTTTCTCCTGGTGATCTAGCCAGTAACATACCTTTAGTGCACCCACACTGGATAAATGAACACAGGTAGCACATTTGGACAGCAGCATTGTCAGTCTGGGTAAGGGGCAGGGGATGTGTGATGAACTAGCAGATTTAAATGCACTAACAAATTGCAGCCAAACCCCAACTCACACTTAATAAGCAGTGATAAAGATTGAGCATAAATATGTAGCAGGATTTCCAGGCATTGGGCCTGATATGGGTCTGCCATTGTTACCAGTAACACTTCCAACACATTTAAGTTGTAAACCCAAGTGTGAGAGCTGAGACAATGACCATTCCGGCATCTTTGGTTTATTTTGTAATGGGGATGGGAGAAGGGAATGAGTGGGATACTCCTCTGGCTCAACTAGGTTTAACTGGGACACTTTGTAGAAAAATGCCTGTTAGCTGTCCTGACGCCAGCTGAATGCCGATCAACGCTTCCTGGCGCTTGAAAATACTGTTTTGCTGAACTGTGCTGAAACTTTGACTTTAACTCCTTGGTTAACTCAGAAGATCCAGGACTGTAGTAACACTTGACTCTTGGCACTCTGTCTAGCTCAAAAGTCCTGCGAATAGCTCCCTCCAGCCCTTCACTGACTGAGGTAGCTCCTTGTACCTGCTTGTGCTGCTGCAACTCTGAACACTGTACACTGCACGCTGTACACTTAACTCTTCAGGGCCCAACTGCTGGCGCCCCCTTTACACTTCAGGGTCTTCTGACCAGGCACCCCCTCTAACACTTCAGGGTCCTCTGACTAGGCACCCCTTTTACACTAGGTGGCTCCTGGATCCCTGGGACCTTCACCGGAGTGGTCCCCTCTACACTAGGCAGACCCTCAGGGGCAATTCACAGTACTCACGAACTTGGAATGCTTTTCAACCCCTCTATCTCCGCTGGTCCTCGGCACACCGGATCCTCTCTGCAGCTCAGCTCGGCTCTCTCCATGCTCTCAGGCAGCCACCCGAGACCCCCGATCCTTCTGACAGGAGGAGAGACAGCCGTACTCTCCCTCCTGGGACTCTGCTTCCCGCCAAAGACGCTGCGTCATGCGTTCCCCTCAAACTTATACCCACTCACAGAATCCTCTGCGACGAAATCTGCCTTCTGGGGTAGATACAGGCCTGAATGAGCCACTGATTGGGTTTCCTCCACTGCCCAATGAGAATCCTCTCATGGAGCCAGTGGGGAGACTCCCCTCTCAGCAGCCACACCTGGGAGACATGACAGCCCAGCTGAAAATTATGGCCCTGCTGTTAGGCAGCCAAGGCCCACTATACGTTTGCCTAGCACCTACCTTGTAGGGTGCTACAAATAAAAAAACTGATCATTGTAATTACCCCTACCAGTGTTGAATGGTTTGATTTAAAAAAAAAAACAGACTTACTGGCCAGATCACCAGATGAAAACAGAAGTAGGATTAAAAAAAGAAAACAATTGCGCTTTAAGAATTAGTAAGCTACAATATGTGTGGTTTAATACTGCTTCAAGGATACCATTTTGGTTCCTATTGATGCAGCGCACACATTTCTTAACCTGAACAACCTGCGCCGGCCATACCTATGGTTTCTCGAAGTCCCCAGCCTATTAAAACATTTCCTCACTTTTGCAACTGGTTATATATAGTGATTGGCCAATTCCTGAAAAAAATTTACTAATTCCAAGAGTTTTCCCAGCAATATACTATTAAGGGGTTCTTTTAAAAAGTGTGCCATCCCCATAATGGATGGCAATTGCATGTCTTAACAAGACTTTCTGACCCTCTAGAGTGCCAGACCCCGTGGCTAAAATAAAAAACCCTTTCCAAGTCAATATTATTCCAAGGCTCTACCTTCTTGGCCCTGCCCTGCAATCTACTATTGCTACAATGTCTGTCTGCCTGACCTTGTCTGATCCAAGGATAGATCTCTGAATCTTAGATAGATCCTCACTGATCTTTGTCCTCCAACAACTGGAGCTCATGATTGTATCTCTACTACACTGCATAGATGGATTTGTGGATAGTATTTGCCTATTATCCAGAATGAGTGTCTTGTCAGTACAGATCCAAAGGCTCAAATGTTGTTCAGCTGACCATCAGTGCAAGAAATGCTTTTGGGTGGAAATACCCCTTTGCTGAATTCAAATAAGACTAAAGGCCCGTACACACGTACCGATCGTCGGCATACAAACGTCGGCGGACGAAAGATCTGCCGATTGTACGCGTGTTAGTATGGTGCCTCCGACAGATGTCTGCGCACAATCCGCGGACAAAAGTCTTTCGTGCAAACATGAAAATTTTTGTCTGCGGACACCAGAACGGACGATTGTTCGCCTGTCAGTACAGAATTCGGCCGAGAGACCGCAGATTTGCAAGACTGGGCAATTGCCCAGAAAATTAAAAACACAGGGAAAGTTAACCATTACATGACATCACTTCTGCAGTCAGCTGAAGTCTGCAGACAAAATTCTTGTGCTGTCCTTGTGCTGTCTTTGCACTTTTCAACAGACACCGACATCTCGGGGAGAAAAGACGAACATTTGTATGCCGACGATCGGTACGTGTGTACGGGGCTTAAGCCTCAGACTAGGACACCCTCTGCCTAAAATAAAAAACTAAGAAGAGAGACTCTGTTCCATTTTAAATTCCGGCCCTCCAAATTCTCCAAACCTACAAGCAATCCTCCTTGCAGTAAAGGGGCGCACCTACTTATCAGAGTGGGGTGATGTTTGTTGACCCACCTGGTTAATTTTCAGTCTCTTCCTCCACCCTGTTTTATGTTAGTAAATCTTCGAACATCCTCATAAAGATTAGGTGACCTTCAGGCTGCCCTGGCATAAATCCTCTCTCAATGAGTCATAGCCATTGAGTACTATCAAGGGTCAAATTTCAGCCCTAGCAATTCTATTTTAGATTTTTAAATACAGCTTTTGTCTTACTCCATAATGAAAACCTTTTTTACAGGGGGGGTCCCTCTCTAAAGGCCCGTACACACGTACCGATCGTCGGCAGACAAGCGTCGGCCGACGACCGATCTGCCAATTGTACGCTTGTTAGTATGATGCCTCCGACAGCCGTCAGCGCACATTCTGCCGACAAGAATCTGTCATGCAAGCATTAAAATTTGTGTTTGCCGACACCAGAGCGGCCGATTGTTCTCCAGTCAGTACAGAATTCGGCCGACAGACCGCAGATTTGCAAGACTGGGCATGCTCAGAAAAGAAAAAACACAGGGAAAGTTAACCATTACATGACATCACTTCTGCAGTCGGCGGACAAAATTCTTGTGCTGTCTTTGCACTTTTCAACAGACACCGACAGCCCGGGGACAAAAGACGGCCGATCGTTCGCCGACGATCGGTACGTGTGTACGGGGCTTAAGTTACCCAGTGACTCTGTGGGATCTTAACTAGTGTCAATTTCGTTAACAAAAATATTTGTGTCATAATTTCCACCAGCTGCATGTTTTCAGTGCTGAAAACTAAACAAAAATAAAATTCGAATTAAGTCAATTGACATAGACTATGATAAAAATCAGTTCCAGTTTTCGTCAAAGAACGAGTTCTGGAACATTGCCCTGCAAACCACATGGTGAGTGTTTCCCCTCCAAACAAGGTAGCAGCGCTTAGCATTGTATAAAATACCACCCAGTTCTCTGCCCTGTGCACTCCCATTTACTTCCCCATCCCCACTACATGTTATTAGATTTTTACTCCAGGAGTATAGGAGTTTGGAAATTCTAGAGAAATTATTAAATAATGCAACTAAAATGTACTGGAGATTTTAGTCAACTAAAACAATTCAGATGACTAAAATGGAAATGGCATTTTAGTCAAAAGACTATGACTAAAGCTAAATCGAAACTTGACGTTACAATTAACACTGATCCTAACATAGGTCTGTTGGTTCTCCAGAAACCACTCTTCAAACCTGTTAGGGACATCCGTCTGTCTACTTTCACTGACATACAGTAGTTACCTTCTTCATTGCCATTGCAAAACATTTTAAACAGTTAATTTATTTGTTTTCTTTTTTGCTAGCTAGTTTGTAAGTGTGCTGGGATTTTTTGCATTGTTCTGTATAAAGCCTTTCCATGTCCACCCTACTTTAAAAAGCGAGTTGTATATCAGACAGGCTGCCATTTTTGTTTAGTCTTGAGGCCACTTTTCGCCCATCAGAAGATTGTTCTTCTTTCGCTATATCCTGTTCTGCAACATCTGTGGGAGATTTTCTTCCACTGTCTGGACATGGTACGCGCTGTTCAAGACTATCTTGCGGCTACAGCTTGTGTTATGCCCAGTACACACGATCCGAAAATCGGACAACGTTCCGTCCGTTTTTGTTTGGTTGCTAGGAACTCTCAATTATATTCGCAAATGGGAGAGGTTACTTACGATAGAAATTTTCTCGGACGATGATTCAAAAGCTTCCGGTATGCGTAACCACGATGTAGCGTGTGAGGGGAAATGATGTCTACTGCTCATGTGCTGTCTACTGCTCACCATTTTTTTCGGACGAACAACATACTGATAATACGATTATCGTACGATGTGTTATATTACGATCAAAATTTTTATGCTTGTACGACCGGATAATATTGGGCGAACTGTCGTGATCGCCTCTCATAAGCTGTGTACTAACGATCAGATTATCGTCCGATCTTTTCACAACCGTTATTTTTCGTCCGATTTTCGGAACGTGTGTACGGGCCATTAGACAAAGTAATTCCTTTTTTACAATCCTGAGAGTATATCTGTAGAGGACTGCCTTTTCGCTCTATCTCCAGTTGTATTAGATAGCCCATCATTCACATCTATAGACTTAGAGATAAGGTTCTTCTTTTCTTTATCAAAGTGCACTCTTACTAGGTTGGTTACTGCTTAGTGGTTTTCATAGAAACCTAGTATAGTGGCAGCAGAAAAAAAAATGTTTTTATACGTCTTGTATTTTTTGTTTTTAGTTTTTTCTTTTATGTCCCGAGTATAGACCTAATGTTTGTCCCAAGCATGTTTGAAACCACTTACTGTTGACTGACACATTACCTGTTGGAAGTCTTTCCAAGTTGAACTACTCTTTCAGTAAAGTGAAGCCCCGTACACACGCAACGATTATCGGCCGACCGATCGTCCGTCTTTTGTCCAGAGTTGTGTTTTGTCGGTTGGAATGTGCCTAGACTGCACACGAATTTTCTCGCCCAACAAAATTCTACTTCAGAAGTGATGTCATGTGTTGGGTTGCTTTCTTTGTGTTCTTTCTTCACTGAGCATGTCCAGACTTGCTCATCAGATTTTTCCCTGTCGAAATCTGTACTGACTGCACGAAAATCGGCCGTTGTGTTAACGGCCAACAAAAATGTTATAGTCTGCACACCAGATTTTTTTCGGCTGAAAAGTCGGAGTCGGTTGTCGGAAGCATCATACTAACAAGCCGAAAATCGGCAGATCGGTCGTCGGACGAAAATTCCCTGCCAATTTTCGACGCGTGTGTACGGGGCTTAAGACTTGCTGCTTGGAACAGACCTCGAGCAGAGGCAGTAAGTCAGTCAACAGTAAGTGGTTTTAACCACTTCTGGACCGGAAGGATTTGCCCCCTTAATGACCAGACCATTTTTTGAGATTCGGCACTGCGTCACTGTAACAGAAAATTGTGCAGTCGTGGGACGCTGTACCGAACCGAAAAAAAAAAACAATGTCCTTTTTTCCCCACAAATAGAGCTTTCTTTTGGTGGTTTGGTGGTATTTGATCACCTCTGCGATTTTTATTTTTTGCGCTTAAAACAAAAAAAGAGTGACATTTCTGAAAAAAAAAAAAATTAAACATTTTCATCCTTTTAGGCCAATTTGTATTCTGCTACATATTTTTGGTAAAAAAAAAAAAACGCAATAACCGTAGTTTTGCACAAAAGTTATCGCGTTTACAAACTAGGGGGAAGATTTATGTCATGTTTATTTTTTACTAGTAATGGCGGCGATCTGCGATTTTTAGCGGGACTGCGACATTGCGGCAGACAGATCGGACCCCTAATTGACATTTTGACACTTTTGGCAGGACCAGTGACATTACTACAGTAATCAGTGCTAAAACTATGCACTGTTACTGTAATAATGATATTGGCAGGGAAGGGGGTTAACCTAGGGGTGATCAAGTGTGAGCCTAGGGGATTGTTTTCTAACTTTATGAGGGATGGGCTTTTGAAATGACCACAGAGACCTGTAATCCTATATAGAAGGATAACAGGCGCTCTGTGATCATTTCAGAGAGAAGAACGGTCAGCTGTTGTACTCTCTCAGCGAGGAGAGATTGCGGGTTCCCGGTGGCAATCGCGGCCGCCGGCCCCACACATCAGCATCCCTGCTGCCTAGTGGGGGCACGCCACTGGCGGTGTGGGCTCGCCCCCCCCCAGCACTAGGTGCGCGTACGACGTAGGGCAAGTCGGTTCGCGCAGGAGAGGCAGCCTGCCGCAGTAAATGTGCGGCTGGTGGTCCTAATGTGGTTAAAAATTTCAGCATCGGGTATATTTTTCTTGGATCTGCATGGCTGCCACCTAGTCTTCTGTTCATATGTGTCATTCTTATCAGGTGGATGTCAGGATTCATCTAATTCCATCTTCAGCTGTATAGATTGTCAGTTGGTTCTGTAAGTTCTGCCAAGCCCCCTTTCGGTAACCTGCTTTTACTGTGGGTCTGTTAGCATGTTGTTCGCTGTCGCCCACCCCTCAGTTGGACTGCTTTTGGAAATCCCTATTTACCTGAATTACCATCCTGTGTAACTTAAGTGAGCGATTAAGAAAATAAGTTCTCTTTATCGTTCGGTACAGGATACAGAAATTGTTGTCATAGACCAGGGATATGCAAACTTTGGCCCTCCAGATGTTGCAGAACTACAAGTCTCATGAGGCATAGCAAGACTCTGACAGCCACAAGCATGACACCCAGAGGCAGAGGCATGATGGGACTTGTAGTTTTGCAACAGCTGGAGGGCCACTGTTTGCATTGCCCTGTCGTAGAGCATGGGTTATGCTGCTACCTTCGGATGATCGGTCACTGGCCAAAGCTTTTTTTTTTTGCTAGTGCCTTTATGTGATGGACCTCTTCTACTCTGAATGTTTTTTTTTTCCCCCATTCTTTAATTTCACTACTTCAACTGCCACTTTTTCAAGATTCATTTGCTTATTGCCTAAGGGCTCGCTAGAAGTTTCTGGATCAGTTGCCCTCAATGTACACCTTGGGAACTGATCTAGCGGGCCAGCCTGTAATGTTTGCATCAGGTACCAGATCCTGCATTTGGCACTTACCTTGGGTTGTTGCGCAACTAGTGTAGTTAGCCGCAGGGTGCTATATAAGTCGACGGGCATAGTCCATTACTTAGGTACCAGGACTCTGAAGACCCCTGTGGGGATATGCCCACAATGACAGATGAAGATTGATGCTCTCCAGGAGCCTGCAGCATGAATATAGTAAGACAGGGTTTCCCTGTAATTGTGACAATGTTTTTTAAATGTGGAGTGTTATTTCACTTAGCTTGTTGCCCCCCTTTGTAAATATCTCTACTAAACTGGAAGTAGGCAACATTTGTCTTTTGAATTTGTCAGGCCTTTACCACACAGCATACCTGCTTGGGTGGTGATGTAGTGGCAAATGCCTTTCCGAATTATGCACTACCGCCCACCACCAAGAGTCTTCACAAAGGTGCTTGCTCCACTCCTGGCCCTGCTAATGTCTTGGGACATCCAGGACATGAAGAATCCCTCAGCCACAGCCCTGTCTTCCAGTATTCAAAGGACAATCCTGTTCCTTCAAACTTTTGGATAGATGATCAACTTCAAGAAGCCTGCTCTCCAGCCCTCCCATTGCCTAAAGTCTTTAATTGACAGTCTGAGAAAAAATTCCTTTCCCAGGGCAAGATTTGACATCTAGTTGTCAAAATCTTAGGTCAACCAGACATCCGTCGACTTGTTTCTGCATAAGGGTTCTGGGCTTCATGGTAACCTCCTTTAAAGTAGTTCCCTTTGCTCAGTTCCTATTCAGACCTTTTCAGTTCATTGTTACCATGATGTGGGACAAGCAGATCCTTTCTCTGGATTGCCCAATAATGCTATCCAACCAGGCAAAAATCTCAGTCATGAAAAATAGAAAAAATTCTGAGCCCTGATAAAACAAACATCAAAAAGATGAAAAAAAGCAGCTAGCACCAACAGTTTGACTAATTTAAATCTAAATATAGACTCTAAATGTGCAGCGAATAATCAAATTGTACCATAAACATAGAGTGAACAAATAAGCACAATAGTTGTGTAAAAAGCCCCACAGAACTTGCTTTATGTCCAATATACCAAAATACTATGATCCTATACTGTACATACAACTGTGGTGATCTACAAAACAGTGACAAAAAATGAATGTGAATAAAAGTCCACCACTGTGCATTGTTCCAGTTGAGTATAATCTTGTGCTGGGCCAAATTCCATTTCCAGGGCATATTACAAAATTCTCTGGAGACAGGCTATAGTGATCACACACTACTTACCAGAGATCCATTGCACTCTAATTTTTGAGTAGCCATATGTGCTTGCGGGATCAATTCCCAGTATAGCTGAAAGAAGGACTAAGGAAAAGCTCCACACTCCAACCAATATCAGCTCAGACCATAAAGAGAGCGGGCCAAACTTAATGGTGTAGTAAATTAGTAAATAGCCTTTTTATTTAAAATAGATATCACACTTAAAATAATACTCCTTGGTATCATGCATAAAATGAAAGGTGCAGCGTAAAATGCAAGTCCGATCTTCTGACCGACAGCCGCTATGCGTGAAGAGCCTTTGTAATCCTGATTGCTCCAGTCTGGCCTAAATGATTGTGGTTCTATCTCTTGAAAAGTTTGGTATTAAAAGAACCAGAGCAGAGAGAACCATGCATATCTAGAGACCCTTGAACTGGCTTTTAGTTTAGTGAATTTTCTTGTTCATTTTTTGAGTTAGGATTCTCACTTTTAAGATGTGCTTACTGTAAAATTACCAAAGCTAGAACCAAGAACCAGTGTGAACCAAGCATTGACCATTCAATAACTTTATTGCTCCATCTAAAAGGACAGAATAATCCTGGCATATCCAAAATTGTCAGGAATATATCCACAGAGCGCCTGTTATCCTTCCACTATGGATCCACACTGAGAGGCCCATGGCTGAGGAGTGTTAAAGTGTGTGGATCCATAGTCTCTATTTAGTTCAATCGTGACTTTGGAATCTGCCCACTGCCATTCACTGTCAATCACAGGCAAGGCAGACCTGATGGGGATCTAGTCTCAAAGTTCCCCATCAGGTGAAACCCACCCAACAGATGCGTCAGCCGTGAATTTGAGTTGTTGGGTGAGCAGAGCCTGATGGGAAATTCTAAGACTATTTCCACATTAGGTCCACCTTGCCTTTGACTGACAGTGGATGAAAGTGGGAGGATTCCAACTCTGCTGTCAATCACAGGCAAAGCAGACCTAATGTGGAACTAGACTCTGAGTTCCCCATCTGGCTCCACCCACTGTCAGTTCAGTGTGACCTTCCTCATTCGTTGCTAGGATGTGGGTCAGGTATGTCCTAGCAACCAATGCTGTAAATGTAAAACCTAAACATAGTAAAAAATAAAAAGTGATGAACACACAAAAAATGATGTCCCAGCTATCTTCCCGCTGATCCCCTAGTAATCCTCACCCCCGCTGCTGTGGGCAAAGAGGGAAATGGAGGAGAAGTGGTTGTGCTGTGGGCTATTACCCACCAACGCCACAGACTGGGACCAGGGCGGCAGGTCTGCCCATTTTTCTTCTCCCCACTCTGGCTTCCTCCCCCCTCACTCTTTGCAGCCACTGCAAGAGCAAATCAGCTGCAAGGGGGAGAGGATTTGGGAATTGCACACTGGGACATGTAGTCCCTTGGAGAGACTGCTGTACTGTCTGGATGGTTACAGAACTAAAGATCACTATAGACTTTGGGACCCCAGGAAGAGTGGAGAAGAGGATTTTTATTAAACTGCCCAGGAAGATTCGGGGCTTTTTACCACCTGGACTAGAAAGAGAGAATATATGTGCTGTGGGTTCACTGGAAGCCAGGCCAAGAGGGGCATGGGTCCAAAGATTGGGAGTGAGGACAGTTAACACAGCTCAGTATTGGTCACATCTGCACACACACCTGTTCTGTGCTACAGAGGAGCTGGCGCAGTCACCCATCATCCACGTCCAACACTGTTCTGCTGAATTGACACTACATCTGTTGCACCTTTACACAGTACTTGTCCCACGTCTATATTACATCCGTGCAAAGACTTAAACACCCCATAGTATACTTTAACTGCATACGGGTTCATCAGGACTGTGGTTAAGTGCATCAACATCTTTAAAGGGCCCCAACAATAGCCAGCAGAAGAAACATCTTAACCACTTGCTGCCAAATCATGTACCTGTACGTCATTCATTGCTCAAGTGGTTTTACCGCAGTGATGCCTGCAGCATTTATTTTTCAAATCAAATGTTAAAAGCAAACAAAATCCTTTGAACGACAAAACAATGTTCTTGAGAATTGTAATTCAATTTTTCTTAGGAATTTTCGCTTGAAATTCTATCCATCTATAGCCAGCCTAACACACAGCTTTTCTCTCCATGTTGTGGCATTTGGTTCTACCATATGTTGAAAATGTATCCTATTCTTTATACTCCACTGTAGTGTGGAGCACTAAACATTTTTCCACTTTTAACAGTTTCTCTAAGGTTCAGTTAGAGAGATCACAAGCTGGCACGGACACTATGGGGAGTCATCTTTAGTGGTAAGTGTTATTTTCCTCAGCTTTGATATAACTGGGAGAGTCCCATACATAGTGTGTCATACCATTATCTATGGAAAGTAAGAAGCTAAAACTGGTAACTAGAAACCTGGAAGTCTGATATATTTTGTTTACAAATTACTAGAGGTAATATAGTAGTAGTCAACCTATTAATAATCAGCATGGGTTTATGGAAGGTAAGTCGTGCTAAAATAACATGATGCGTTTTGAGAAGGTAGTAGGTTCAAATCAGGATATTCACAGTGCAACAGGTGAGTAGGGTTGCCACCTTTTCTTGAAGCCAAATCCGAACACTTTAGTGGTGCATAGCAAATTATTATTATTTTTTTTTGTAGTATACACTATAGGATTGTAAAAGACCTGGGACACCCCTAGACATCTAGAAAGTGGAGTCCAGCTTTGGGCACCTCATTGTAAGGCCTCATGCCCACTGGACATTATAAGAATGCCAGTAGTGTTAGTGGTAGGAAGCTGTAGAATAAGTTCTGCAGCATTTTTTTTTGTAGCGTTTTTTTTATTGTTTGCGTTTTTTAAGCAAATTTATACTCTAATGAATGCTTATGGTTTAAAAACGCTCATAAACGTCGAATAGACACTTTTTTTCAGCGTTTATAAGCTTTTATCAGAGTTAGAGCGTTTTTACAGCTGAAAAACTCCTCTTCAAACCCACCAGTTCTCAGGGTTTTTTCCAGGCAGAAAATGCCCCTGCCAAAAAACGCTGATAACAGCCTATGTGTGCATGGATACATAGGATAACATGCAGGGGAGTTTACTGGCTGCAGAAAAAACGTCTGAAGCCAAAAACAGCAGCTGTAAAAACGTCCAGTGTGCATGAGGCTTAAAGCGGAGTTCCGGGCACAAAATCGATATTTTTTTTTTGTGCCCGTCCGCTTGTTCCCCTTCACCTGAAAAGGAATTGGATAGTTAGGTTTTTTTTTTAAAAAACTCACCTTGTAATTGAAGATCGAATATACTCACCTAGTCTTCACTTCCTCCCTCAGCGCCGCGGCTCCGCCGTCACTTCCTGGCTTGCACTGATTCCTGGGAGCTGAACATCATGGCTCCCAGGAATCAATGCGACGGCACCGGCCCCGCTCGTCACTTCGGGGTGACGCCGCATTCCGGGCGGCGCCGCACCGGAAGTGACGAAAGGGGCCGGTGCAGGCGCATTCTGGGAGAAGAAGACGCCGAAGAGGACCGCGCCGGCTTCAGCTGCCCACAAGAGAGATGGAAATGCTGTGGAAGAAATTTTATAAGTATGTATTTCTTCTAAAAGGTAAGTGCGAACCGGGACAGATCAGAGGCTAGCCATTGTGGAATGTACTAGCCCTGACTGTCCCGGGGGTATGTTTATTGAAAAATCATTTCTGTGCCCGGAACTCCGCTTTAAAACATCAAAGCTTTGGCAAGTTTAACCACTTGACCTCCAAAAGGTTTTTAACCCCTTCACGATCAGACTACTTTTTTCCTTTCGGCAATGTACTACCTGGCAATTGTGCGGTCATGCAACAATGTATGCAAATGACATTTATATCATTTTTTTTCCCACACAAATAGAGCTTTCTTTTGGTGGTTTTTGATCACTGGGTTTTTATATTTTTTGCTATATAAACTAAAAAAGACCAAACATTTAAAAAAAAAAAAAAAAACCCAATCATTTCTACATAAATTTAGGCCTACATATATTCTACTACATGTCTTTGGTAAAAAAAAAAAAAAAAATAATCCCAATAATTGTATAATAATTGGTTTTTGTGAAAGCTAGAGTCTACAAACTATGGTATACAGTACATACAGGTGCATCTCATAATATTTTAATATCAAAAAGTTAATTTATTTTAATAATTCAAAGAGTGAAACTCATATTTTATATAGATGTTTTGCACACAAAGTAATATATTTCAAGAATTTCCTTTTTTATTTTGATGATTATGGCTTACAGCTAGTGAAAACCCAAAATTAAGTATCTCAGAAAATTGAAATATTACATAAGACCAATAAAAAAACTGGATTTTTGTCTTACCGCAAAATCCCTTTCTCTGATGTTCCTTGATGGACACAGCTCCATATCTTCTTGACCCTTGGGTTTATGCTGCCCCCAGAGGAGTAGGACACTAGGTGGAAAAAGTTTGACTACGCCTAAAGGGCAGTCCCAGGGGGTATACTCCCATTTCCTGCTATAGGTCTTCAGTTTTGTAACAAGCAGTGTCAGAACAACATAAAACCCAACTCAATAGAGGGGTGGGTACTGTGTCCGTCAATGAACATCATAGAAAAGGATTTTACGGTAAGACAAAAATCCAGTTTTCTCTTTCATTTATTGACGGACACAGCTCCATATCTTCTTGACCCTTGGGACGTCCCAAAGCATTGTCAACATGAGGGGTGGAAAGAACACAGCAATAAACACACTTCTCAAAGGCTAAACATAGCCAAGCACGTAAAACAGGAGCTCAACCAGGAAACAACTGGAGCTCACCTGACAAAAAAATACACCCTCAAAGAGGACTAATCCTCTCCAACAGTGGCCTGCAGCCAAAGACAGCATCCACAGGTGCCAACACATCCACCTTATAACATTTTGTGAAAGCGTGCACGAATGACCAGGTGGCCACCTTGCAAACCTGCACCACTGACACCTGATAACAGAAGGACCAAGAGGCACTAAGCACCCTCATAAAAGCCCCTTAACAGGGAAAGGAGGATCCTGACCCTTAATGGAATAGGCCTGCACCACCTTCTGCCTGATCCATCTAGAAATGGTCGCAGCAGACGTGGCCAGCCCCTTAGGGGTTCCATCGAACCACATCCAAACAATGTAAGGTAATCTCTTTAGTGCTTAGGGCACAAGGAAGGCAACACAATGTCTTCATTCATATGGAAACCAGAGACGCCCTTATGAAGAAAAGACTGGCAAGGACGAAGCAACACTTTATCTCCGTGAACCACCAAGTAAAGTGAGCGGTAAGACTGCCAGCTCCGACACCCTACGTGCAGAAGAAAAAACTACCAAGAAGGCTACCTTCTGGGACAATGCAAGCAGAGGAATCTTGCAAATATTTTCCAATGGCGGTTACTGAAAACCGACAGCACCAAGTTGAGATCCTACGAGGGTAATGGAGACTGGGGGAACAAAGATGCAAACCAAAGAATGCGTAGCCAAGGACATTTAAAGAAAACCGCCAAGGCCGAACGTGGCCCTTTATGGTATCCAAGGCCAGACGCTGCTCAACACCTCAGTGGAGGAAAGACAAACTCTGAGTCACCGAAAAAGGAGCGGGGGTGAACCCCAAGAGATTCACAGAAAAGAAGAAAGATCCGCGCTTAGGATAAACTATCTATAAAATAGTGCGTAAAATTTCTATAAATAAAACACTAATGGCTGCTGCCCACTCCAAAAGATGCAACCCCAATGGGGGAGCGTCAGGTGTAAATGTCAAAAAGGGGAGTGATTGGCGCTGCCAGGAAAGTAGGTTAATGGGAAATCTGGGTTAGGCTCCTATAGTTCAAGACCAAGTTCAACACATGCAAATGCACATAGAATGTATGTGGGAATGAGAACTATATAAGTAATGGGATATAAAAACACAATGGGTGTGTAATATGTGTGTAAAATTAACACTATGTGCTGATACCAAATCAATAAATAAATAAATGTGTTCAATACCTAAACGGCTTATTGAGACTCAACATAAATATGCAAATATATGTAAATGTAGGTATAAAAATATAAAAGCATATAAAGATAGTATTAATAAATTATGGTGATATAGAGAGTTAGTGTGCAAAGGTGCTAAAAAATAAATATAGTGCACTAATCAAACTAAATAAGGTGCATTCCGAATAGTCATAACCATCTATTCAATAAAGTGCAACTGCATACTCATAAGCAATGAAAATAAATAAGTGGGTGAACTAAGTGCATCCCACACTGGTGACAATATAAACACTAGTAAATAAATAAGTGCAGCCGTGCAAATAACTATATAAATTATGAAAGTGAGAACCATATAAATTCAAAGGCTCAAAAAGCAGGTTCTGTGTATTTTAAAATTGTCCAAAAATAGTGCAATCAGAGTTGGTACAGAAATCATAAAGTTCTATAGTCCATATAAGGATGGAGTAAGGTGCTCTTTTTTTCTATGAAGCCGGGAGTGCAGTGAGTGATTGGAAGATAGGGTGCTCCCCCTCTCCTGGGGTCCTGTGCTTACCGGATGTCCGTACCCCTACAGGGGTAAATGGCGGGTTGATAACAGGGATTGCTCCCATACACCGGCAATCTGGTTCCGTCCTATCCTTCCTATTACCACTCGTATCCACTCCTTGCTCCGGTACACATAGGGGTTAAAGCATCAGGGAGAGAGCTCCAGTACAATTCCCGGGTATATGAAAAAGGGGAAAAACAGAAGCCTCCGATAGTGCAGGATTGCCTTTAAAACTTTTATTTAGATTCCAAAAAAGACATGTACTCACATAAAATCAACATGCAGTGCATCCGTATGGCATAGGGTCCGCAACTACCTCGTTCGCGGTGCTCGCCTGGGATCAGCGTGCGTTCCTAGCCTCGGGATCATTCAGACGGAAGTGATGTGGTCACGTTCTCGACGCGTTTCTTCACACTGACATCATCTGGAGAAGATGATGTCAGATGATGTCAGTGTGACGAAACGCGTCGAGAACGTGACCACATCACTTCCGTCTGAATGATCCCGAGGCTAGGAACGCACGCTGATCCCAGGCGAGCACCGCGAACGAGGTAGTTGCGGACCCTATGCCATACGGATGCGCTGGATGTTGATTTTATGTGAGTACATGTCTTTTTTGGAATCTAAATAAAAGTTTTAAAGGCAATCCTGCACTATCGGAGGCTTCTGTTTTTCCCCTTTTTCATATACCCGGGAATTGTACTGGAGCTCTCTCCCTGATGCTTTAACCCCTATGTGTACCGGAGCAAGGAGTGGATACGAGTGGTAATAGGAAGGATAGGACGGAACCAGATTGCCGGTGTATGGGAGCGATCCCTGTTATCAACCCGCCATTTACCCCTGTAGGGGTACGGACATCCGGTAAGCACAGGACCCCAGGAGAGGGGGAGCACCCTATCTTCCAATCACTCACTGCACTCCCGGCTTCATAGAAAAAAAGAGCACCTTACTCCATCCTTATATGGACTATAGAACTTTATGATTTCTGTACCAACTCTGATTGCACTATTTTTGGACAATTTTAAAATACACAGAACCTGCTTTTTGAGCCTTTGAATTTATATGGTTCTCACTTTCATAATTTATATAGTTATTTGCACGGCTGCACTTATTTATTTACTAGTGTTTATATTGTCACCAGTGTGGGATGCACTTAGTTCACCCACTTATTTATTTTCATTGCTTATGAGTATGCAGTTGCACTTTATTGAATAGATGGTTATGACTATTCGGAATGCACCTTATTTAGTTTGATTAGTGCACTATATTTATTTTTTAGCACCTTTGCACACTAACTCTCTATATCACCATAATTTATTAATACTATCTTTATATGCTTTTATATTTTTATACCTACATTTACATATATTTGCATATTTATGTTGAGTCTCAATAAGCCGTTTAGGTATTGAACACATTTATTTATTTATTGATTTGGTATCAGCACATAGTGTTAATTTTACACACATATTACACACCCATTGTGTTTTTATATCCCATTACTTATATAGTTCTCATTCCCACATACATTCTATGTGCATTTGCATGTGTTGAACTTGGTCTTGAACTATAGGAGCCTAACCCAGATTTCCCATTAACCTACTTTCCTGGCAGCGCCAATCACTCCCCTTTTTGACATTTACCCAAGAGATTCACACCCGCAAAGTACGCTCCTCAAACGCGATAGGAAATCTTCCAAGAAGTAGATTTACAAGCTTGCAGCAGCGTGGGAATCACTGATTCAGACAACCCTCTATCCTTCAGCACCTGGCTTCCGACAGCCAAGCCGTTAAGCCAGCCACTGTAAGGCAAGATGGAAGATTGGTCCTTGGGCCAACAGATCTCCTCTCAGAGGAAGTCAGAAGAGGGAGCATTGATGACCACCCGTATCACTCAGATCTGCGTACCAAGACCAGCGAGGCCAGTCTGGAGCCACTAGGAAGGTCATAATCCCTTCTGCTTTGAACCTACCCAGGAATCTTGGCAGAAGTTCTAGAAGAGGAAAAATGTATAGCAGACAATACTGGCCACAAAAGAGCCACCAATGCATCTGTGGTATCGGCCAGAGGATCCCGAGACCTTGCTATGAACCTCTGTACCTTCCATTTGAGACGAGAGCCCAACAGGATCACCTCGGGAGTTCTCCACCGGAGACACAACTGATGAAACACCTCTGGAGGAAATGTCCAGACCCCCTTCCCCTGTAAAGCTGGTCATCAGAGGGAAGCATGACATGCTCTAGAATTTCCTGGTTGGGGGCTGCGCTGACTTTGGACTTGATAAAACAGAGTGGACCAACACCAGCAGATGACATGGCTCCCAAAATCATCACTGACTGTGAAAAACATTGCATTTCATGTGGAAATCAAGGTCCCAGAGTCTGGAGGAACAATGGAGAGGCACAGAATCCAAGTTGCATGAGGTCCAGTGTGAAGTTTCCACAGTCAGTGATGATTTGGGGAGCCATGTCATCTTCTGGTGTTGGTCCACTGTGTTTTATCAAGTACAAAGTCAGCACAGCCCTCTACATGGAAATTCTAGAGCACTTTATGCTTCCCTCTGCTGACCAGCTTTATGGAGATGCTTATTTCGTTTTCCAGCAAGACTTAGCACCTGCCCACACTGCCAAAAGTACCAATACCTGGTTTAATGATCATGGTATCACTGTGCTTGATTGGCCAGCAAACCCGCCTGACCTAAACCCCATAGAGAATCTGTAAGATATTGTCAAGAGGAAGATGAGAGACACTGGACACAACAATGCAGATGAGCTGAAACCTGCTATCAAGGAAACCTGGGCTTCCATAACACCTCAGCAGTGCCACAGGCTGATCACCTCCATACCACCCTGTATTGATGAAATAATTCATGAAAAAGGAGCCCCGACCATGTATTGAGTGAATACTATACTGTACATTAAAAATCCTTTTTTTAATATATATTCTAATTTTCTGAGATACTGAATTTTGGGTTTTTACTAGCTGTAAGCCATAATCATCAAAGTTAAAAGAAAGAAATGCTTGAAATATATCACTCTGTGCAATGAATCTATATAAAATATATGAGTTTCACTTTTTGAATAGAACTACTGAACTATATTAACTTTTTGATGATATTCTAATTTTATGAGATGCACCTGTATATGTTATATATTTATTGAAATAAATATATATAAAACAGTTATTTGATATTTATTATTTAATTTGAATTGCTATTCTGAAACTGTTTTTTCATTCATGTGACTGGCTCACACTGTAGGGAGCATAAATCAGTAGAGTATAAGAATCTCCTCATAAAGATCTTTCCCTGCAGATGCCAAAGAACAGACCACACAGCAGCACTGCAGGAAAAAGGTACTTAGAGGAATATAAAAAAAATACAGTAGCATGATATATATGACTTATGTCAATAAATTATGGCAATTAACAAATCTCTGTTTAGTATCACTTTAAGGACTGCACAAAGCATAGCAAGTTGCATGTTGAAGAAAGAGCAATTTTCCATCAATATAAGGAATGGTTATTTACACCAAGGCCTTGTTAACATGGACTTCAGCTTGTATCAGAGCAGTGTGTACAACAAGCTTTTTAAAGCATCTGAAGAACTTTTGAAAAGTATTGTTGAAGCCTCCCAGGAGTCTTCAGTTCCACTCTAGGAATGTCAAGCACTGATCTTAATGCCAGCGCTGACATTCACTTGCTTAAGGCCCCATTTATACTTGCAGTGCTCTCTGAAAAGTGATCTCAATGCAGAGAGCATTTAAAAGGTGGTAAGAAAGCATTGTATCGCCTCCTGACCACCTGCTTTAACCCCTAAACCCTGCACCAGCATGCCACACATGTGGTTCCAGAGTGGCCCATTCACTTTAAGTGACAGGAGGTATAATTTCTGCCATGGCCACAAAGTAAAGCATCGCAGCTACAATGTGTACAGCCATGCTTGTGCAGCTAAAGGGGAAGTGGCTGGGGGGGAGATGTAAAGCACTACTCAACTGCGAAGTTTTACCACCCCTCTAACCAATAGTATGAGTGAGCCCTAAAAGTGAAAGTCAACACTCCCATTAACGTTTGTGCTTAGCCTTCCCAAATTGGAACTGAAGAGTTCTATAAGGGTTCAACAAAGCTGCTTGAAGCTTGTAGTACACTCTGCACATGTACAAGCTAAAGCCATGTAAACAAGTTCTAAGGGAAGTTATGATGTGGTAAAGGTAGTAATGGCATGGAATTTTAAAAAGGACTGGGCAATTTCCTTATAACTCTAATCATCCAAACGTATAATTAGTAAAGGCCAATATTAGCAATATAATTAATGAATGCACAGTGTTTTGTCATTGATATTGTGATGGAGCAGTGTGACCTAACCGCTAAAGCTGGTTATATACGCTTTTTCTCCTCTTGGGCCACATGGCACATTTTGTTCTGGTTATTTACTACTTAAATTTCATTTGCAATTTTTTGTTTTAAAAACCTTCTTTCAATTTTCTAATAGTGAAGTTAAATCTACGTTAGTTTTCGACTTCAGTGTTAAAAAATTGAGAAGGAACAGGATGGAAAATTTTTCTTGAACGTGAACATGTACATGGTTTTTGTTTGGAAAAGTCCAATCGTTCCAGAATTGAATGTTAAAATCAAACACAATTTTGAAGTGCTTTCGAACTACATTTGCTTAAGACCCTCATAGCTAGGGCTCTGGCTGCAGCTGCAAGCTGTTTCTATAACCCTGTCACCTAGTACATTAAAATCATTTTATAGAAGAAAGGTTTGCTACTTCTTTCTCAAGACCCTAGTTTGACTTCCAGAATCTGCTCATGAGACTTCATAGCTCTGTATTTATTTGAAATGAAGTCTGAGAACAATGGCACGCCACGATTAGGTATCCCAACCAACAGCTCTTTAAAGTGGAAGTAAACCCTACTATCATTTTCAGCCAAGCAAGCTTCCATCTTGGCCTTTGTTTAACCTTCAACTGCCATCATTCTGCACGTGTAATCAGTTATGACACCAGCCATTTGATGGTTTGACAGTTTGGTTGAAAGCACAACCAATGTGACAATTACATTCCCAGCACATGTTTTTTGAAACCGAAAAACCAATGGGTTTGGTTCTGCTTTAAGTCCCTTGTTATAAACTGCGATCACAAGATGGTATTTTACAATTTTCTGGTGGTCATATGAAGAGGAATAGGGGCTTGGACAGTTAGCTGGTTGAACTTTCTTCACATTGCCGTATTTCCTGGTTATTGTTTAAATATGGATGAGTCTCTCAACTTCTACCCTCAACTAGTTCCAGTTCTGGTCATTAGGAAGGAAGGAAACTATAAATAAGACTGGCTTGGAATGAGGGAGCGTTCAGTACTTAAGTGTCCCAATGGATATATAACAACAGGCAAATGTATCAACCCTAGGTAAAGTGGAAGTAATATTTCTGTTTGCGGAAATGCCAGTTTGCTGAACTTTTTAATCTTTCACAGTTGGCCGTATTTCACTCTCCTACCATTGGTCAGTTTTTGGTGGCAAGTCATAAATATCACCCATCAAGAAAAAAACAGCAAAAATTTTGCAGTTGAAGAGAGAAACATCTTGGCTTGCACAAGGTTAAAAAAATAATCTGTCTACAAATATAACAAAAGATTAGAGTCTGCAGGTGGAAAAGAGAAATCATTCATGAATCCATTAACAAAAGAAACCATTTACAAACTACACACATGAAAATGTGATTGCAGAGTTTAATAGAAGCCCCTGTATGTGCTGTAAATAGAATCTGTCATCACACCCAAGGAAACTAGCAGAGAGGCTTCATTTAAATATTGTCTGTCACTGATTTAATGTGCAATTTGCCTGTTCCCATCCCCACGACATCATAGAAATTCATTTTCTGTTTCAAACAGTTTTTACACTCAACAACTAGATCCTGGCTGAATACATGAATGCGGTGACACAGAAAGTACACGACAGTGAGGTGTCTGTGATCCTGGGCTCGTCACCCTCCCCCCAATACTGGTCACCAAACACAATCTGATGACAAGAGCTCCACAGTGCACATCACCCGCTACACAGATGTCCAACGCTCCGAACATGAAACAAAACGAACTTGGCTTTAATTAGAGCAACAGGTGGAAGAGGCCTCCAGCCTGATGGGATCATAGATGAAATATAGAAGTTTATCTCCATCATTTCTTCCTTGTGTATAATGAGGTATTGACTGCCAAACTCACTTTATTTCATAGACAGCCTTTCCTGCAACATCCATCCCATCCCATCCTTGTCCAGCATCCTCCATTCCTTGTGGTTACATTTGGTCCAGTTCTAAATAGAAAAGTTCATGGAAGAAATGTCCAAAAGACACATCAGGTTTTAAGGCTGAGTCTTTACTGGCAGCCCCGTGTCAGGCTGCAATTCTGGTTTCTGGACGAGTCAGAAAAGAAAGTCTGGAACTAGGCAAGATGGCTGATTGTACGTTTGTTACCTGCATGACAAATTCAACAGATTTTTGTTAGTCAGAGACTGGAGAGAGCAGCAATGCCAGATAAAGGCAGAAAGTATTAACTTAGATTGCCAATGTGCATTCCACATCAAGTGGAAGTGACATCTACTGGAAGCCTTGCCCTACAGGTTTCATCATTTATGTCTGACGTCATCAGGTGTACATGCACTTTATGTTGCACGTGCATTTGATTGCACTTTCAGGTTAAAGGAGTGCGGTCATGTATCCCTTTAGGAGATATTTTGTTTATATATTTTGAACTCACAAGTTTGGCTGATAACTGCTCTTTTTTGTACCTATTATTGTTATTGAATATTTCCTTATTATTTTATATTGTCATTGTTTGATAGAAGTTTGTTTGCATGGCTGTATAGGTATTAGTGTCATGTAGAAGTAAACTCTTACATTGATCTCAGTCTTCCCTTAACAGTAGTGGTCAGTCTGCCACTTAAGGAACCTACTAGCAATCTCTGGAGGAACTCTGGTTGATAATGGCTGGCATAGACAATGTATATGAGTTCTTGGATCTCAGGAGAAGGGCACATTGAGTCAGAAAATAATCTTATGTTGTGAGAATTAAAAAAAAATAGAGGAATACTCACAAGGACATCTCCTCTATGATTTGCTGACATTTTCATAAATGACATCACTGATCCGAAATTGCTGCTTTTTCTTTTTCCACATTAGCTGAACACACTGATGGATGAAAATAAATTGTTCCTAAAAAAGATGAAGAGAAAGGAACTGATGTAGCTAAACAGCCAGGGAACAAAAATCACCAGACCCCAATCTTGACACTTCTGTGAAGAACATTCCGAAGTTCCTGGCTCTGTAATATGGCACCCCACTCAGTCTGCTGACCAAAGCCACTAAAGTACTAGAGCCGCATGAATAAAAATTCTGCAACTCAGTGAATGCACCTATGAACATCATAATACAATAAACAGTCCTCAAATAATTAATAACAATCCCACTAATATGAAAAATCCAAAACTATCCACCACTTAATCGCCACTAAGCAATGACTAAGCACAGATGTGTGAAACACGTCTGCTGAATTGTTCTTTGAACTGTGAGTGCATGTCATGTCATTTATTCTCATGGATCTATAAATAAACATCAGGATTTTAAGCTGGATGTGCCACGGCCTTTGCTCTCTTTTGTCTTCACTCCATGGTTGCGAACCCTGGCAGGCACCCAGCGCTCTACAGACAGCTACCTGGTTCTACCTATGTTGGTGTAACTTTTGATGGTCTGCCTTGAGCAGTGCAAACCCTTTTGTTGTATCCACCACTTACCCTGACACAAAGTAAAAAAAATAGGTTTCCAAGTGGAGGCAAAGCAGTAGATGAGAATATATGTATTAACAAGCAAACTATATAAACAAAACAAAAAACAATCAATCAAAGGTTATAAAAAAATAATTCAGAAATAAAGAATCAATATTTTTAATTGAACATGCAAAGTGATAGTGAAAAACCCAAAAACGGACATGAGCAAAATGGCAGAAGAGCCAACCCAGTGCCGTCCAGAAATACAGTATGTGTAAACATCACAAAATTCCAATCCACAAGGATGATTCAATGTGCCAAAATAAATGTGAGTGTGAGAAACTCATCCTCTAATATCCCTTATAGGACATGAATAAATCTACATATAGTGCTAAAAATCCCATATCTCGCCGCCAGTGCCAACTCCACCAATCAGTGTGCAAAGGTCATCGCCGCATCCACTCCCATGCAGAGATATTACAGCAGCACCTCCCACACGTAAAATGTTATTGTAGATTACAGAGGAGATTACTACACCCCTTCCCACACAGAGGATATTATCACAGCCCCTCCCACACAGTGGACATCACTATAGCGGCTAGCCTGTCCCCCACAGAGAATATTACTGTAGCCCCTCCTACACAGACAATCTCTCCAAAAATCCTCCATATCGAGGATATGTCCACATATCTATATATCTATCTACAGCTGCAAGAATAAGTATGTGAACCCTTTGGAATAATATGGATTTCTGCACAAATTGGTCATAAAATGTGATCTGATCATCATCTAAGTCACAACAATAGACAATCACAGTCTGCTTAAACTAATAACACACAAAGAATGAAATGTTGCCATGTTTTTATTGAACACACCATGTAAACATTCACAGTGCAGGTGGGAAAAGTATGTGAACCCCTAGACCAATGACATCTCCAAGAGCTAATTGGAGAGAGATGTCAGCCAACTGGAGTCCAATCAATGAGATGAGATTGGAGGTGTTGGTTACAGCTGCCCTGCCCTATAAAAAACACACACCAGTTCTGGGTTTGCTTTTCACAAGAAGCATTGCCTGATGGGAATGATGCCTCGCACAAAAGAGCTCTCAGAAGACCTACAATTAAGAATTGTTGACTTGCATAAAGCTGGAAAGGGTTATAAAAGTATCTCCAAAAGCCTTGCTATTCATCAGTCCACGGTAAGACACATTGTCTATAAATGGAGAAAGTTCAGCATTGCTGCTACTCTCCCTAGGAGTGGCCGTCCTGTAAAGATGACTGCAAGAGCACAGCACAGACTGCTCAATGAGGTGAAGAAGAATCCTAGAGTGTCAGCTAAAGACTTACAAAAGTCACTGGCAAATGCTAACATCCCTGTTAGCAAATCTACAATACGTAAAACACTAAACAAAAATGGATTTCATGGGAGGATACCACAGAGGAAGCCACTGCTGTCCAAACAAAACATTGCTGCACGTTTACAGTTTGCACAAGAGCACCTGGATGTTCCACAGCAGTACTGGCAAAATATTCTGTGGACAGATGAAACCAAATTGAGTTGTTTGGAAGAAACACACAACACTATTTGTGGCGAAAAAGAGGCACAGCACACCAACGTCAAAACCTCATCCCAACTGTGAAGTATGGTGGTGGGGGCATCATGGTTTGGGGCTGCTTTGCTGCATCAGTGCCTGGATGGATTGCTATCATCGAAGGAAAAATGAATTCCCAAGTTTATCAAGACATTTTGCAGGAGAACTTAAGGCCATCTGTCTACCAGCTGAAGCTCAACAGAAGATGGGTGTTGCAACAGGACAATGACCCAAAGCATAGAAGTAAATCAACAACAGAATGGCTTAAATAGAAGAAAATATGCCTTCTGAAGTGGCCCAGTCAGAGTCCTGACCTCAACCCAATTGAGATGCTGTGGCATGACCTCAAGAAAGCGATTCACACCAGACAGCCCAAGAATATTGCTAAACTGAAACAGTTCAGTAAAGAGGAATGGTCAACAATTACTCCTGACCATTGTGCACGTCTGATCTGCAACTACAGGAAATGTTTGGTTGAAGTTATTGCTGCCAAGGGAGGTTCAACCAGTTATTAATCCAAGGGTTCACATACTTTTTCCACCTGCACTGTGAATGTTTACATGGTGTGTTCAATAAAAACATGGCAACATTTCATTCTTTGTGTGTTATTAGTTTAAGCAGACTGTGATTGTCTATTGTTGTGACTTAGATGATGATGATAAAATCACAATTTATGACCAATTTGTGTAGAAATCCATATCATTCCTAAGGGTTCACATACTTTTTCTTGTATCTATCTAATCTATCTAATCTATCTATCTATCTATCTATCTATCTATCTATCTATCTATCTATCTATCTATCTAATCTATCTAATCTATCTAATCTATCTAATCTATCTTATCTATCTTATCTATCTAATCTATCTTATCTATCTAATCTATCTAATCTATCTAATCTATCTTATCTATCTTATCTATCTTATCTATCTTATCTATCTTATCTATCTTATCTATCTTATCTATCTATCTATCTATCTATCTATCTATCTATCTATCTATCTATCTATCTATCTATCTATCTATCTATCTATCTATCTATCTATCATCTATCTATCTATCTATCTATCTATCTATCTATCTATCTATCATACAAACCTCTGTCTGCACCATGCACATCCTGTACGAGCGGAGTTCTGCCACTAGACCCAGAACATCAACATATTCATGATCCCGGATGTGCTGCATTAACCGGTCCAGGGCAATGAAGGTTCCGGTCCGGCCAACTCCCGCACTAAGATACATCAGAAGAGAAGACATATAATTTCACATGTATTAGTACATAATACAATACATGCAATCTATATTACCACACAAGGTGCAGTACATACATACGCACACACACACACAATCTACAATATCACACATTGAGCAGTGCATACATACAATCGATTATACCACACATTGCAAAGTATATACATACATACCAATTATAACACCACATGTGGTGCCGTACATTCATGCATACAATCCATATTATCATGCATGGTAGAGTACAAACATACATACATACAATCTCTAGTATCACAGATGGTGCAGTACATACACACAATCTATAATATCACATATGGTATATATGTATATATACATTCATACAAGATATCACACTTGGTACAGTACATACATTCATACAATCTAAAATACCACAGGTGGTGCAGTAAATACATACATTTTGTGGTTATTTGAGTTGTTTAGGGAATAAAAGAGTGAAAATAGCTACTTTTGCACTTATAACGAATGCTTGTATTTACTGTCTCTTTTTAAGTTGCTATCTTTTTAAGTAATTATTTTGACTCAAATATTACCCAATAATACCCAAAACATAAAGAAAAAATATACACTCTTCTATTGAATTGACTTTTCATCAAGGGAATTGAAATCTACTCTTAAAAATCTGAATAAAAAGGTGAAGTGAGGAGCACATAACAGCATTCTAGATAGAGGGGAATACGGAGTAGGGTTAGCGTTAGATGGGGATACATAACATAGTACAGGGCAGGATTACAGAGTATTTAGGGTTAGTGTTAAAGAGTGATAAATAACACAGCATAGTGTTAGAGGGGGATACATAACACTAGGGTTTATTTAAAGAAGGATGCATAATACAATATAGGGTTGAGAGGGACTAAGGTAAGGGTTAAGCCAGCCATAGATGGTTCGAATATCGGCTGGTTCAGCAGGGACCAGCAGAGATTCAGGCCATGTATGGGCAGGATGATTGTACCCAAGTCGACCCAACAGATTTTTCATGCCATTATTGACAGCAGCTAGTTTGTTGCTTGGCTGTCATGCTCAAAAAATGTCTTCAGACTTAAGGAGTCATTGACCAACAACACATATACAAATCTAAATGAAGAGAAATGTTGAGGCGCTACCACATGAGTAGAACAATCTATCACAGATAACAAGGTAAATGGTAAACTCAATATAACTTAATAAATATTCACCAAGAGTGATGTGTATCAGTGCAGCAAACTTATATGGATAAAATGCACCTATGTCACTTATTAGCAGTGCATAAAACAACGTTGGTTTATGGTGAAATAGATATTAAAAAATGTGTGCAAAATCTTCCCAAACTTAATAATACTGGTGCTACAAGTGGGCGTACTAACCTATGCAATATAGAAATAGTTCAATTGGTGACTGGTTCATGCAAACGTCCATGTACAGAATCCCCAAAGCCAGATGGGGGCTACAATATGGACCATGTATGTGAAATAAGTGCTTAAACAATATATGAATAAATAAAGTTGACATAAAATAAAACGCAGGAAAGTCCATATAAATAATGCGACAATTCCAAGTGTGATGGGTGACACAATCTTAGTGTGTTTTCTCAGTGCTCCTACTCTCGGTGGATTATGGAGGAAACATATGAGTGGTCTGATCCTTCAGCAGTGAGCAGAGGTCACTTACCAGATGCACTAAGGCCTCTGGGGACCTATAGTGCAGGTAGAGCTAAAAACTCTTGCAGTGACCTTTATTTATTCATATATTTTTTTAAGCACTTATTTCACATACATGGTCCATATTGTAGCCCCCATCTGGCTTTGGGGATTCTGTACATAGACTTTTGCATGAACCAGTCACCAATTGAACTATTTCTATATTGCATAGGTTAGTACGCCCACTTGTAGCACCAGTATTATTAAATTTGGGAAGATTTTGCACACATTTTTTAATATCCATTTCACCATAAACCCACATTGTTTTATGCACTGCTAATAAGTGATATAGGTGCATTTTATCCATATAAGTTTGCTGCACTGGTACACATCACTCTTGGTGAATATGTATTAAGTTATATTGAGTTTACCATTCACCTTGTTATCTGTGATAGATTGTTCTACTACTCATGTGGTAGCGCCTCAACATTTCTCTTCATTTTTATTTAAGTATATTCACACTTAAATTTGAAGGCAGCTTCACTACATATACGGAGGTCATTTAAAGGGAGGCGCCTTTTACTCTTTACATCACCCAACACATATACAGATCAGCAAAGTCAGTGAATTAAAACAAATCCTGATTTACAAACCTGTTCTAGGTCAGAAATTCCAAATATTGGTGGCAGATGGGGTCAACATGACAGCCAGGCGCTTATCTTTTTCAGGAGAATTTAGCAATGGCAGTCACCTTATTTCTTTTATGAAATGTTCACGTCTACAAGACGTAAACTCAGAAATAGAGAAGTGGGTATGAAGGGTTATTTTTACCTGCAGTGCACTGTGATTGGTCCTTTGGTTTTGGCTGCTTTCTGTCTCACCATATATACAAACTGGAGGATGCTTTCTGCTGCGCTGCTTGCTGGTACACCATGGTCTGGCCAGGCAGTGAAGTTAAAATGCAAAACATGCTGAGCGTCATCTGCCTGAAGATCAAATACAATAAGAGCTCATTGTGATAGCAGTATGGTGGGCAGAACAGTTGAGATTTCAGGACAGAGTGGAGACTGGAAGGTAACAAGGCAAGGTGAATAGTGAGGCAAGGCAGATAGATGTGTAGGATGGATAGTGGGGAGGGAAAGGTAGCTGAGCATAGTGTATAGTGAGGAAAGGATGATAGTAGGGCAGGGTGTATGGTGAGGATGCAAAAGTACCAGGGTAGGGTGGATAGTGGTAGCAGGGCAGGGCAGGCTAAAAATTAGGCAGGGAAGGTAGCTGAGTAGGATGGATGGTGAGGTAGGAAAGGTAATAGGGCAGAATAAATAGTGAGAGAGAGAAGGTAACAGGGGCAGGCAGTATAGTGGGGCAGGGAAGGTAGCAGACTAGGTGGATAGTGAGGCAGGAAAGGTAGCAGGGCAGGGTGTAGCTGTGTAGGATAGATAGTGAAGCAATGAAAATCAGGGTGGGGATGGATTAGTGAGTCAGGAAAGGTAGCAGGGCAGGGTGTACAGTGAGGCAGGGCAGATAGCTGTGTAGAATGGATAGTGAAGCAGGGAAGGTAGCTGTGTAGGATGCATAGTGAGGCAATGAAAGAATCAGCGTTGGGTGCATTAGTGAGGCAGGAAAGGTAGCAGGGCAGGTAGCTATGTAGGATAGATAGTGAGGCAGGGCAGGTAGCTGTGTAGGATGGATAGTGAGGCAGAGCAGGTAGCTGTGTAGGATGGATAGTGAGGCAGGGCAGGTAGCTGTGTAGGATAGATAGTGAAGCAGGGCAGGTAGCTGTGTAGGATGGATAGTGAAGCAGGGCAGGTAGCTGTGTAGGATGGATAGTGAGGCAGGGCAGGTAGCTTTGTAGGATGGATAGTGAGGCAGGGCAGGTAGCTGTGTAGGATGGATAGTGAGGCAGGGCAGGAAGCTGTGTAGAATAGATAGTGAGGCAGGACAGGTAGCTGTGTAGGATGGATAGTGAAGCAGGGCAGATAGCTGTGTAGGATGGATAGTGAGGCAGGGCAGGTAGCTATGTAGGATAGATAGTGAGGCAGGGCAGGTAGCTGTGTAGAATACATAGTGAGGCAGGGCAGGTAGCTGTGTAGGATGGATAGTGAGGCAGGGCAGGTAGCTGTGTAGGATGGATAGTGAGGCAGGGCAGGTAGCTGTGTAGGATGGATAGTGAGGCAGGGCAGGTAGCTGTGTAGGATAGATAGTGAAGCAGGGCAGGTAGCTGTGTAGGATGGATAGTGAAGCAGGGCAGGTAGCTGTGTAGGATGGATAGTGAGGCAGGGCAGGTAGCTTTGTAGGATGGATAGTGAGGCAGGGCAGGTAGCTGTGTAGGATGGATAGTGAGGCAGGGCAGGTAGCTGTGTAGGATGGATAGTGAGGCAGGGCAGGTAGCTGTGTAGGATGGATAGTGAGGCAGGGCAGGTAGCTGTGTGGGATTGATAGTGAGGCAGGGCAGGTAGCTGTGTAGAATAGATAGTGAGGCAGGACAGGTAGCTGTGTAGGATGGATAGTGAAGCAGGGCAGATAGCTGTGTAGGATGGATAGTGAGGCAGGGCAGGTAGCTATGTAGGATAGATAGTGAGGCAGGGCAGGTAGCTGTGTAGGATAGATAGTGAGGCAGGGCAGATAGCTGTGTAGAATAGATAGCGAGGCAGGGCAGGTAGCTGTGTAGGATAGATAGTGAGGCAGGGCAGGTAGCTGTGTAGGATGGATAGTGAAGCAGGGCAGGTAGCTGTGTAGAATGGATAGTGAAGCAGTGCAGGTAGTTGTGTAGCTGTGTAGGATGGATAGTGAGGCAATAAAAGAATCTGGGTGGGGTGGATTAGTGAGGCAGGAAAGGTAGCAGGGCAGGGTGGATAGTGAGACAGTAGAATGTTTAATGAGGCAGAGAGGGCAAGATGGATAGTGAAGAAAGAAAGGTAATAAGTCAAGCTGTCTACTATAATCGACAGTCTTTGGATTTAAAGATTTTCCCTTGAAAAAGTCTTCGATTTTTAGTACTATCCCAATTTGCTACATAATTGATAGAAAAGACTTTATCTTATTTGTTAATGAGTAGTTAGTAGTTAAAAATGACAAACAAATTACTCCTTTGTATGAATAAAAATGTCAGAATTGGGTTTTTACAGCTTAGCGATCACGTGTCACTGCAGAAAACTGTCACTGGAAAATATGGTAATGATTTATATATAATAATATATTAAGCATCATTGTAACTTTTGTTTTATTTTCTTTATTGTTATAACTGAGGGCTTGGCTTTATTTCCTATCACTGTCTTGCCTTGATTCATCCTGCACCTACAATCAGAGCACCTACAATCAGGGCCGCCAACCAGGGGGTAGCACTGGGCAATTCAGCAGGGGTGTGAGGAGGCAGAGAGGGGACTCCAAACTTCCGCTCTGCAGAGCACACTGCACTCTCCAACGAATTAAAAAAACCTTCCCCAGGACCCATTTGTTCTCTGGGGACCCAGGGGACAGAAAGGAGCATACAGGTGCATCTCAAAAAATTAGAATATTATCAAAAAGTTATTTTATTTCAGTAATTCAATTCAAAAAGTGAAACTCATATTTTACATAGATATGTTACACACAGAGTGATATATTTCAACCAATTCCTTTTTTTTTTTTTTTTAATTTTTATGATTATGACTTACAGCTAGTGAAAACCCAAAATTCTGTATTTCATAAATTTGGAATATAAAATAAGACCAATAAAAAAAAAAAAAAAAAAAAAAAAAAAAAGATTCTTAATACAGAAATGTTGGCTTACTGAAAAGTATGTCTATGTATGGTACAGTATTCACTCAATACTAAGTCAGGGCTCCTTTTGCATAAATTACTGCAGCAATGCGGTGTGCCATGGAGGCGATCAGCCTGAGGCACTACTGAGGTGTTATGGAAGCCCAGGTTGCTTTGATAGCAGCCTTCAGCTCGTCTGCATTGTTGGGTCTGGTGTCTTCATCTTCCGCTTGACAATACCCTACAGATTATCTATGAGGTGTAGGTCAGGTGAGTTTGCTGGCCAATCAAGCATAATGATAACATAATCATTAAACCAGGTATTGTTACTTTTGGCAGTGTGGGCAGGTGCCAAGTCCTGCTGGAAAATTAAATAAGCATCTCCATAAAGCTGGTCAGCAGAGAGAAGCATGAAGTGCTCTAGAATTTCCTTGTAAAGGGCTGCACTGACATTGGACTAGATAAAGCACAGTAGACCACCGACGCCAGCAGATGACATGGCTCCCCAAATCATCACTGACTGTGGAAAATTTTGAATTTCATTTGGAAATCAAGGTCCCAGAGTTTGGAGGAAGAGTGGAGAGACACAGAATCCAAGTTGCATGAGGTCCAGTGTGAAGTTTCCAAAGTCAATGCAGCCCTCTTTATGCTTCCCTCTTGGTGTGCAGCACTGTCTGAGGGGGGTTGTTAGTTATACCACAAAGTGCCCAAAGTGCACAGAAAATTTGGATTAGTGTACAATTGTGTTGCCTTATTGTAGAGCAATCTGCAGTGGATTGCTTTTCAAAGGGCATTTGACAGATGTGGAGGAAGCATAATATTGCTTCCTAACCGCTTAATTTAACTTCTAAAAGCCTGCACCACTATGTTGCTACTGTGTGCAATGTATGTGGTTGTGGAGCAGCCCCATTAAGTGAAATGGGTCATGTTCAGTCACCAGGGGATTTTTTTCTACACAGCACAAGTACACCTCCATTCACTGCTGTTGCAGCTGTTGGTGTATATGCTGCCTTTGCCTGGGTGTTACCCCTCCTAAACCTTGCACTCTGTATGTTACATACTCTTGACCTCTGCACTCTATGTGTTACCCACCCCTGACCCCTGTACTCTATATGTTACCCCAACTCCTGACCCCTGCACTATGTACATTACCCACTCCTGTCCCCTGCACTCTGTACATTACCCGATCCTGACCCCTATACTCTATGAGTTACCCCCACTCTGGACCCTGAACTATGTACATTACCTACTCCTAACCCCTGCAACCTGCACATTACCCACTCCTGACCCCTGTACTCTATGTGTTACCCCCACTCCTGACTCCAAACTATGTACATTACCCACTCTGATCCCTGCACTCTGCACATTACTCACTCCTGACCCCTGTACTCTGTACATTACCAACTCCTGACCCCTGTACTCTGTACATTACCCACTCCTGACCCCTGTACTCTATGTGTTACCCACTCCTGACCCTGAACTATGTACATTACCCACTCATGACCCCTGTAATCTGTGTTACCAGCTCCTGACCCTGAACTATGTACATTACCCACTCATGACCCCTGCTCTCTGTACATTACCCACTCCTGACCCCTGTACTGTGTGTTACCAACTCCTGACCCTGAACTATGTACATTGCCCACTCTCTTTACATGACCCACTCCTGACCCCTGTACTCCATGTGTTACCCCCACTCCAGACCCTGAACTATGTGAATTACCCACTCCTGACCCCTGCACTCTGTATATTACATATTTCTCACACCTGCATTTTGTTCATTATACACACCTGATACCTGCACTCTTTATGTTACATACTTTTAACTCCTCTGTACAAGTTTTAAACCACTCCCACTGTTTTGCCACAACCAAATTTCTTCACTATGCACACTGCCTGCAGGCTAGGGGAAGGGGTGGTCCTGTAATAGGGGAGCCCTGTCAGGTAGATTGTATGAGGCCTCATGATTTCTAACTGCCTACAATTGTTGAATGTCCTCCTTTCCATAATTATGCAAAAAAAAAAAATTCACCCTCTTTACACTCACCCTGAAAATATCGCCCAAGTAAAAGGATGGATAGCGGGGCAGGGCAGGTCAGGAAACTATTCTGATAAAAAAACAATTTTTGAACATGTCATTATCTGATGATGGAAACCTAGGAATCAGTTACTTTTACGTGATTTTCTTTAATAAATTCTATTTGGTTTGTTTTCCAGTGCATAATGCAGTGAGGGCATAACACAAGACTTACCTGTGATACTCGAAATACACGGAAAGCCCAGTCCGGCTGCTCATCCTCTGATACCATCTCCACCATGATGTCCCCATAGCTGACAGGGTCTGTAGTAAAGGGCCAGTAATGGTCGCATTTTATCTGTAATACAGAAGGTATACCAAATAATGAATTACATATATATATATATATATATATATATATATATATATATATATATATATATATATATATATACATATATATACATATATATACATATATATATATATATATATATATATACTGTGCTGCATGCTGAACACATCAGACTCCCATAGGAGTTTTCTTACTATTCAGCAGCCCCAACACAGAAATAGTAAAATAGAAATAAATAACATAATAGGAAGGTTATTATTGGAACAGCTTCCATTTATATTTATATTTTAAAATGATGAGCAAATAAACTGTCATTTACCCCCAGGTGTGATATACCCATGGTGAGATTTACAACCTGTGTGAGTTACCCTTGGTGTGATTAACCCCTGGTGTGTTATTCAGAGAAATGGCTGGGGAAGCTGTGATTGATTCCACACCAATTCCTGCAGCCAGAAAAGCCAAATATATAAAACAAGATGCTGACACCCACTGTTCATGAAATGAGAGCTCGGATCTCAGTATGAAATGCAGAATATGCTTTATAGTACAATACTTTCCCAAGAAAATTCCCTTCTTCCATCTGCAATTTACCTAATTCAGTCATCTCACCTCACTCTATCCTTATCTAACCTCACTCCATCCACATCTCACCATATTCCATACTCTTCTAATATCAATACATCCTCATCTTACCAAACTCCATCCTCATCTCACCTCATTCCATCCTCATCATACCCCTATGCCATCTTTTTTTCACCTTTTTCCGTCCTTACCTTACCTCACTTTACCCTCATCTCACCTCAAGTTATCCATTCTAATCTCACCTCTCTCTAAATCTCATCTCACGTCACTCCATCCTCATGGCACTTCAATCTATCGTCAACTTACTTCACCCAATCCTCACCTCACCTTATTCCATCCCCATTTTACCTCACTCCATCCCAATTCCCATCTTACATCACCCTATTCCCAACTTACCTCACCACATTCTTATCTTACTTCACAACTTCATCATCTGACCTCACTTAATTTTCATTACATCTCACTCCATCCTCCTCTGATCTCATTTCATCTTCATCTCTCCTCACTCTATTTTATCTCACCTCACTCCATCCCTATCATACCCCCCTTCAAATACAACTGATACATTTCAGGTTTAATCTACAGTGTTGGCTTTAATGGAGGTCACTTGAATCCACTTACCCGTCTCTTTTCATTGCACTGAGTTAGCATTACGATGACTTGGGATTTCTGCTGCAGAATCATCTTCCAAAAGTCATTGCGGGTGTCTGGCAGGGGACCCTGGGTGGCTATGTATTCCTGTACAGAGGTGTATCCCTGCAGAGACAGACGTGCACATTTCTCAACATCTGTCATTATACCAGAAATGCCTTATTAATGTAACATTATACACTGTAACATTGTAATAACATTTGATAATATTGTATTTAGTATTATTGTAATATCATTGTAAAAACATTGTAGCATTACTGCCACAATCCAGAAATGATGGCATACCACGTAGATCTGCCTTGGATTATATAAATAATCCCTCACAGGGGTTGTGCACATCTCTTGGCCAACAATTGATTCCCACACAAGAGGGTTCACTCTGCAATAACTCATAGCACCACAAAGTCCCAGCCTGCTGGCTACTATTCTTTTTCTTATCACTTTTCCTGGCCAGCCTCATGTCAGCACACCTGGGTTCACCCTTCCCTCCAGTACTCAGGACCACCTTCTCCTAGCTAATAAAAGTGAGCCTCTCACTCCCACCCCCCCCCCCTGTTCTCCTTTTTTGGTCAGACTCCAGGCCACCATGCTTGAGGCAGGATCGACTTCATCCCCCTACCAAACCTCCCCTCCCAGGTTCAGCCTCTCCTTGGATGGAAGGTCCAGAATGCTAAAGGTAAACCCTCCTAAAAACTGGACGCCCCAGGTGCCGAGGCCACGGGCTTAATGTGCTTAAAGAGCTTTCCATACATTTTTCTCCCTAGGAGCCGCGCCGGCATCTCTTTGTGTCTTTTGTTGGCTAGCATTGACATCACGGGGGAGGAGGGCTGAGCTGTGGAGGGCAGGGGCAACAGGCAGAGCTTAGCCACGCCCCAGGCTATAGCCAGGAGCTGCAATGGCTCCTGTGCTGTATGCCACAGCTAGAGAGAGACAAGTCATGGGTAAGCTCCCTCCTTGTTGGAAGGGGGAGGGAAGGGTGGCTATACTGTCTCTTGTGCATATAAGCTAAACTGCTCTGTGACCTTAATGTATAGCACCTTGTGATCTACAGCTTGTTAGATATCTTAAGACTACTTCAACCCGAATAACTTGCTACCCTTATTCAGGTAAAGTAGGCTTCTTAAAGAGCCAGTAAAAAAAAAAAAAAGAGTGAGAGGTAGAGGTGCCTACTTCTTTTCTAATTCTTACCCTTATTACTTTAGCCTCAAGCTCACCACAGCCGCAAATAGAGCATGGAGATCATCAAAAAGGTAGGAGGGGGCTACGTGGGCCACAGACAATATAGTGCTGTACACCAGACTAACAGGGTGCCCTGTCTTTTTAGGAGCAGAAGCATTAAAAAAAACATTAGTGGAAGGAAAACTCCCACCACCGTTCAATTTCTCTGCATGCATCTGGGTCACGCTCAGGGCATAGACCCCAAACAACTACCAGTCCAGGCCGCAGTAAATATCCGGTGACAGAGAGAGCGACAAAAGTTTATCCTTCAGAGGGTCTTTGTTGGGCCTGTTCAGCACCATCCGCCCCTTCAAAACTCTTGTGAGTAGAATGCATTAGAGATGTGGCCTAAGATAAGGAGGCAGAGGCTCTCAGGATAAAGGATTATATCCAGGAGGCGGTGGCTGAGAGTATGCATTTGGTCTCAACCGCAAGTACTTCCAAGGCCAAACGCAAAGACACGTCTGAGCAAAAGCAAGATACACCGCAGGTGCTTGAAATATCCTCAGGGGCTTCATCAGAGTCGGAGGAACAAGCCGACCATCTATTTGACTTCCAGCTAATAGACACTTACATTACGGCAGTTAAGGAGGCCATAGATTAGGAGCAAGACTCCCAGCCACAAGAGAAAACTAAGAGATATTTCCCAAACCTGAAAAAGCAGGGGGCCACATTCCCATTCATGATGGAAATCCGAAAATTATTCAAGGAGGAATGGGAGAGGCTAGAAAAGAAGGCAAACATACAAAATCGCTTTTCAAAACTATACCTATTCAAGACCTCGGATGCTGCCTCTTGGGAGACGGCTCCCAGAGTAGACACAGCTTTAGAGCACCTAGCAAGGCACGTGTGTCTGCCATTGGAGGATTCTACTACCTTTAAAGACCCAATGGACAGGCGCGCAGGTGAAGATCTTAAAAGGATCTATTTAACTGCAGGCGCCACCTGCCGTCTGGTCATAGCTTTAACCTCGATTTCCAGGACTCTAAAGGTGTGGGTCACAAACGTGGAGACAGCCCTAAGGTCAGGCGTAGAAAGGGCCAGAATTATAACGGCACTGGAGGAACTCAACCTGTCGACTGCCTTTCTGGAAGAATCTTCCATAGACCTGGTCAAATTGCTAGCAAGGCTCATGACTCATTCGGTAACGGCTAAGAGGGCCTGGTGGCTGCGGCATTGGGTGGCAGATGCCGCCTCAAAGCAGGCACTCTGTAACATCCAGTATAATGGCAGAATGCTATTTGAAGATACACTGGAAGAGGCTATCAAGAGAGTCATTAGAGGAAAGTCAGGCCTACTACTGCAGAGAACCAGACAGCAAGCCGTTCATTCAGGACAATCAGATTTCAGATGAGCTTTAGAGGCTAGGTTGTACAGGTCAGGATGAGAATATGCTAGATCCCAATGGAGGGGGGCACAAAGCTCCTTTCTACGGAACGTAAAATCCAGGGCTGTTCAGACCGCTAAGAAAGCAGAGAAGTCCTTTTGAAGGGCTGTCCGTCTGACCTCTCTAAGTAGGGGCCTGTTTGGCCACCTTTTGGAGGGTATGTGCGGAAAAGCTAACAGACCAATGGGTCCAGAAAATAATAAAACAAGGTTACAGGATAATTTTTCGAGAAAAGCCACCAGATATCTTTGTCCAAACAGAATAGCCAAAAGACCAGAGGAAACAGAGGTTCTTGCGAGAATATGTTACCGAGTTACTTCAAAAGTATGCAATCTCTCCAGTTCCACTAGGAGAGCAAAAAAGAGTTTACTCTCCAATTTTTTTGGTGCCCAAACCATTGGGAGATCTCACACCAGTCTTAGACCTAAGGTTTTTGAACCACTTCATCGATCCCAGGAAATTCAAAATGGAATCAATAATTACAATTATATTGATTCTTCAACCAGGGGACTGACTGATATCTGTCGATTTGGCAGAAACTTATCTGCACGTCCCCATCAACAGACATCACCAAAGATAGCTAAGGTTCATGGTGGGAGAACATAATTTTGAATTCAGGTGTCTGCCCTTCGGAATCAGCACGGCACCCCGAGTTTTCTCCAAGATCTTACTAGCTATCATGGCAGTAATGAAGATAAGTAATGAAGCTATCATGTCAGTGAAGATAAAAATCTTTCATTTTTTAGATGACATCTTGGTGGTGCCCCGCTCGAGCTGGCATCCCAATGCGACGTAGTGCTGAAGATCTCAATTTGTCTGGATTATCAACAGACAGAAAAACCATGTGGTCCCATCCCAAGAAATGGAATACCTAGGTCTTATATTTGACACAAAGAAGGGGCAGATCTTGCTACCATACCGCAAAGTGGGCGAGTTAGTTGTTTGCGTCAACAACATGATGAAATCCTCGTCGCTTTCGGCAAGGGACTGTATGACACTTCGGGGATGTTCACAGCAGCGACCCCAGCTGTCCCCTGGGCAAGATTTCATAGGAGGGCATTCCAAATTGAGGTCACTCAACAGGAGCTACCTAAGACCAATCTTTGGCAAAAGGGGAAGTGCCCAGGTTCCTGTCAAGATTCTGTTACGATGAGGCACTAGCTCAAGACGCCTTTTGGATTTCTTGGAAGTTTCCCCTAGTCTACCTCCTCCCACCGTCACCTCTAATCCTGGAAGCCCTGCTGAAGATCGCAAGGGAGAAGGTCTAGGCAATTTTAATTCTACTCTTCTGGCCGTGAAGGCCTTGATTCCCCCTGCTCATGCAGATGGCGTCAGCGCCGCCAGTATGGCTACCTGCTGAAGAGGGACCTACAAAAACAGGCCCATTGGAATCACCCCAATCCAAGCAGGTTGCAACTGACAGCATGGCTTTTGAATCAGCCAGACTACAGTCTCAAGGCCTCTCAGAGGAGGTGATCGATACACCCAATGCTACATACACCAGGATTTGGAAAAAGTTTACAGCATTTTCTCTACAGCGAAAATTCTCTCCATTGACGCAAGTATCACAGAACTAACGATGGGCCCGGCATATAACACAATAAAGGTACAGGTGTCAGCCTTGTCTTGTTTCACAGGCCACAAGTGGGCAGACAAGCTCCTAATAAGACAATTTCTTAGAGTGGCCATAAGCATACGTCCTCCGAAGAGGAACCTTTTTCCAGCCTGGGACTTGGGCACAGTGCTAAAGGCTCTGCTCCAACCACCATTGAAACATGCCCACTATGGTTCCTAATGGTCAAATTGATTTTTCTCACAGCCATCACGTCAGCGAGGAGAGTATCAGAGCTGGCAGCCTTATCTTGCAAAAATTCTTTTTGCATCATTCTTCCAGACAAAGTCATTCTGCGGGCTTCACCGGCCTTAGCTCCCTAAGTGGTAACCAAGTTTCATGTAAATTGGGAGTCGGTTCTACTAAACTTTACACAGCCTTCAGAACAAACAGATGAGCTAGATCTCAGACCACTCGATATGGTCAACCTGTTCTAAATGTACTTGCACCACTCTCGTCAGATGTGCAAGACTGATAGTTTATTCATTCTACCATCAGGGCCTAAGAGAGGGGAGGCAGCCGCAGCAAGAGTCATAGCTACCTGAATCACCAGAATGATAAGATACCTTATGTATGATAAACAGGGGCTAGTGCCTCCACAAGCTATTCTAGCTCATTCAACAAGTGGGGTGGCAGCCTCTTGGTGGGGTGGCATCATCGGCTAAGGTGTCGGTTGAAGATATATACAAAATGGCTAGTTGGAGCTCCTGTGAAACCTTCGCTAAACATTACAAGCTGGATGTTATCTCCGCTAGTTCATTGAAGTTTGAAAGCCCAGTGGTGTCAGCACCCTTCCAAGCAAAATAAAATATTCACCAAGCAGCATTACGGGTTGTTTTGAGTTTTGTTGTTCCGCCCTATATTAGCTAAATTAAATCCCAGGTGTGCTGACGTGAGGCTGGCCATGAAAACGGAAAATTTTTACCAATACTTATTGTAATTTTCCTTTCCTGGCCTGTCCTCACATCAGCACAACTTTCTTCCCTCTATAGAAGCCTGTTGTCGCTAAACACGGAACAAGAGAGAGGGAAGGGGGGGGGGGGGCTCAATTTTATTAGCTAGGAGAAGGTGGTCCTGAGAGACTGGAGGGAGGGGTTAACCCAGGTGTGCTGGCATGAGGACAGGCCAGGAAAGGAAAATTACGGTAAGTATTGGTAACAATTTTCCTTTATTCCTTTCTAATAGTCCACTCCAGTCATTCACTATGACTCACTCCCTGTATCTGTTCATAAGGAATCAACTATTTTAATGCCATTGTAAACACTGAAATTATTTAAAATCTTGTCTTACATGTTTCTGTAAATTCTTCATAAGAACCTTTGTGCATTCAGTGTTCACTTTTGGTTTCATACTTACAGGAATAAAGTTTGCATTAATGTAATCTGAGCCTTCTTCTTCATCTGTGGAGACAAGTTTTACTCTGCTGAAATCATCTGAAAAGGAAAAGAGAGAAAAATGTTCTATACCATCCAACACAAACTTAAAGCGGAGTTCCACTCGAAAGTGGAATTTCCGCTTATCTGTCACCCCCCCCCCCTTCCGGTGCCACATTTGGCTCCTTTCGAGGGGGAGAAGGTAACGGGTAAGTGGTTTTGACAGGTACCCTGTCCCATCTTCCGTCAGACCTCGCCGCGGCGAGGTACGTCAGAAGTTCAGCGCCCTCCTCCTTCCTCCACTTCCAGGCCTGTAACCGAGTGCAGCATGCTTGGTGCATTCACAGTAGGAACCCGGCCGTGAAGCCGCAAGGCTTCACTACTGGGTTCCCTTACCAGCAATGGCAGCGGCAGCATCCGACAGCCGATGGAAACATCGCTGTCGACATCGCTGGATTCCAGAACGGTTAAGTGTCCGAATAATAAAAGTCAGCAGCTACAGTACGTGTAGCTGCTGACTTTAAATTTTTGGAGGGGTAGGCCGGAACACCGCTTGCCCATGCAGGTTTTCTATAATGGTCCCTATTTCCATCAGTATACACAAATCCCTGCAGAACCAACATAATATAACCATGACAAGTTATGACTTTATCTACTTACACGGCAAAATGTTTGTGTAGCGATTCTTGCAGCGGTTGGCTGGAAGGTCTGCAGCACAATGCTCTATATCCAAACCAATCATTTTCAGTTCCTGCAAAATAATATCCAGGAGAAGGGAAAACTTTCAAATTTTGTAGTAAAATTGTTCATTAGAATATTCTTTCTTGCCATCATTTAGTTAACTAATTTCATTAGAAACCCTTAAAGATTATGTTAATATTTCTGATATGCGTCTATTGTACCATGTACTTGTGTTAACAAGTATCCTGTTCTCTTTGTATTGTTTTCTTTGTGTGAAATACCTTGTGATCCTGCTAGTCCCCTGCTTTTCTATTTTAAACTGATCACAATAGGCCTAAGAGCACATTCTCCTAAGTTTGTTTAGTTTTCTGGCTGTGCTGGGTGAACAGCCTGTCTGTCCTCCAATGATCAGTCTTGTAGATCAGTGTACTGCTTTTTCTCTGCCCTTGCTCTCTAAGCCCCTTATGCAGCTGAGAACAGCTATTATGTGATCACTTAAAAAAAAAAGAAAAAGAAAAAAGGGTATTTATAGTATACACTAAACTGTCAAAGGTATTGGGACGCCTGCCTTTACATGCACATGAACTTTAATGGCATCCCAATATTAGTCTTATTGAGTTTGCCCACCCTTTACAGCTATAACAGCTATTCAACTCCTCTGGGAAGGCTGTCCACAAGGTTTGGGAGATTGTCCATGGGAATGTTTGACGATTCTTCCAGAGGCACATTTGTGAGGTCAGGCACTGATGTTGGATGAGAAGGCCTGGCTCGCAGTCTCCACTCTAATTCATCCCAAAGGTGTTCTATCGAGTTAAAGTCATGACTGTGCAGGCCAGTCAAGTTCATCCACCCCAAATTCACTCATCTATGTCTTTATGGACCTTGTTTGTGAACCGGTGCGCAGTCATGTTGAAACAGGAAGGGGCCATCCACCCTCCCCCTCTCCCCCCTTCCCCCCTTCCCCCCTTCCCCCCCCTTCCCCTTCCTCCTACCTGTCCAGGGGATGCGTCTTTTTGAATTCCATCACCACCCCCCTTTTTTCTTGTTTTTCTTGTTTTCCGTATTCTGTTTCTGCCTTTGTTTTTATATTTATATGTATTCTCATTATCCTTTGAGGAAATTGATGTCTCTGTTTGCCAGTGAAACCAATACGCACAATTCAATGTCTTCCCCTTCCCCATTCCCCCTTACCTCCCCCTTCCCTTCCTTCTCTCTTATGCCAGAGCACCAGTGGGGGATGCCAGAGGAGGAGGATCGGGACCGCTTTGTGCAATTCTATTGCACAGAGCAGGTAAGTATAATATGTTTGTTGAGAGAAAAAGAAGTTGTTACCCCAGCTCTACTGCTAATAAGGAAGTCCATGCTCTAGCCATGGCGTTCAGGTCCCATAGGTAGAATTCTTGAATCAGGAAGGCTGGCAACTCGGATGCTCTTGAATAAAAGTAGCCCAAACACGTCAGATTATAGCCTGTACCTATGTACCCATGTAACAAATAAAGTTATTTTATTCAAGAGCATTGGAGTTGCCAGCTTTGCTGATTCAAGTATAATATGTTTGTTATTTAGAATCAGTGTTGGGGGTAACTAGTTACAAAGTAACTAATTACAGTAACTAAATTACTTTTTTTGGTAACTAAGTAAAGTAACTAGTTACAATACTAATATTGGTAACTACACTACTTTACTAGGCTATAAGAAGTAACTACACTACTTTACTAGGCTATAGGAACGCGCTTTCCTGCGTTACCCAAGCCGTGCGATACAATCGTTATTTCGAAGAATAGAGAGGGATGAAGTTTATGACTTTTTGTTGCACTTTATGTTTTATTCTGTTTTTTCAGGTTTTGTTCTCATGTTTCCCAAAGCCTGTGTTTATACAATAAACTCTATGCAGAAAGAGTGTCATGTATCTTCTTCTACACGGTCAATTAAGAAAGAGGAAAGTAAAGTAATAAGTAGTGAAGTTACTTTTCAAATGCAGGAACTAGTAAAGTAATCTCATTACAATTTACAGAAGTAACTAGTAACTAGTAACTAGTTACATTTTTTGAGTAACTACCCCAACACTGTTTAGAATGATACTTTACAATCACTTAAGCATAAAATAAACAAGGTTATTGAACAATTCTAAAATGTATCTTTGATATAACTCACCTCAAACTGCAGAGAAAATTTATAGTCAGAATCCTTTGACATATCCCCCATGTAAGAGTCAAAGTCATCCAACTGAACTGGGCTGCAAAAGACAGAAAAGGAAAAGAATTGACATATAACACGGTTATACAATATCAATAACTTAATTTTTAATGGGCCAACATAATATGAAGTGTTTAAAATACATTAAATAATAGCACCAGTGAATTACAAACATACAATTATAAGCTCACAATTCCAATACACAAAGTTATAAAGTTGGTTAGAGCAGGGAATTGCAGTAGGCACACTTCCTGTCTGTATGACATCCAGACACCCACAAGACCTGCTGTCCTAGATAGGCTCCTTGGGCTACGAGGGGTGTCAGCCACAGCTGCTGCTTCCTCACTGTTGCATACAACTTCCATAGAACCAGATTAATCTGAATGAAAAAGGGTTAACTGCAAAGCCTGCCGCCCCCTCCCTGTGCCCAATAAATCCTGTAACTCAGAAATCCCCCTGCAGCAGTTGTAATTTTGCTCAGAGCAGTGTCTGTGCAGAATGATCTGGAATGCAACCACATGTAATATAAATTGACCAGATTTTTAAATGAAATCTGGGGACATATTTACTTTTTTATTGGTAAATGGCATAGGACTGCATAATACAAAGAGCACTACTGGGCACAGGACTGCATAATACACAGGGCGCTGGGCACAGGACTACATAATACACAGAGCGTTGGGCACAGGACTGCATAATACACAGCAGTGGCGGCCTGTGCATAGGGGGCGCCAGGGCGCAGCCCCACCCTAAAAGAAAGGAAAAAAAAAAGAAAAGGAAAAAAAAAGAAAAAAAAAAAATTACAAAAAGAGCAATAAAGTTAAAAAAAAAAAAAATTGCGGTCACCGGCCTATGTGGTGGCTATGGGGGGAGTGGGGTTTACGACCAAGAAGAGGCGCCGATTGGCTGCCTTCTGGGGGCGTAACCTGGGCGAAGGTCATGGCGCTAGGACACCCCCCCCTTTCGAGATATCCTGGCTGTGATTGGTCCAGTCTCGCATGCATCAGTCACGCAACGTCACCGGTAACGACTGCAGTGGACGGTGGACGGACGGGAGTGACGGCCGCACCGGCGGCACTGCAGAGCGGAGAGGAGAGTGAGTCACCGGAATTGGTCCTGGATCCAGTCACCAGGCCGCGCAGCGTCTCGAGCGGAGGGTCATCATCTCATACAGTGGAAGGAAGTAGGCACGAGTACCAGTCAGTCGGGTCCGGGGTCACCACCGGTAAGCGAGTCCTCCTCAGTCCTCTCCTGTCAGTCCTCCACTCCTCCAGTCTTCTCCTCAGGCCTCCGGCGTGACCGTAAAAAAATGCTGGGCAGTGGGCAGCACTGTGGGCACTGCAACCATTGCCATGCCAAATTAGACTGCCATGCCTAAGCCTTGCCAATTTGCCATCACCAATGCCATCCATGAATGTACCTACCTGTTCTGCCATGGGCTGGGTCCATCCATCCATCATGGATGGTTGGATGGACCCAGGCCAGGCCAGAACAGGTAGGTACAGGCAGGTCACGGTGCATTGGGGGACATGTACACTGTCAATGCATTGAAGGGGGCACGCACGCTAAACTCTGCATTGGGGACATGTACACTGATCAATGCATTGAAGGGGGCACTCAGGCTAAACTCTGCATTGGGGGACATGTACACTGATCAATGCATTGAAGGGGGCACGCACGCTAAACTCTGCATTGGGGACATGTACACTGATCAATGCATTGAAGAGGGAACGCACGCTAAACTCTGCATTGGGGACATGTACACTGATCAATGCATTGAAGGGGGCACGCACGCTAAACTCTGCATTGGGGACATGTACACTGATCAATGCATTGAAGGGGGCACGCACGCTAAACTCTGCATTGGGGACATGTACACTGTCAATGCATTGAAGGGGGCACGCACGCTAACCTCTGCATTGGGGGACATGTACACTGATCAATGCATTGAAGGGGGAACGCACGCTAAACTCTGCATTGGGGACATGTACACTGTTCAATGCATTGAAGGGGGCACGCACGCTAAACTCTGCATTGGGGGACATGTACACTGATCAATGCATTGAAGGGGGCACGCACGCTAAACTCTGCATTGGGGACATGATTGTACACTGTCAATGCATTGAAGGGGGCACGCATGCTAAACTCTGCATTGGGGGATATGTACACTGATCAATGCATTGAAGGGGGCTTGCACGCTAAACTCTGCATTGGGGACATGTACACTGTTCAATGCATTGAAGGGGGCACGCACGCTAAACTCTGCATTGGGGGACATGTACACTGATCAATGCATTGAAGGGGGCATGCACGCTAAACTCTGCATTGGGGGACATGTACACTGATCAATGCATTGAAGGGGGCACGCACGCTAAACTCTGCATTGGGGGACATGTACACTGTCAATGCATTGAAGGGGGCACGCACGCTAAACTCTGCATTGGGGGACATCTACACTGTTCAATGCATTGAAGGGGGCACGCACGCTAAACTCTGCATTGGGGGACATGTACACTGATCAATGCATTGAAGGGGGCATGCACGCTAAACTCTGCATTGGGGGACATGTACACTGATCAATGCATTGAAGGGGGCACGCACGCTAAACTCTGCATTGGGGGACATGTACACTGTCAATGCATTGAAGGGGGCACGCACGCTAAACTCTGCATTGGGGGACATCTACACTGATCAATGCATTGAAGGGGGTACGCACGCTAAACTCTGCATTGGGGACATGTACACTGATCAATGCATTGAAGGGGGCACGCACGCTAAACTCTGCATTGGGGGACATGTACACTGTCAATGCATTGAAGGGGGCACGCACGCTAAACTCTGCATTGGGGACATGTACACTGTTCAATGCATTGAAGGGGGCATGCACGCTGGTCACTGCATTGGGGACATGTACGCTGGTCACTGCATTGGGGGAATGTACGCTGGTCACTGCATTGGGGGCATGGTATGCTGGTCACTGCATTGGGGGCATGGTATGCTGGTCACTGCATTGGGAGCATGGTATGCTGGTCACTGCATTGGGGGCATGTGCGCTGGTCACTGCATTGGGGGCATGTACACTGGTCACTGCATTGGGGGCATGTACGCTGGTCACTGCATTGAAAGGGGCATGTATACTGGTCACTACATTGAAAGGGGTCATGTATGCTGGTCACTACATTGAAAAGGGGCATTTATACTGGTCACTACATTGAAAGGGGCATGTATACTGGTCACTACATTGAAAGGGGCATTTATACTGGTCACTACATTGAAAGGGGGCATTTATACTGGTCACTACATTGAAAGGGGCATGTATACTGGTCACTGCATTGAAAGGGGGCATGTACGCTGGTCACTGCATTGAAAGGGGGCCTGTACTGTGGGGTTTGTGCTAGGGGGCCTGCACTGTTGGATTAGTGCTAGGGGGCCTGTACTGTTGGGTTTGTGCTAGGGGGCCTGTACTGTGGGGTTTGTGCTAGGGGGCCTGTAATGTGGGGTTTGTGCTAGGGGGTTTGTGCGGGGTTTTTGCTTGAGGGGTTTGTGCTGGGGGGGTCTGTACTGTGGGGTTTGTGCCACTCTCAGTCAGTGTATCCCATAATAGGGTGTCTCTCACAGTATATCCCATAATAGAGCCCCTGCTCCCTATTATAGGATATACTAGTACTGAGAGACCCCTTAATATGTGATATATTGGGAGAATTTGTTCACGCAAGCAAAATACAGGAGACAAAATGGGTGGAGTCTATAAGGGGTGGGGCTTCTGGGAAATGGGAGGGGTCAACATAGAAGGGCGGGGTCTTGCGTTCCCCCAACTTAAAACTTCACCAGCCGCCACTGATACACAGATCACTGGGCACAGGACTGCATATTACACAGGGTGCTGGGCACAGGACTACATAATACACAGAGTGCTGGGCACATAACTACATCATACACAGAGAGATAGGCACGGGAATACATAATACACAGAGAGCTAGGCACAGAACTACATAATACACAGAGAGCTAGGCACAGGGCGCTGGGCACAAGACTGCATAATACACAGAGCGCTGGGCACAGGACTGCATAATACACAGAGAGCTGGGCACAGGTCTGCATAATACACAGAGCGCTGGGCACAAGACTGCATAATACACAGAGCGCTGGGCACAGGACTGCATAATACACAGAGAGCTGGGCACAGGTCTGCATAATACACAGAGCGCTGGGCACAAGACTGCATAATACACAGAGCGCTGAGCACAGAACTACATAATACACAGAGAGCTAGGCACAGGAATACATAATACACAGAGAGCTAGGCACAGGACTACATAATACACAGAGCGCTGGGCACAAGACTGCATAATACACAGAGCGCTGGGCACAGAACTACATAATACGCAGAGAGCTGGGCACAGGTCTACATAATACACAGAGCGCTGGGCACAAGACTGCATAATACACAGAGCGCTGGGCACAGAACTGCATAATACACAGAGAGCTGGGCACAGGTCTGCATAATACACAGAGCGCTGGGCACAAGACTGCATAATACACAGAGCGCTGGGCACAGGACTGCATAATACACAGAGCGCTGGGCACAGGACTACATAATACACAGAGAGCTAGGCACACAACTACATAATACACAGAGAGCTAGGCACAGGACTACATAATACACAGAGAGCTAGGCACAGGACTACATAATACACAGAGCGCTGGGCACAGAACTACATAATACACAGAGAGCTGGGCACAGGTCTACATAACACACAGAGCGCTGGGCACAGGACTGCATAATACACAGAGAGCTGAGTACAGGACTACATAACAGACAGGAGGGTGTTAGGCATAGAGTGCAGGGTTCAGATGTTTGCTATGCACAGATTACACTTACACTTCAAAGGGCCAGCTGTATCTGTAAGACATTTATCCACGGCTTTTTTTCTCAGAGAATAGGTGCAGAAACGCAAACACACCCCACCACAGAGTTCAGGGGTTCGCTACATACATTGTGCAGAGTTCAGGGGTGCCCTATGCACAGAATACAGAGTTCAAGCGTGTACTGTGTACAGTGAGCAGGGTTGAGGACTGCACTACATACAGTGTGCAGGGATTAAGGGTTACACCACATTCAGACTGAAAAAAAGCCCTGGGTGTAAGGGTCACATGAAATGGCCTAGAGGGCTGAATTTGGCCCACAGGCCTTGTGTTTTACACATATTCTAGATATAAGGGGTGAATAAATATGCAGGTAAACCTGAGGCAGTGCACTTGTGGGTAGATATCATGACCCTGTTCTTCATAGTGAAATGTGTAAGTCAATTCACACAGAAGACAATTAGCTCAAAGTTAAATTTTAGGTACCTCTTAGTCATCCAACAGGAATTGGTTTGAGAGGCAGTGAGAATCAGGGGGGGAGGCAGGTCAGGAGATGCAAACAAGTGGTAAAGGAGATGTCAGTATAATATAACTGGTTTGTTGTCAGTCAGCTAGACAACTTCTATCTGCCATAGATCAGTGTATAGAACTGCCTGTTGCATTGGTGGTCAGTGTAAATACCCCCTTTACATCGGTGGCCAGTGAGTGGAAAAGTCTGAAGTATAGCTGTGGTTGGAGACCCAGGGCAATGATATTCTACGTGGATGGCTGAGCAGGTAAGAGGCTCTGTTACCCATTCCCCTCACCCTTAGGGGTTCTTCTCTTTTGTTTTCTTTATATTTTCCTCTACATTTCATGTTGATCAAACCCTAACTATAGACAAAATATGACGGTAACAGAGGTCATGGTAACACTGCCATGAGTGTTGGACTGATTGCAGCTACAATTTTATTTTTAAAAAGACGTTTTCGACTATGGGAGAAAGGTGATCAAGAAGGAAAACTAGAAGTGTAAGTGTGTCCCAGCCACTTTATGGTTACTGTATACAATATATACAATGGCTTTACACTTTCATGTCAAGCATTGTGTAACAATTCCTTGTAATTTCTTTTGTCCTCACCAGTTGTATCTTTCACTCATTCCGCCAAGTAACATTTTCTACCACAGAACTGCATAACCATCACTTTTTAATGGCCCCTTGTGAGATCTCTTGCCTCTTCTGCAGCCATCTCCTCTCCCTAGTTCCCCCAATCTGTGTTGTCCTGCTGTGTTCCTCAACCCCCTGGCCACACAATCATCTTGTAGGCATAACCTTGAAGCCCAAGTCTAGTGAACCTTTTTCTAGCTGAAGTTAACATTTTATAAAACATGTATTGCACTTTTCTTCTCCTAAGAGCCACCTACTGCAGCCCAAAGGACCAGACTAATGCTGGATGATATGCCCAACTCCCAATGTGAAGGGCTTGGCTGCTGACTCCCTACTGCTGTTCTGCTTAGTGGAAGCATTTATATAAATAAAGCAGTACTGAACTACCAATAAAAGTAAAAGTTTTAAAGTCAAGTGAAAAATATATTTATAAGATCCCCTTGAGAACAAATTTTCGGATGGAACTCACGTCGGGATGGAGCTTGTGCTGAAGTCACCCGCTACTAGAGACGGTACTAGCAGCATGGTTTATGGAGTTTTTATGCAATTCTTATCTGTTACTTTAGGAAGAGTGTAAGGCAGTCTTCTGTTTGCATAATCTGTGATGTAGGAGTGGATAAAGCTTACACAGCAAGTCCGCACACCTCTAAGCGCTGCATAGACTGCCTATAATTTGGGGTCTCCACTGTCCGTAAGAGGCTGTGTGTGACGGGGGGAAGGGAGTCACGGTGAATACACAAATGTTCATGGATGGACTCTTTTTGTTTTTCACATATGGTGTTCATTTTAATGGGTTGTGGAGAATATAATACATGCAATACACACAAGGCATATTGTCTGTGCACTTGCAAGTGCAGTTGCTCTAGATCAGAGGGGAACATGCAGGGGAAAAAAAAAACAGCATTTTTGCTTTGACATGATTGGATAATAGAAATCAGCGGAGCTTCCCCTCATTTTAGAGCTTTCCCTCAAATCTAGAGCAACTACACTTGTTGTGCACAGAATATTTACCTTTAGTAAATCAACCCCAATATTTGGTATGATGGACACTATTGATCAACCTTCATAAGGGGTTAATAGTATATGCATTACCTGTGACTTAATGTATCACATTTTTTTACTTTATTGATTATTAGGATAATTATTTTGGCATTTGCAACATACTTTTTTTGTATTTGTTTTCAGCGCAACAGGTTTTGAACAAAGTGAAAAGTATACTTTGTTGTAAACCAGGGATGCCAAACCAATGGCCTGGGGGCCACATGTGGCCCGAGGAGCCCTCTGATGTGGCCTGCGACCTCCTGCTTTGGGATAGTGGGTTGGCAAGCCCAGATTGCGGGTTGCCGACCCGCCCTCCCAGAGAATCAGTGTTGTGAATAAAGCCGGTGGTAGAGGAAGCAAACAGATGCGGAGGAGCAGAGCCGCATAAGGCGATGCTTCCTGTATAGCGCCAGCTTCTGTCACATGCGGAGTGATACCAAAAGCACTCTGCCTGGGACAGCAACAGCCAGGGATACCTGAATTATAGACTGATATTAAAGGTAAATTTATTACTAAAATCACAGTGTATATATGGGCATATCTGTTCTGCAGTGGTTACTGGGCTGCTTTCAAACTGATCCACAGTTGCAGCGCAGTGCACCTATGGGTTACCTGCACTAAGCCATAGATTTCTGTTATTACCTGCGGGTTTGGTGCATTTTTAGAAAGTGAACCACACCTGCAGGATATAATAAAAGTCTATGGCAAAGTGCAGCTAAAAACCACAGGTGCACTGCGCTGTACCCGCGATGTGGGTGAACCACAGTGCATCAGTGTGAAAGCAGGCCCCTTTCACATGATTGGTCCGACCCAATCGGACCCTCTATTCACCTCTATCAAGTGGCAGATGTAAACTAAATTGTGTAGTTTAAACCTGCCTACCTCCAACCTGCTAACGCAGAGATAAAAAAAAAAAACAGAATGGGATCCATCTCCTTCCATCCCAGCAGATCAGATCGGAGGGTCCATAGAGTAGAGCGGGCTGTGTCTGCATATGCAGAGTGGACATGGACCTGTCATCCACCCACTCCACTCATTGTGGACCACAACCGGTTACCAAGTCGCTTAAGTGGCCATCGCTCTTCAAAAGGTTGGGCACCCCTGTTGTAAACAAATGTTCCAACAAGATGCAGCTCACCTTCCATAGGGTTGAAAAAGCATTTCATTAAATGCATATTGAGGAGCCTATTTATTATTGTTTTACACAAAATTTACACAAATTAGAAATCGTGTGAATCTTGGTGCAGGTTGTGGGAATTTTGGGTAAAAACACTGATAAATAGATCCCAAGATGTAGCAAGCTAAATAGTCTGCCTTACAGGTTTCTAGTAGGTAAGTCGTTTTTATGAGAATAGCTATGTGTGTGAAAATGAAGCTGTCAACCCTTCTGTCTCAAATTATGTGAAAAGGTCTAAAAGGTCTAATCAATAGGGCAAATCACAATGACCCATAAAGCGGTTTTCATTTACCAGCAACTAGCCCGACTTTGCGCAGTGTTAGTAAATACATTGATATGAAAGAACTGATATAAAACTGCATGTGACAGTTCAAAAGAAACATACTTTGTCAGTTTCCGCTTCTTAAATCCATTCTTGTTCCTGGAACAAAAAAAAATATATATATTGCAAAGAAATATAAATGTATGAAGGAAATAGATGCATCGGATAGCAGATCACATTGTCAAGGAAAGTGCTCATCATTTTGTGTTCACCTAGAAAATGTACGAGCGACTGACATCACCATTGCAGTACAAAGAATTAATGCCAAAAACGAATACTAATTATAATGAGGGTCAATGCCAATTCATTCATTGAGATATCTGCAGTATTGCAGGTGTATATGTGAGCTATTAAAGACAGTGAAAGTAAGACAATAGGCATAGTCTTCAGCTATAATTCCCAATATCCATTAAAGATTTACTATAGGGAATTTACTGCCATGAAAAGGACCTTTAGGAGCACTGTCACTGGACTCCTCTTCCTTTATGGGTAGGCAATCACAATACAGTGCTGGTAAATATCAGCCCATAGGAAAGGCAGTGTTAGAGCTTCTGTCAGCATCTGTGTCCATATTAGAGAGATTTCTCATGAGCTCCTGTCTTATCGCACAACACTTGAAAATCTCTGCAATGGGGACACTGACAACAACAAAAACACATTTAAACTCAGTTAAATAGTGAAGGGTTAGAATATCTGTCAATATTTTATTGCGGTCTGTGACATTCTGCCCTAGTGACAACCACTCCTCTCATTTTTATATTGCTGTCATAGAAAAAGAAAGTGAGGGGAATGTATTGACACTTGCTCATGAACTGAAAATAGAATTAAATCCCAAAGTCAGTCAGAAATAAGGTGTAGGCCTTGGGGTAATCCTGTGTTGGTTTTCTGATTAGAGAATAACCTAAAAGCCCCATTGTTCTGCCAATAAAAGACCGCATCTTCAACCTTCTTAAAAAATGAAATGTACTGGGTATAAGGTTAGTAAATATTAGGAACAAATGCAGTTGAGGGTTTTATGAGTTTTGGGAGAGCGACAGCTAAGGGTTGGAGACAAAACAGCTGAGGGTACAGAGTGTTGGAAAAAAACAGCAGATAATGGTACTGAAGAAAAGGGATAATGGCAGGTCAGGGTACTGAACGTTAAGGACAGTTCCAGCTAAGGGTTGGGGAGAGTAAGGGCTCTTTCACACACTGAGTCCGTTGGACAGACTCCGTTTTTCTCAGCGGGGGATCGATCTGCCGATCCTCCGCTGAGCAGGAGGATGACAGCTGTGTCTCCGCGCTGTGTGCGGAGACACAGCTGTCAGTTCCCCATGCATCTCTATAGGGGAAATCAGATAGGAACGGACCTTCGGTCCGTTCTGATCCGATCCCATCCGATCCGCTGGACAGATGTAAAATAGGGTTTCCATCCGTCCAGATTTAACGGATCGGATTGGTTTGGATGTCAGTGGACATGTGTCCGCTGACATCCGATGCCCCATAGGGATGCATGGGGGGGACCGCTCAGATCCGCCAAAAAAATGGACAGGTGGATCTGAACTGTCACACTGTTTAAAAAGCAAAAAATTTGGGGGAGCATACCCATGTATTTCTAAAGCTGGTGCAGCTATGAACCAAGAGACATGTATATTAAAAAAGAATAGCGCACACATGCAAAAGAAACTACCAAATTTGAAGACAATCCATCAATAAAAATGGGGATTTGGTCCCACCATATGGCCATATAGTGCTCAAGCCCACCACTGCGTCAAAGTACCCCATTGTCAGTGGGTCCTACACTAACCATGAGAAAGAGATGTTTGCCTGTGTGAAAGGGGCCTAAAAGTTAGGCAAACTGAGGCTTGAAACAATGGCAGCTGGGGACTCTGAGACATAATGACAGTGACAGCCAAGGATATTAGAATAGTGACAGCAGAAAAAAAGACCAAGTGGTCCATCGAGTCTAATATATCTATCTATATATATATATATATATATATTTATTATTTATTTATTTTGTCTGAGTATAGATCTATGTTTGTCCTAAGCATTTTTCAATCCACTTACTGTTGACTGACTCGTTACCTCTGCTGGAAGTCTATTCCAAGCATCAACTACTGTTTCAGTAAAAATTAGACTTTCTAAAATTAGTTTAGAACTTTCCTCCTGCTATTTTGAGGTCATGTATCCCGTGTTCTTGATCTTTGCTTCATATTGAAAATACTGCCCTCCTGAACCTTATTCACCCTCCTGATGTATTTAGGGATTTCAATCATATCTCCCCTTTCTTTTTTATACTCCAGTCTGTACATGTTACGCTCCTGAAGTCTCTCCTAATATGTTTTATCCCTCAGAGCCTTGACCATTTTCGTCTCTGGACTTGTTCTATCTTACGCTATATTGATGGTTGGGGACAGGGCATCTGAGGTTACAGAGAGTTAAAGATAGTAGCAGTTGATGGTACTCTGGGTATGGGCAGGGCAGCTGAGGGTAAAGAGGGTTTAAAACAAGGGTAGATGAGATTACATAAACCTGTAAACAGTGGCAGCTGAGGGTGCTGAGGCTTGGGTACAGAGGCATCTGAGGGTAACTGTAGTTTGAGACAGTGGCAGCTGAGCATACATAGTGTTGGGGACAATAGTAGCCGAGCATACTGAGGGTTAAGAAAAGTGGTAGCTGGGGATACTTTTGGTTGGGAACAGTGGAAGCTGAGCATACTGAAGGTTGAAACTGTAAAAGCTGAGGACACATAGGATATTGTTGGGTGGGGACAGTGACAGTTGAGCATACTGAGGGCTGGGAACAGAGGCAGCTGAGGATACAGTTGGTTGTTGAAAGTGGCAGTTGAGCATACTGAGTGAGCAGATAAGCAATGAAACATTGAAGGTGACACAGAAAGAAAGCATTTCCTCTGTACGTGATTAGAAAAATGTGAGAGATTCATACATTTCTAAACCCTAGAGGAATATAAAACAATCCCTCCTGCATTCCAGATGAGCGCAGTATATTGATTTGTATCATTATGTGTATCATTTGTATTATTTAGCTTTAAAAATGAATACCGACATTAAATTAAGTGTGGCGTACCGTACAAAAATACTTTCTTTAACATGGCAACATTCAGCGGGCATGTGATTGTGGGGCAGAATGCTGAGATAACTGGCCATTACAGTCAGCGACTAACCTAACTGGACACTGCGACTCCAGACAAACGTCACTACTTCTCTGGTAAAATATTCGGGTAACGCTATGGGGAAAAAAACATAAAAATCTATTTAGGGAAAGTATGTGGAGCCTGCTAGAAGGCAAAGTGCAATATAGTTGCTGCAGAATGAGGGGTAAATGGGGTTTTAGGGGTATAGGTCAGTTTCCTACATAGATTATGCTATCCATATTAAGATTTATGTTATCGGAGACTAAAAAAAATAAGCACTGAATTCATCAAAGCCACAGTAAATAAAAAGAATAATTAAAATGTTTAACTTTATGCAATAGGATTGCAAGGTGAGCACACGGCTAACCCAGAAGCTGCCAAGATCATTTAAAGAGTAGTCAGACATGTAGTCATGGTGCAACAAAGAGCTTCATAAAGTTGTCATTCGGGCTCCACAAACCTTATCATTTTATTTCTGTAAAGATAAAAAGGGGGGGGGGGGTGGCAGCAGGCATTTAAAGACAGTTTATCAGAGGGGTCATTAACAGTTTTCTTTTTATAGTGGCCAGCCAGCAGTGTCCTGCTACTAACAGATGTGACATCATCAAGCTGTCATCTTCTCTATGCAGCTACCTTAAGGCTATGTAATTCCATGACTTGAAACGTTTCCATTCAATAGAAGCAGTCATATATTGGCGAACTAAAGGACATGACAGTACAAGTGCCCAAATGTAGTTAGCTAAGTGAGACAGTGAAAAAAAACAGCATACGATATTTCTACAAAAGGAAGAAAGCCCTTCTCTTCTCTGTAGAATGCCCTAATCGTTGGTGCTGACTCTGGTATAAATGTATACTGCGAAACTGGTGGATATACAGAATTGAAATTAGCAGAAGAATGGAAAGGACTTACCATGGATTAATATAAAAAGCCAAGAGGTAGTCAGTCCACAGACACGAGGGCAGGAGGGTTAGGAAAGCAAAAATGCTTCGACGCCTGGGAGCATTAATATGCAGGGACAGAGAAATGGAGGTTAGAGAAAGCGTCTGCCACAGTACAAGGACTAAGGACCTGTCACACCTATGCGGATGCAGCAACGTGCATTTTTGACATGCAAATGCATGGATTTTTGAGCTTTTTTTTTAACACGCTTGTTTCCCACATGTGTTATGCAGATTGAGGGGGAAACATTCAGAAGAGTGTGTTTCCATGCTGCAGATGAATTTACAATATACAAAATTACATGCTTTTGCTGCCTTTATCATTATTTTCCTTGAGTCTGCTTTATTCACATAAACACACAAATGCAGCATCCTATTTTATAAAATGTGCTAAGCTGCAGCACATAGATGTGAACTAGCCACAAACACAAATGAATGGGACTTTTACTTTGAATGCATTATCTTGAAGTGATATACAGATCCCCAGATTTTGCATATGGGAAAACTCAAGCATGAATACTTAGGACACTGTCTGCCATTTTGGTGTCAGATATAAAGATCAGCGAAAGGAAAAGGATACTCACCAATTATATGGGAGCTTTCCGTCTCTCTCCAGAGTGGCAAAATTGACAAATGTTCCTGCTCCACACTCCCTGGATAAACAGAGCGAAATTAGTTTTACTACACAGTCTTCTAAATATCAACTCTGTTTCTCAAGGGTCCCTAAAAGTTCTTTCTTAACAAAATCACAGGTGAGATGATTAGTGTTCTTCTCTTATCTGGGATGCTTATTAATTCAGAAGATGGAAGAACCAGGTAGTTGGAAAAACATGTGCTGAGATGCAGGCATTGATAACAGTAGGACTTCCCAACAGACCTTTTATCGAAGCCTTCCAATACGTAGGTAATACTTTATTCCAGATTACAGCTCTTCCTGTCTAGTTAAGCCCATCACTATATAAAACCCCCCACCTTTCCTTACACACACTATGTATACATACCCTTATTTGTTATACACAGTTGAATCCCACTTCCTAACATGCCCTCTGGTAAGCCATTGAACCCTTTTCTCTAGTCTAGACCATCTCTCTTCCTGTCTTATTATCCTTACCATATATATATATATATATATATATATATATATATATATTTTCACCTTCTAAACTGTCTAACAACACTCATCACTATATATAACAACCCCCAAGACCCCTGACGTGAATCTACTGTATATAATTTCTATATTCTCCACTTTTCTTTTACCGTGACATTTGGAGGTGCTTCCGGCGTAGGACTACTAGAGTGGCTAGCAAGAGTCCGATCAGGAGAATGCTTAGCACAGCCAGCAAAGAAATCACCACAACATTTGGATTCATTTCAGCAACTAGAATGCAGAAAAGATATTTTACTGCAAGTCCATAAAAAAATCTAGTAAACAAGAACATTGTAGTGTGGATTGACTAAAGGAAAAAAGACTGCACACTTTGCAAGTGCAGTTGCACTCATTTTCTTCAGAGCCTGGTTAATGTGGCAAAGCTTCACTTTGAAAATAATACTCAATCAGGTGCAAGGAAAAAAAATGCGTTTTTGCTTGCACATGATTGGACGATGGAAATCAGCAGAACTTTACCACAATTACTAAGCTCTGGGGAAAATGAGTGCAACTGCACTTGCAAAGTGAACAGTCTATTTGTCTTTAGTAAATTCAAGACTTTATGAATGAAACACTAAAGGTACCTATAAACATAAGCGTTCATTCGCCAAAACGGACCGTATATAGTTGGATCAAGGAACCTTTAAATGCTGTTCCTCCCATGATCTTCACTAATATTCCTTGGCTACATCTGCTTGAGGAAAGACTTACTGGCTGGCATGAATTTTCCTGCCCAAATGATGTTTCACACTATACAGTCCCTCTCCCTCCTCAATAGGCACAAATCTGCAGATTTGTCCAATGCAAACTCGCAAATTTCAAGATTGATCTTAAATGGCAGGCTACCATCTAATGTCTGTAAGCAGCATAACTCTTATCACTAGGCAAAGATAGATATGCAACATCATTTTAAAAGGAATGTCATGAACAATTTTGGTAAATGAAAGCCATACACTATCACTGAGAATTTACAGTTATGTATCGTCACTGGTAAAGATGGTGCAGAAATCATCACGGAAGAATTACATATATGGACTGTCATTGTAGAATGGCATATGTCAGGGATCCTCAAACTACGGCCCTCCAGCTGTTGTGGAACTACACATCCCATGAGGCGTTGTAAAACTCTGACATTCACAAACATGACTAGGCATGATGGTAATTGTAGTTCCTTAACAACTGGGGGCCATAGTTTGAAGACCCCTGGCATAAATGGACAATCACTGGGAAACAACAGATATGCATAATCATTGGGGAATGACAGATATAAATCATCATTGAGGAATGACAGATATAAATCATTATTGAGGAATGACAGATATAAATCATCATTGAGGAATGACAGATATGGACATTATTAGGGAGAGACAATTTTGTGCTTTAATTGATTAATGACGGATATGCATTGTTATTGGCTAATGACAGATATAAACCATCATTAGGGAATGAGACATGTAGACTATCATTGAAGAATGACAGATATGCACCATCATCATGGAATGACAGATATATATGGACCATCATTGGAGAAAGACTCACATAGACTGTGATTAGAGAATGACAGATATAGACCATTATTATGAAGAGACAGATATGGACCATCACTGGGGAATGACAGATATTGACTATCACTGGAGAATGGCAGATATAGACCATCATTAGGGGGTGACAGATGTAGATCAAAACTGCGAAATGACAGACACGGAGCATCATGTTGTAATGATAGATATGGACTATCACTCTGCAATGGCAGATATGTACCATTATTGTGGAAAGACTGGCATGGGACACTACTGGGGACAGACAGCAAATTGATTTATTGGTTTTCTGGTACAGATAATTTAATTATTCCTTATAGGCTCTCCTGTGGCTTTTTGTTCCTAACCTTCAGCCTGCACTCCTCAATAAGGGAACAGCTAGGTAAAAGTTAATGCGGCTGCAAAATGTATACATTTATTAATTTTTACTATGAACAAGATAACAGCAGAATGAAAAAGAAAATGCTGTATAAGATACTGGGAAAAATGTAAACATAGCTTAAATCTCAAGGAATAAAGCCAATATATTTCTGGAATTCTGCTGTCTCTGTTGACTGCTGTAATAAGTAGTCACTTTACAATAATTAAATACAAACAATGAAAAGATGAAACATCTTATCCTAAAAGATGATTAACCTGCAGAAAGCTTACCCAGTGTAGAAACGATAATGAAGGTGGGCACACTGGCACTGTGATGGCTGACACTGATGATGCTGCAGTTGTAAGATGTGCCAGGATGTAGATTGGATATTGTTACCACATGGGAGGAAACCACCACAGCATCCTGTCAAGACAACCAGAAGCAGAAGGATGTTGATCTTGAGGTGATGGGAAACATTATACAGTGTAATACAAACGGTTGGCAGAATGTAAATGAGCAACCAGTTCACTTTCATAAGACGAGACACTTTACCACCATGAGATAACTCCAACCATAACAATTTAGTCATAGAATAACCCTAGCCCTAAAAATAAAAAAATTTGGATAATCCCAAACTTAAAAATATAAACATGGGACTATAACTATAACAATATAATTATGAAATTTCCCTTAAAAAAAAATTTAAATTATAAATATGGAAGGATGGTGGATAGGTGGGAGTGCCTTCATCCTGAAATCATGTAGATACCCTCCGTGTTTATGGGACTATTAGAGCAGCAACACAGACAAATGTGCTCCAAAAGAATATAGAAAAAATACAAATCTTTATTACAACATCAAAGTTCATAAAAAAATGTTAAAAAGCATTTAGGCCTTAAAACAATGTACAATGGCCACAGCATAAATGTGAAGACATAATCTTGGTATTATATATGAACTGCATATATAATACCAATACCGCAGTTCTCTGTAGTTCATATATAATACCAAGGTTCTGTTCTCACATTTATGCTGTGGCCATTGTACATTGTTTTTACCCGCAATGCTTTTTAACATTTTTTGAGAATTTTGATGTTGTAATAAATATTATTTTGGAGCACATTTGTCTTTGTTGCTGCTCTAATAGTCCCTTAAACAAGGAGGGTATCTCTTTTTTTTACATTTCTAAAAATATAACCATAGGTTACCCCCAACCCTAACAATATAACCATGAGTTAACCCCAGCCAAAAGAGCATAATTGTTAGATAATCCCAACCTTAAGAATATATCCTTTAAATAGCCTAACCAAAACAATATAATCATAAGATAAAAAGCCATTGATAACCCGAAAACCCCAACCCTAAGCATATAACTATTAGATAACCACTACCCTAACAATAAAGCTATGGGATGACTCCAACCCTAAAACTATAACCATGCAAGAAGTGAGTATATTTGTGAGCAGGTGGCATTAAATCCCCAGTAGCGCAGAGTCTAAGCACCAGTCGAGCTAACACTAGGGCACCGAATGATGGAGATTGATTTCGTCATGTATTCATATCAGACTGCAACCCCAGGTTTACCCTACTCAAACATGTTGAGACTAACCTGTACAAGCTGGAGATGACACGTGTGCAGGAGAACAGGAGGTGGCAAAATCGGACAGCAAAGATCGAGAAACAGATTAAGGGTCAAGGCGGGCAGCAGACAAGCAAGTTCACGAGTGAAAGCATTGTTAAACCCCAAAGCAAACATTATACTGCAGCTTTCCAATTCATAGATGTAGTGGCTGCATTTGTTTTCTTTTTTCTTTACCTGGGGATCCTGCCACTAAGTGTGTTTTCTTTAACAGAACAAGCTGTTCAGCAAATGTAATAGTTAGAGGGTCAAGGCAAACCATTTAATGGTGCTTACAATGATAAGCTTTTATTTATTTATAAAACTTTTATCCCAAAAGAAAAAAACTGTTGTTTAAGAAAAGTGTCATGTGGAGTCTGGCTTCAATTTGTTAGTGCATCTAAATCTGCTAGTCCATCTAACACTACCCTACCTTCAGAACAACAATGTGAAAAGGCATCTCTGTGCTCCTTTATCCAGAGTGTAGACTCCCTAAGACAGAAGGTGTGTTACTGGCCAGATCACTAGGTGAAAACGGAAGAAAAAAAAAGCCTTTAGAAAAAAAAGATTAATGCAACCACCACATTTAAGGATTGGTAGGCTAAAATGTATGACAGTTTTAGTTTTGCCTTTAATACCGCTTTAAAGCCAAAACTTAGGCCAATGGGAAAAAAACAGGCAGGCACTGGAGTCAATGAAGAGAGCATAGAAGAAAGCAGGAAGGCACTAGGCACTGGGATAAAGTAGCTAGCTTCAAGTAGGCATTGCCCATATAAGAAGCATATGCTGATGATGTCATTGGCTGCAACATTGGCTGAGAAATCCAGAAATGCCACAGGCCAAGGAGAAGAAGGGAGCTTGGAGGCTCAGGGATGCAGAAGGACAGTATCCTCTGCTTACAAGACTTCCCCACCCATCCAGGGGCTGGCTTAAAGTGGATCTTCACTGCATCTGAACACCACAAACCAAAAACACTATATCATTAATTTTTAATATTCAAAGCAAACTCCCACATTCATCCATGTCTCCATCCTTTATTTTGGAGAGAAATCACTTTGAAAAACATCCCCTAGCATTTCTGTCCGTGGCCATCTTGAGTAAGGGCAAATGAATCATGTAGCATTTACTTCCTGCCCTTAGCTCAAGTATGCATGCAGGAGATTGTGCTTAGCTGAGAAAACCCCTCCACCTCTCCTCTCCTGCTGAAGACTCCTGGGTTGTATGACATCATTTGCCTAGGCAGGAAACCAGGAAGTAACTGAAGAAATGTAAAAAAAAAATTTAAAACAAGTAAATATGATATACTTTCCAATCTATTTACTAATGCTAGCAACATGAGGATGAAAATAATGAATGTTGATTGGGAGAGTGAAGTTCCACTTTAAAGAAAAAATTCTGATTAATGATTCTACCAAATAGAGAGCTGAGACATCTGCTACAGAAACCCAAGATCTCTCCTTCAGACCATAGCCTTTCTAATCAAGGATATAATCTAGCCTCTCCCAGAGTAGTTGTAATCAAAGATTTGTATATTTTCATATGGATCTAAAAAATAAATTACAGGAGAAGGTAGAGAGAACCTGTTGATGGCAAGAGGACTCAGCAGAGAGACGTGACAAGTATTAGTTTAGTAGGCAGGCAGTTTGTGTCTAATCAGGTTAACTTGGTGGAGGGTCAAAAGGGCCCAATAAAGGCAAACATTTATTTGTAGGTACTGGGATGCGGATGTGGTAGAAAGCCACACCATGTAACTGGGTAGAAGCTTGTGGTCCAGATGAAGATGATTATCTGAAGCTGTTTTATACCTGGAAGCTGTCTGATGTACTGTAGTCTCTTGGTGACCTCTGCACAGGTGGAGTTAAAGGACTTCCTGGGTTTTGGCTTCAGCGAGTAAAAGAAGAGAAACAGAAATGGGAAAAGGTACTGAAATATGGTGGCTGAAAACCATGTGAAAGGGGGATTTCTTGGCACTGGCATTGGAAAGATTGTTTTTGGCAAACTCTGCCTAGGACCAGAACAGGATTTTGATGGGCAGAGAAAATGGCACTGCTCAACCTCCTGATTAACCTTTAAAGATGAAAAGCTGAAAAGTTCAATTTGATTAGAAAGAAATTGGCCAGGGAGAAGTTTGGTGATTAAATCCAAGGAGTACATATACTGTACATATACAGTGTCATGTCATGGCACATCTGGGACTGGCGAGGGTAGAAGCAGGTCAGCCAGAGAAAAAGTCAGAGACTTGGAATACACACAGAGCAGACTTGAACATAGTTTTTGAAGTCCTTGGGATGATTAGGCTACCAGTAGTAGCGATGAAGGAGATCAATGTTATGTTGTTCCCCAGGATGTCCAGAAAGCTTGGAGTCATGTGCCCATCTGAGGAGTTTGGCAAAAATTGGGCGCCACAAACGTCTGTCCTGGGGGAATGCAGGAGGACCAGACATAAGTGTTAGCCAGATTACAATAAGGGGGGAAAGGGGTTCCGGACTGACATGACTCTCAGAATTTAGAACATAGAAGAAAGTGGACAAAGAATAAGCATAGGCGCTTTAAGGACATGGACTAAGAATCAGCATTGGTGCTTTTGGAACTTGGCCAGAACTTAATATCAAAATTAATCTATGAAAAACAAGGGTCCCAGCAAGCTTTTTGGGCTGTTTCCATAGAGCACATTGCATGTTTTTGTGGTTGGTGGTGGTTTTTGTGGTTAGTGTAGATCAGGCACGTCCAACCTGCGGCCCGAGGGCCGCATGCGGCCTGGAGCCTCAAGCAATGCGGCCCAATGCCCCCTGACAATTTTTGCTGGGGAGGAAGGAAGTCAGGTCAGGGGCACGGCCATAGCAGCTTCCAACTAACGGTAGGCAGAGGCTGCCTCAGAGGCGAGGGGAGCATGTGCAGTGTTTCTGACTCCTACCACCATGACCACTTCAAATCACTAAAGTGGCCATGGTGGTTAGTGTTCCTTTATTATCGCTCAGAAGAAGTAAACCTCTATATATTGATTCCATTTCTTTTGATCACTCTCTAGTTGTGTTAAATTAGTACGGAGACCGCGGTGGCGCGGGAAGGGCGCGGCGGCATTTTTTTTACTTATATACCTTAACTATAGTATATATTTTATATGCGGCCCGAGAAAATGTCTCTACACTCAATGTTGCCCAGAGAAGCCAAAAGGTTGGACACCCATGGTGTAGATGATGATTCGATGTGGAAGGCAGAAGAATGCACAAGGACAGGATTTACCATTGTGCTCCTGAGGGAGGACGCCCCCTCACCCCAACTGATGAGGCATCCACCTCCAAAGAAAGGCCTGGTGACATCTGGACGTTGGAGCATGCCAGTTGAAATAAAGGCATTCTTAAGTCTGTGGAAGGCATGGATGGCTTTGGGTGGCCATCATTTCACATTTGCACCCTTTCTGTTGAAGCTAATGATAGAAGCCACTAATGTAGAATAGTTACACATGAATTTACAGTAATAAATGTTGACCTCCAAAAAACATTGAGATGCTTTTAGTCCAGTATGTTGAGGCCAGTCTGAGATAGCCTGAAGTTTGGCTAGATTCATAAACAGACCTTGACTGGTAACAATGTAGCCAATAAATCGAAACAGACCTTGATTGGCAACAATGTAGCTAATAAATCAAACCTGAGGCAATTCTTCAACTTGGCGTATAGATGGTTGTCCCAGAGCTGCTGTGGAACCATTTCCATGTGACAATGATAGGTGCCCAAGTTAGGGGAGAAAACAAGACTATCATTTTGGCATCCTATAATTCAAGTATACCAGAGGTCATGAAGAGGTCCCTGGTGTTAAAGACCATCTTCCACTTATCGCCTTCCCAAGTCCTTACAGGATTGTAGACCCCTCTGAGATCCAACTTAGAGAAGATACAAGCACCCAGGATTCTGTTCAGAAATCAGCAGAAAGCATTACCAATTATTGACTGTGATGGCATTAAGGCCTCTTTAGTCAGGGAAAGGTCAAAGTGAGCTGTACTTTTCCACAAAGAAGAATCTGGCACCCAAGGAATTGGATTACCTGCTAAAGCCTTTTTTTGCAGGTTTTCATGGATATACCCAGACATGGCTTGTGTTTCGGGAATGAGAAATGATAGACATATCTGTGAGGAGAAGACGTTCCAGGAAAAATGGCTCAGTGAGGAGGGAGGCGATCTGCAGCTTTCTTGTAGAAGACATCACAGAAGGACTGGAAAGGTGATGAAAATGCCAGAAGAGTGGCAGTTTCGGCCAGAGGAACTGAGGAAAACAGCTGTACCTTAGGTAAGCAACTATTGGGACAACGAGGTCCCCAAGACAATATCTGTCTAGAGTTCCAGTTAAAATGAGGCGAGTGTCTTTGCAACCAAGAGAGGCCTAGAATGATGGATCTGAGGAGTATTAAAAAAGAGATTTCCTCACAAAGCAAAATTCCAATGTGCAAAGCAATAGAGGGAGATTGGAAGCAGCAAACTCAAGGTGAACTGTCCACTGCAGACACTGAGAGGGGAACAGGAAAGCTGACAAAAGGAACGTCCAACTTGGAGGTCAAGGATTGTTTAATGAAGTTCCCAGTTGTTTGTGTCCATGAATGTATGGGAGTTGACAGGCATTAAGAGCCCAGCAGACAGAAACAGGCAAGGTTAGATAAGGAAAACTAGTAGAATGGGAATACAGGTCAAGATTACCTCACTTGAAGAGAAATAGGCCTGAGAGTTTCCTGGATGAATTTGGGCAGGTTTTTAACATGTGGCCAGTGCCCCCCCCCCCCCCCCCCCCAAGTAAAGTCATAAACCCTGGTTGAGTCACTGAGAGTTCACTTCTGGCATGTGGTGGGTATGGCCTAATTGTATTGTTTCTTCTGTTGCTGTATTGATGAAAAAAGGGGGGGGGGGGGTTAATAGTCTTCTTGGAAAATTGGGATTAGACACCTAGATGACACCTTGAAATGATGAGTTAAGTACTGATTAAGCCTCCACATGCATTAGGATCACTAAAAAAATGAGTTGGAGGAGGATAATGAGTGAATGCACTGGCTGAAGGAGGTGAAGAAGCAGCGGCTGGGACAGGAGCAGATGTGGAGGAAGCCAAGGTATCTGTGGCTTTCAGTTGGTCCAGGCAAGTGGGGAACTCCTGTATAAATGACATAATGCTCCCACGGTTGACCTGTTAAGAGTCTAACCTCTGCACCATGTGCTACATTTGGTTTTGGACAAGTTCATGTCAATAGCAAACTGTCATTTGTTTGTGAGCTCACGTGCAAGCAAGTGGCGTGGGATCCTCCACACGTGAAATCAAAACACCTGCAGGTTTTCACCAGAACTCCTGATATTGGTAATGCCTTTTGCTGTGTGCTGGTGCCAGATCATGACCCCTAGGTTCAGTCTGTTCTGTGACGACTAACCCATATGAGTTGGAGATGACAGATGCAGACAAGAATCGGGTATACAAGCAGAGGCAGAAGAAGACAGTGAAGATGATCTGGAAACAGGCCAGGGGTCAAAGCGTGTGGCAGACAAATGAATCCCAGAGTGAAAGCTGAGGTAAGTACACAGAAAATCAGGCCAAGGGAAAAGAACAGGCAAGAAGTAGAGTTAGAGGAGTAGAGTGAAGGCAGCAGAGAAGCAAATAGTAATTGTTGCTCAGGCACTAGAGGCTGGGACAGAATAGCTTTAATCAGGACTCAGGAGCAGCTCCTTTAAAAAGGTGCTTGCCAATGACATCATTGGCCACTACACCAGCCAAGAAACATGGTCAGATACCCTAAGTATCTGACCATGAGATAACACTAACCTTAACAATATAATCACAGGATAACCCCAACCATACAGTATGTATATATGTATGCATAGTTAAGATAACCCTAACAGTATAAGCATGGGATGACCTCAACCCTTTGTATATACAATTGAAATAACCCCAACAATAAAACCATAGAAACCATGGGATAACCCCTACTGTAACAGTGTCTCTTTACAGTGCATTCACCTTTAAATTACAGTGCCCCCTTTACATCACAGCCCCCCTTTACATTACAGTGCCCCTGCAGTCTGTCCCCTCCCCTACCCTCCTTTCCTATCTAACATCAATCTCTGCCTCCCCTGCTTAGGACTCCTACCTGCAGGGCAGAGGCTGTTAACAGTCCATGTGTCCTCTCCCAGCTTCTCCTCCCGCCAGCCCGGCCGATGATATCATCCTATCAGCAGGGCAGGAGGGTGGGAGTAGTTTACAATTTCGATCTACAGCTCCCCCTGCCCTGCTGATTGGATGACAATGTTGACCAGGCGGGGGGGGGGGGGGGGTGGAGGAGCCAGGAGAGGACATAAGGGCATGGTCCCATAGCAGGAGATGAGCGGGGACCTTGGTCAGTGATAGCCTTGTGCAGACTGCGGTCACTGCTCATCTACTGCTGTGCAGTCAGCAACAGGCCACGGACCAGCACAGTTCTGTGGCCTGGGGGATTGGGGAGCCCTGCTGTAGTCCCCTCAGCGCTATCGCATAATATTGCCCTCCTGAAATAAATAAATATTTTTCATTCGGACATACATATGTTTAGAAATGTGAAGTGAATGTAATAGTTATTTTCTTAAATTAAATAAAAACTGATTTTTACTTACCTGCTTTGTGCAATAGTTTTGCACAAAGCATCTCCAAACCTCTTCTTCTGGGGTCCCCTGCAGATGCTCTTGGCTCCTCCTCCCTCCTCCGCTTCTTATGGGGGAACTTGTGCGGGCTCGATCCCAAGCCAAGCTGTGTACATCTATTAAAATTCACAGAGCATCTTGGCTCTGCCCCTACTTCCTCCTCACTGGATTTGATTGACAGCAGCAGGTGCCAATGGCTCCCCGTGCTGCTTCTGAGTCCTGTGAGAAGTGGGAAAGAAAGCAGCTTTGCTGCAGAAGAGCACGAGTCTAGATCAAGATCAGTGTCAGATAAGTATTCAGGGGGGCTGAGAGGGAGCTGATCACAAAGGTTTTTTTGTACCTTAATATAGATAGCCTTTGCAACCACTTTAAAAACAGTAAATAAGCAAACAAGTTTCTTCCCATTTTTTCTTGTGAGTGCCATTTCTCCCCACAGAAGGAAGAGGCTCTGGCTGACAGATAATGGAAAAGTGCCCACTATAGTTTAGTCCAACTACACTACAGTGGATTCATTTATATCCAATCACCTAGCCTTATTTCCAACAAGGTGACTTCAACTTCTCTGTAACATTATTTTAGGTAAAACCTAATCTTCGCTGTATTGCTCTGGGTTAAATCTGTCAGCAATTTTTTTTTTGCATTCTGTGTGCCATTGGATAGATTTTCCTTCACTTCCTGTCCCATACCCAAAACAGGAAGTTAGAGGATCAACCTCCGAAGTGACAGAATCCCTGGTTGTCACCAGACTCACCAGTCCCCACTGGAAAATTTCACTTCTTTTAATGTTTTGGGGACAACCCAAAATGTGGCATTTTCTTTTACTTTCACTTCTGATTATAATGGTAAACATGAAAAACGGAGAGTAAAAATCTCCCAAAATGTACCGTATTGTACTTGGTACTTGCACTTAGAATTTCAGGTTGAGAAGCTTAAAAGTAGGTTAAACAGGGATGCCCAGTGCTAAAAAAATCAACTAAGTAAAGTGCTGACAGCTACAGTTCACACATGGAAAGAAGGAAGCATTGCAGGAGCACATTGGAAGACATGGTTCAATGAACACGCCATACAGTTCAGAGCACCGGGGGCAAAGTAATCTGACAGTGGACTAGTAATCACAAGCAAACCATCAGGGCTGGCCCAAGACATTGTGCTGCCTGGGTCAAAAAATTAAATGCTGCCCTCCCCCTTCCCCCAAAAAAAAAAATCATGCCCACCAAAAAGCCCACACAATTTTATTTTATATCATGATAATTAAAAATAAAATAAATTTATCAGGAAGTCAGATTTATATGCAACAGCACCTTGTCTACATGCCCAATTATATGACATACCATTATAATCAATTCCAAACCACAAACTCCAGTATTATTTTGTATGACTGACATCATTGCGCACACCCTCTGCCTCCTCATACTCATCAGTTTGCACCACAGGCAGCAGTATGAGAAGGGAAAATGCCACCCGTAATGCCCCGCAAACTGATGACGCACAAAACTGCTGGAAAAAAAAAAATCTTGGGCTTCATTTTGCTGTCCAATGGACCCGATGGGACCGATGGTGGGGCTGGCCCTGCAAACCATGCCTGAAAACCTGTATATTTTTTCAATCTATTATTATGTAGGACTAATCCATAAAGATCGAAGGCATTCACATAAAAGTGGAAGTAAATCCATCAATTTAATTGTTTCAAAAAACAGTTACATTCCCGGCACTTGTTGGTGATGTAATTGTCACATTGGTTGTGCTTTGAACCGAACTGTCAAACCATCCAATGGCTGGTGGCATAACTTATCACATGGCAATTGAAGATCAAACAGAGGCTAAGATGGCAGCTTCCTTGGCTGAAAATGGTAGAAGGGTTTTCTTCCACTTTAATATCTGATACTTCTAGTCCTTATTTAATTCACCAAACACCTCCTGACTTCTTAACCAGTTGATCAAACCCAGTGGGTTCCTTCAACAATTTTATCTTCAACAGATCTGTTGATATGTTGAGACTACTATAGAAATTAGATATCAGGCAGGTTTATTGACATGGCCAGTTGATGTTAACTTTGATCGGTCAGCTAATAATGCCTAGTCTCTTGGTACCTGCAGATTTGATTAGGGAACAGACATGTCTTATGTAATGTCTGTGGACATCTGTACTCATGACTTTCTTCTAAATTTTTAGAACAGAATTTCTCAATCTGTATAGTTTCCAACCCTAAAAATGATACGTAAGCTCAGAGTTATTTTTTAAAGTTATGGTGTCACCTTGTCATATTCACTGTGTACCAAGTCAGAGCACCGGCAGAAAACTTCAAAATAATCAGAAAATCCCTCTTCCACCCACAGCAGAGTGACGGACGTCTGCGTTTTATTCACGGCAAACAGGGACTTTGGAGGAGCTGGATCTGTGCAGATAAAAAGTTACTCTGTAAGCAAAATCTTCCCCAACTATAAACCAAAGAAGAACATCATGAGCCATCATAAACCACAACCCCATTTTTAATTAAAAAGTCATCATTTGATATTTTACACTACATTTCCCTTTATCACTCTACATTCCAGACGACAACTACCACCATCAGTGGATATTAATATTCCACATCACAACCTCAGTCATCACTGGATATAGTATTCCACATTAAAATCCTCTAAAAGCACCAAATTGTTCACACTACAACTCCCATCATCACTAGACATTCCACACCAAACCCCCATTATCACTAGATATTCCACATTAAAACCCCACATCATTACTGGATATTCTTCACTACAACTTGCATCCTCAATAGATATTCCACATTACAACCCCCATCATTTAATACTACTGTCCTCATCATTACTGGATATTCCACACTAAAACCCCCATCATCACTGAATATTCCTTAATATAACTCCCATCATGACTAAATAATCCACACTATAGCTCCACTGATGGCTGAATATTTCACACTACAACCCCCATCATCACTGGATTAATCCATAATCACTGTATATCCTGTACTACAACCTCAATCACTGAATCATCCACACTATAACACCCATCATCATTAAAGCTTCCACACTACAGCCTCCATCATCACTAGGTATTTTAAACTGTAACCTCCATCATCACAAGATATTCTGCCCTATAACTCTTATCATATTCAACACTACAACCACCATCATCACTGGATATTTCATACTATTACTATGATTATCAGATATTCTGCACTACACTCCCCTCCTCCAGTCCATGATGAAGGTATCATGAGACAGAAAAGCTTCTTTAATGTTCTTACCAAGTTTCACCACATATGGAAGTGATGAGTTGCTGCTCCTCTCAGTAAAGGCAGTGACAGTGATATTGTAGATGTCTCCGGCAGGTAGAGCCATTACTGCTGTCATCATATTCCGGGAAACCTGAAAAGAGAGTGACAAAACCAGATATGCATTTGTCCCCCCATACTAGATTGTTAGCTCTGCAGAACAGAATACTATATTTTTGCAGCCTGGTCGTTTACTTTTCTTTCACATGGATTGGATGCAATGTGTTGTCACTTCCATCAACCAGGTTATGATTTAGTGAGACATCACTGAGAGATGGATTTTGACTGGTCGTTGAGTGTCCTCACTCACTATAGAAACACAGGTTCTCCACTTGGGATATGATTACACACTGGAATCACATTGGGCCACAACCAAAAACAATCCCGTCCACCTTCAGGAATGAGCCTGGAACATTACCATCTATACTGTGGATCATTTCTGAAGGGGATGCAGGTGGGTGGAATTGATTTTGGTTGTGGCCCAATGTGATTGCAGTGTGTTATCATATCCCAAGTGGAGAACCTGTTTTTCTATGGTTGACTGTTTCTTCTATACTTTCAAGCAGATATTCTGGGCTCCTTACTGAGAAGCTCCATTTGGCCAACCACAACTCTAGTAGTTCGCTAATCCTGGATATTGTTCTTAGGGAATTATATACTCGTACTTCGGCTTTATTTGGGCTGTGCCTTGGGTGTGATACCACACGCACATTTAATTATTCTGTTGTATGTCTCCTGAAGAAGCAATAAGTATTTGCGAAACTCGTCGAGACCTACTAAAGGGTTCCTACACAGACAGTATTTGTTTATATTAGGATAATTTATTGATTTAATATATACAATTATAATAAGATCTAGCAGGAACTATTGTCCGTTCCAGGGATGTGAGAGACATTCTTTTTATATTATATATGTTTTTTAATGTATATATTAACCACTTAAGCCCCGGAAGATTTTACCCCCTTCCTGACCAGGGCCTATTTTGCAATTCGGCACTGCATGACTTTAACGGACAATTGCGCGGTCATGCGACGCTTTACCTAAACAAATTTGACATCCTTTTTTTCCCACAAACAGAGCTTTCTTTTGGTGGTATTTGATCACCTGTGCGATTTTTTGATCATGCGCTATAAACAAAAAAAGAGCGTCAATTTTGCAAAAATAACAACAATATTTTTCACATTTTTTTATATGAAATTCCCCAAAAAAAATGTAAAAATCAAAATTTTTTAACATTTTAGGCCAATCTGTTTTATGCTACATATGTTTGGTAAAAAAAAATTAGCAAAAAGCGTATTTTGATTGGTTTGCGCAAAAGTTATTGCGTTTACTAACTAAGGGAAAGATTTTTGTCATTTTTGTTGTTTTTTTTTTTAACGAGTAATGGCGGCGATCTGCGATTTTTTTTTGTGGGACTGTGGCATTGCGGCGGACAGATCGGACCCTTGACTGACATTTTTTTCACTTTTGGGGTTACCAGTGACATTACTACAGAAATCAGTGCTATACATATGCACTGTTACTGTAAAAATGACACTGGCAGTGAAGGGGTTAACTTTTTTGAGAGGGAGGGGTTAAGTGTGTCCCTAGGGGCGTGCTTCTAACTGTGATTGGATATGGCTTGAGGTGTAAGAATAGAGATCAACGGTCCTACATAGCAGAACCATATGTTCTCTGTTCTTACACAGGGGAGAATGACAGGCGGCTGTGTTTACATTAGCCGCCTGCCTTTCTCCCGCTGTAACGGACAATTGCGAGTGCCCGGAACACACGCGCAGGGGGGTCCGTGAGCGAGCGGGAGTGCGCCTCCGGCGGCGCGTGCTCGCTCCCTAGAGCCTCACAGGCTAGCGACGTAGACCTACGTCGCTTTGCCTGTGAGTGGCTGACTGCCGACGTAAATCGTCATTAGGCAGTCGGCAAGTGGTTAATAAAGCATTTGTTCTATGGGTACATATTTTTGTCTGTTCTTTGGGTATATACTGTTTCTTTTTGGTTTTTTGATTATTGGTACAATTACACTGTAAATATTATAATATCTATCAGATGTGTCAGGACACTGCAGTTAGACTGCAGTCTAATACTAATTACGCTGCTATCAACAGTGCCTTCAGCAATATATCATATATTTTAATATTGTGCTAAAATAGAATTTACTATATCACTGCACACGTGTAAGACGAAAGGGGGTACTGCAGTTGGACTGCAAATGACCTAGAAGACAATTAAAACAAGTTTCCCTTTGTTGAAAGGTGAAAGGAGACACCCCATGATAAACTTACACTCTTCTTTATCCTTTTCTTCCCTTCTGCTGTCACCTGCCAGTGCAGCATTCGAGAATGTGAAAGATCAAAGGTTTTGTTACCATATCGCCAGGTGATATACAGCAGAGTTTTCACATATTCCACCTGAGTGATGCGGGGGGCCACAGGAGCTGCAAGATAATCATAGATAAGTTTAGGAGACATGACATCACTAGTAATATGATTTTCCAAATGCCTTACAATGTCAGCACCATTGGGCATAGCTTTTCCTCTGAGACCCCAAGGATAGCCCCTTTAGTTTTTAAATTATTTCCCCAACTTGCACATCCTGTTTCTTTTTTAGTTTTATTTGTGTATATTCATTTACTGTTTTTTTACATTTTGTTATGTATCTTCCTTTTACGTAGCTTCTTTTCTCCCTCAGTTTATTAATGTCTGCCATTACTTCCAATCCAGGTGTCCTTCCTGGTCCATTGTCATTTCTGGTTTGGGCAATGGCATCCCTTCCACCAGCTTCTTGTGATTAGCTTTTGGTGGATTTTATGTGGATTGGAGAGAGGAGGAGAAGCGGTGCTATACCCTATATAAGAATACGTTAATGGTCATAATGGAGGCCAATGCCCTACTGCTTCAGGTCCCCCTTCTGTTTTTATGTAGGTGAGGCTGTCAACTGTTTGTGAAACTGGAGGATAGAAGCAGAACATCTGACAGCTGTATTTATTTATGAATCCTGGTTTTACAGTGAAAACCGGGATTCATCCGTGAGGAGAACACCTCTCCAAAGTGCCAGACGCCATCAAATGTGAGCATTTGCCCACTCAAGTCGGTTATGACGATGAACTGCAGTCAGGTCAAGACCCTGATGAGCATGACAAGCATGCAGATGAGCTTCCCTGAGACGGTTTCTGACAGTTTGTGCAGAAATTCTTTGGTTATGCAAACCGATTGTTGCAGCAGCTGTCCGGGTGGCTGGTCTCAGACAATCTTGGAGGTGAAAATGCTGGATGTGGAGGTCCTAGACTGGTGTGGTTACACGTGGTCTGCGGTTGTGAGCCTTGGATGTACTGCCAAGTTCTCTAAAATGTCTTTGGAGACAGCTTATGATAGAGAAATTAACATTGGCATGCTGACTGCAGGAATGTCCACCAGCAACAGCTCTGATGTACATTCCTGCAGTCAGCATGCCTATTGCACACTCCCTCAAAATTGCAACATCTGTGGCATTGTGCTGTGTGATGAAACTGCACATTTTAGAGTGGCTTCTTATTGTGGCCAGCCTAAGGCACATCTGTACAATAATCATTCTTGTCTAATCAGCATCTTGAGCCAAACAAACCTTAAGAAATCTCCACAACAAGCTCTGTTGGGTGACCCAGTGAGGGGAGACTCCAAGACTTGAGGATGTCTTTTATATACATAGATGCATGCATTACTATTGTGAGATCCTGCAGGTTAGCTATTGTCCCATTTAAAATGGTTAAAGCTAACCTATCTTGGATTATGATAAGCAAGGGATTTTACATAATCCCATATGATAAAATGAATTTGTTTGAAAAAACTTGGGATTTGTGGATATCCCATATTTCGGGAAATGCTTTATGTAACTGTCAACTATGCCAATGGGAACAGATGGATTCCCAGCTTAAGCTCCTTTCTCTTTCTTATTTAACATCACTTTTTCTCTTCTTCTTGTTTGTTTAACCATGCTAATATGAAGGTTGCCAGTTCAAATGGTATGAATGTTAACTTCTATGATCCAGTGATCGCTATTTTGACTGCTATAAAAACAGATTAGATCAGTTTTTTTGTAATGTTTTGGTGCCTTCTCAACTGGTGTGTTTAGTAAAGAATATAATAGAGATTTGTTAGGCGTGAATTTTGTGACTTCCACCAAACCCGGTATGCCGTTCCCTCTTGTCTGCAACTTCTAAAGCATGTTGAGGAGGCATTTGGAATGTATGAAGCTAATGTTGTCGGAACCAAGTGCCATTGCCATAAAACTGTATAATTTGCTTCAAAGATTGAGGTGTTTGTTTTCAAAATTTGTATCTGCCCGTGTGTGTCTAATCAGCCAGATTTGGGTAAGTCTACCTCTAGAGGTGGCAGGTGGCATTGAACCCATGATAACTGTTTCAAAGACCTTATTAAAGAAAGCTCTCCCATAATTTCTCCACCAACAGATAAGGATCTCACTCTGGTTTGTGAGTGACTGTGAGCCTGATTCCTTGACAACTATTACCAATCTGTGAGCCTGGTTCCTCAACAAATATTTCCAATCTTATTTCTGAGCCCAGCCTCTAAAGAATGTTGACCTTCTCTCCACTTACCAACAACAAACAACCTTGCTCAAACTTTCTGAAAACTGTTCATCCTTCCAAATGGGCTCTAGGAAAAGCCAGGCTGAATAAGTTTATGGGGTTGATTTACTGAATGCAAATAGGCTTTCCACTTTGCAAGTTGCACTTCACAAAGGGAGCTCGCCCCAGAGTTTAGTAATGTGGTGAAGTTTCATTTACCAAAAAATATACATTGCGAATTTGTGTGCAAGGAAAAAAAAACAGCTTCACCTCATTCATTAAGCGTTGGGGCAAATGCCCTTGCAAAATGCAACTTCTCCTGCAAAGTAAATAACCTATTTGTCCTTAGTAAATCAACCCCAAAATGTTATAAGGAACATGGTGTGCCTTACCTTTTCAAATAATGGTGCAATGTACATAAAATGTGGCTGCCTCATGGGCATTCGTGGCGGGAGTCCCAGCAAAGGTCATGTACAGAGCAAAACCCTTCCAAATATTCGGTAGAAGTCCGCTCGGAGGAAACGCGCCATCACCAACCAATCTGTGGACCGCACCGCAGGCGGCCACAGATCAACAGGGTTCCAGCGAAGGTTATTGTCTCGTCCTAAATGTAAGTGTAATCTTGTCTTTTTGCAATAAAAGTATAAAGGATAATGCACTATTAGTCCCCCCTCTTTATTTTGGGGAATACCTGTGAATACGAATGGACGAAGTTTTACTTCCACGGGACAACAGGAAGCCAAACTATTGGGGGAACATCCATTATACACACAGCTGATGGTGGAAAGGAAATCCAGAGGTTATTTAACACCTATGCCCTAATTTGATTTGGTAAGAGGATATATACTCTTGACTGTTCACGAGGTGGGCAGAGCTGGTCTATCTTCATCACTGCACTTATGTTCTTTTTGGAGAGTCTATTGCACCTTACTTTCACCCGTCTGGTAAGGGGAACACCTGCACCTTTCAAAGCAAGCACTTTTTGTTAAAGAGTTGACCTGTTGTGAAGTGGGATCTTTCATTTAAGCACCAATATGATTATTTACACCTAAGGACTTTATGAACTTTTTTTGGACTGTTTGTGTTCAAGATCCCATCTTATTTCAGTATTTAGTTCACACCCATTTATACGCAATGTTTACAGTTTATTATTTAGCACACTATATATTTATTTATTCAGTAATCACCACAGAGTGGATGTAATGTCTAGCTGAATATCTTATTCGGGAGCAATATCTTGTGATTTGCTATCGCATATGTCTATTAAAAATCTGTTCTTCACTCACGTTATTTTTTCCTAGCTACCTAATTCCAATTTGTGCTGACATGGAGAGGTACATGGAAAAGAAAATTGTTACTTACTGTAATTTTCCCATCCTGGTGCTTTACTATATCAGGATAGAGATTTCCCACTTCTATTTGTCTCTTCATGGGCTAGTAACTTAAAAAAGGATGTGCAAGCTGTGGAAAGCTTTTAAAGTGCTGTCCTGGGAGACTGAGTTGTATCTTGGCCAATTGCTACTGACGCGATAAGCCACCAAGAAAGTAAAACTCAGGAATAGTCTGATAACAATTTTCCGTTATCTCTGATTGACAGGTCTTCACACATGGTGCTGGTTATTTATAAATAAGGGAAATTATAACCCACCTGATTGTTACACAGGGAGGTCCAAAGGACAGAGATCTCTAATCTGAACACTTGCCTGTTATAAAGCTTATAGTGGAAGTGTCACAGCAGCTGCGCTCTGGCTCTGCCCATGTCACCATTGTCACTCGGAAGTTATAGTACCAGGCAGGAAGTAGATTGGTCAGTCTCTACAAAAGAAGTATATATATATACATAAAATGTCCATATGTTTACTAGCTAGTAGAAGTTAGTTACATTTAATGGATTTGTCTGTAATTTTGCAATCATTTCGTAGCTTCTCTAAACCACTTCTACAGTTTCAATGAGATTCAGGAAGATGCCCCAGCATTTATATCAACAAAGGTTGCACAGTTACCACAATCCAAACACCATGGAATGTGTAAATATTAATTTCCCAAGAACAGGATAAGAGGTGTGAGGTGTTGGTTGTGGAAACACCCTGTTCTACAGTAGTTTCATCATCCCATGCTTGGTTTAAGGATGTTGGCATTGATGTAAATTCCCCAACTCTTGTTTTGTCTTTCCTATGTACAGGTCTTTGCATTTCTCAATATACTACACTGCAAATACCAAGTTATTTCACTTGTGTTTGGGAGTTGGGTCTTTTGGATATATAAGCTTCTGTCTCAGTGTGTTACTGGAACTGAAGGACACAGGAATGCAATGTTTGCCAAAGATCCTTCAGAGTTTCCTTGACACTCCAGCTACACATGTGTTGACTATATTACTCTACAAGCATTTATAGCAGTCTGGTGCTGGAACTGAAGTAATGGCTTAGAGAAGTTATGAAATGTCTTTAAAACTACAGAACGAATCCCATTGTATGTGATTAATACTACGTTAAAGCTAGCTATACCATGATCTGGATAAATGAGAACCTTCATAGACATACAGTATCTCACAAAAGTGAGTACACTCCTAACATTTTTGTAAATATTTTATTATATCTTTTAATGTGACAACACGGAAGAAATTACACTTTGCTACAATGTAAAGTAGTGAATGTACAGCTTTTACAACAGTGTGCATTTGTTATCCTCCCAAAATAACTCAACATACAGCCATTAATGTCTAAACCTCTGGCAACAAAAGTGAGTACACCCCTAAGTGAAAATGTCCAAATTGGGCCCAATTAGCCATTTTCCCTCCCTGGTATCATGTGACTCGTTAGTGTTACAGGTCTCAGGTAAGAATGGGGAGAAGGTGTGTTAAATGTGGTGTTATGTAATGTTCCGGTACCTTTGGTACCCTAAATTACACTTTCCACAAGTGTATGCGCCCTACCATTTACTTTTGGAAAGGTGCGCATACACCTTTAAGACTGGAGCTGTCATCACTCAGCGCCGGACTAGATGGCTATTTAAGGCGTCGGCTCTCACTCACATGTGTTCGTTCAAACACCCTTATCTGGATGCTAACCTTGCTTGAAGCTTCCATGCTTGCAAGCTTACTTCGCTGACGGAACCTCGCTGCGCTGATCCCTGTATCCCGCTACTGGATCATCCGCCTCTCCTGAACCACCCTTCGGCTGTATCGCTAATAGTGCTAAGTACCCCGCAGGGGAATTCTCTATAAACTTATACTAAGCTTACACTATCTAGCTCTGCATAGTAGAGACTGTTTATCACATCTGCATAAACTAGATTGCTAGCTCTTGAGACTACTGCTACTTTTCTGCACTGGGTTGATCTCTTTTGTATGTCCACCTGCTATTCTATCATCTGCTATCATACAACATTGTTAAACCTTCCTGCATCCATCTGCTACTGTCTCACCTTCAAGTGTCTATCACCTACCACCTCCACTAAACCTATCCCTCAAACCTTCATCATTGTGATACCACATATATAAAGTCACTCTAGGAACCAGCTTGCTAATTGTGTGTATTTACTGGCTGAAATAAGACCTTCCACACATGATGAGTCATTGAGGTTGGGAATGGTATCTCAGCATATCTCTTACATGACAACTGACGTGGAACTATTTCTGCAGCTGAAAATCCACACCATATAAGAAACGCAGGAGCGTTACAGATTGAACGAACCTAAAAAATGGATTCAGCAGAAATAGCCACTCAGGTGACACAATTAAAACAGCAAGTATCTGCGTTAATACACGCACTTGCTGAATTAAAAGAAGACAATCAGGCTCTGTCGCAGCAGGTAATTAGACTGACACAACTTACCTCTGCTCAGTCCCCTGAACCCAAGATAAATCCCCCTTTGGTATTTACAGGCGATCGCAAAAAATTTCGCGAATTTAAAAACGCATGTGAGTTACTTTTTTTGCTAAAACCTCGTACCTACCTTACTGATCACATTAAGGTTTGTACTATTATTTCTTACCTATCAAGCGATCCTCGAGCCTGGGCAGATTCTCTTTTTGAGAAAAACGACCAGCTTCTCAACTCCTATGCCTTGTTCCTGGCAGAGCTCACTAGCCTATATGATGACCCCAATAGGCAGAGTACTGCTGCTCTTCAGTTAAGATCCTTGAAACAAGGAAGGAGGCCTGTGGAAGACTTTGTCGCAGAGTTCAAGAGATGGACCCTTGATTCAGAATGGAATGATGCATCTCTGAAAACCCAATTTAGGCTTGGCCTATCAGAAGCCGTTAAGGACGAGCTCGCCCGAGCGGATCTGCCAAAAACCCTGGATGCATTAATACAACTCAGTATTACCATAGATAGAAGACTACGAGAAAGAAAGGCTGAAAAGATGGGAATGCCATTATCCGTTTCCTCTCGGAGTCTGGCCGTTGACCCCGTTCCTATGGAGATAGGAACCATACGCCCACCGCTATCAACTATGGAAAAAGCCAAAAGACGAAATGAAAATCTCTGCTTGTACTGTGCATCCCCGGATCACAAGATAAACGTCTGTCCCCTAGTCAACAAAAAGAAGGGTGAGTGTTCACATGTCTCTCTAGGAGGATTGACAACTTCATTCACTAACCCCTACATTTCTGTTTTTTTGACATTACAGTGGGACCAGAACAGGATTACTACTAAGGCCATGATTGACACAGGATCTTGTGGAAATTATATGGATATATGTTTTGCTGCTTTAAATAAAATTCCTATTATTTCTAAACTCAAACCTGTCTCAGTAAGTCTTATTACCGGTGTTCCGTTATCCTCTGGTCCGATCACCGATCAGACACAAGCACTTCTAGTCACTATTAACGAGTCTCATAGGGAGACTTCTACCTTCGATTTAATACCATCACCCCACTTTCCCATTGTGTTGGGACTTCCCTGGTTGCACACACACCAACCAACCATAGATTGGAAGAAACGGTCCTTGACCTTCCCTTCTTGTTATTGCGAGGAAACGTGTAACCTCCCGTTTTCCGGGAAGATTCTGTCTGTGGTGACAGATGAGATTGCACCACTATGTTATCAGGATCTTTCTGAGGTTTTTCTTGAGAAAAATGCTCAAGCATTACCTTCTCATCGAGACTATGATTGTAGCATTGATCTACTCCCAAATAGCAAATTGCCGTTCGGTCATGTTTATCCTCTTTCACAGGATGAACTTGCCCATCTCAAAACCTATTTGGATGAGAACTTGGAAAAAGGTTTTATTAGACCTTCCACTTCTTCCACAGCAGCAGGACTCTTTTTTGTTCGCAATAAAGATTCAAGTCTCAGACCTATCATCGACTACAGGAAATTGAATGCTATCACAATAAAAGATCGCTATCCTCTACCACTTATCCCTGAGCTCATTGAGCAGGTGCGTGGAGCTACCTATTTTTCAAAATTAGACCTGAAAGGAGCATACAATCTCATTCGAATCCGTGATGGACACGAGTGGAAGACTGCGTTCAGAACTAGATACGGATTGTTCGAGTATCTTGTGATGCCATTCGGCCTATGCAATGCCCCTGCAGTTTTCCAACGATTTATAAACGATATTTTTAAAGACTTACTAGATGTCTGTGTTGTGGTATATCTGGACGATATACTTATATATTCACGGACCCTGTCTGAACACATAAGACATGTAAGACTTGTATTATCGAGATTGCTTGCACATAATCTTTATGTGAAGCTGAAGAAATGCTTGTTCCATAAAGATGAGGTACTCTTTCTAGGCTACATCATATCCAAAACAGGAATCGAGATGGACATGAGTAAAATATCCTGCATTCAGGATTGGCCTACACCAACTACACGCAAGGCGCTACAGCGATTCCTGGGATTTTCAAATTTCTACAGGAAGTTCATAAAAAACTTTTCTGCTATTGTGAGACCCCTCACACAGCTCACTAGCATAAAAATACCATTTAAATGGTCAGAAGAAGCAAATAAGGCTTTCCACTTGTTAAAGACAAGGTTTACCTCCGCTCCCATATTACGCCATCCAGACCCATCCCTCCAATACATTCTGGAGGTAGATGCGTCAAACCTGGCAGTAGGAGCAATACTCTCCCAACGACCTACCCCCACTTCACCACTTCATCCAGTCGCCTTTTTTTCTAAATCCCTGAGCAGTCCCGAGATAAATTACCCCGTGGGTGAGAAGGAACTGCTTGCTATAAAATTGGCTCTGGAGAATTGGCGACATTTACTCGAAGGCACCCAATTACCAATAATTATATACACGGACCATAAAAACCTCCAATATCTTCAGACTAGCAAAACTCTCTCGCATCGACAGGTACGATGGTCACTATTCTTTCTAAGGTTTAACTTCCTAGTGACCTACACACCTGCAGATAAGAACAAAAAGGCGGATGCACTATCACGACTAACTGAAGAAAATTACTTTGAAATTCCTTCCGTTCCTATAATACCTCACAAACGCATTATTGGAGTTGTCCGTTCCTTGAAGGAAGAGGTTCTGCATGGTATAAGGTTGGATTCACCCCCACCACAACTAAATACCGATGCAGAAGGCTTCCTCTACTACAACGATAAACTTTACATACCACCTACCCTACGCACCAAGATCTTGGAATTATCGCATGATGTGCCTATGGCAGGACATATGGGTATGACAAAGACTTTCAATTTGATTTCTCGGCAATTCTGGTGGCCTGACATGAAAACATCTATACAAAAATTCGTCTCTTCATGCAATGTCTGTGCCAGGTCCAAAATTGACACTACGAGACCATCCGGCCTACTATGCAGTCTACCAATACCCCAAACTCCATGGGAGGTTCTGTCATTGGACTTCATCGTAGAATTGCCTCCTTCCAAAGGATTTAATACCATCTTGGTGTCAGTGGACCATCTGACAAAGATGGCACATTTCATTGCTATTCGCAGACTACCTTCGTCCAAACAAACGGCAGAACTCCTGATGAAACATGTCTTCAGATTACATGGTATCCCAAAAACTCTTTTGTCTGACCGTGGATCCCAATTTATTTCTAAATTCTGGCAAGAACTATGTCACATACTACGGATTGAGCGGAAGCTCACTTCTCCTTACCATCCGCAGACCAACGGACAGACTGAAAGAGTCAACCAATGCATCGAGCAGTATTTACGTTGTTACACTTCTTACCAACAGGATGATTGGTTGGATCTTCTCCCCCTGGCAGAATTTGCCTACAACAACACAACTCACAGTACAACCAAGCAGAGTCCGTTCTACTTGAACTATGGGTTCCATCCCTCTATTCTCCCTCCACGCATCCTTCCTTCAAATAACCCAGTAGCCTCAGACTATCTTTCCCAAATAAAGGATTCTCTGGGTTTACTAAATACTACCATTGCACACGCTCACAGTCAACAAAAGAAGTACTATGATCTTCGTAGAAGACCTTCTCCACAGTATACTATCGGGGACCTCGTTTGGCTCTCAACAAAAAACTTGAGACTGAAGATCCCTAGCAAAAAGCTTGGACCTCTGTTCTTGGGACCTTTCCCAATCAAGAAACTTATTGGAAAAGCTGCAGTGCAGCTTACATTGCCAATGGACCTAAAAAACTAATCCCATTTTCCATGTGTCGCTACTAAAACCCCATGTTCCGGACCAAGGAATAAGGCCTAATATTCCACCTCCCCCTCCTGTACAAGTTGAAGGTGGAGAAGAATACGAGATAAAAGAGATTCTGGATTCTCGTATCTACAGAAGAAGACTTCAGTACTTGGTTAGATGGAAGAACTATGGGCCCCAAGACGACACCTGGCTAAACACCTCTGACATACATGCCCCTAGATTAATCCGCAATTTTCATGCGAGATACCCAGACAAACCAGCTCCAGAGGCCTTCAGGAGCAGGCCTTAAAGGGGGGGTATTGTAATGTTCCGGTACCTTTGGTACCCTAAATTACACTTTCCACAAGTGTATGCGCCCTACCATTTACTTTTGGAAAGGTGCGCATACACCTTTAAGACTGGAGCTGTCATCACTCAGCGCCGGACTAGATGGCTATTTAAGGCGTCGGCTCTCACTCACATGTGTTCGTTCAAACACCCTTATCTGGATGCTAACCTTGCTTGAAGCTTCCATGCTTGCAAGCTTACTTCACTGACGGAACCTCGCTGCGCTGATCCCTGTATCCCGCTACTGGATCATCCGCCTCTCCTGAACCACCCTTCGGGTGTATCGCTAATAGTGCTAAGTACCCCGCAGGGGAATTCTCTATAAATTTATACTAAGCTTACACTATCTAGCTCTGCATAGTAGAGACTGTTTATCACATCTGCATAAACTAGATTGCTAGCTCTTGAGACTACTGCTACTTTTCTGCACTGGGTTGATCTCTTTTGTATATCCACCTGCTATTCTATCATCTGCTATCATACAACATTGTTAAACCTTCCTGCATCCATCTGCTACTGTCTCACCTTCAAGTGTCTATCACCTACCACCTCCACTAAACCTATCCCTCAAACCTTCATCATTGTGATACCACATATATAAAGTCACTCTAGGAACCAGCTTGCTAATTGTGTGTATTTACTGGCTGAAATAAGACCTTCCACACATGATGAGTCATTGAGGTTGGGAATGGTATCTCAGCATATCTCTTACATGACAACTGACGTGGAACTATTTCTGCAGCTGAAAATCCACACCATATAAGAAACGCAGGAGCGTTACATGTTATCGCTCTCACTCTCTCATATTGGTCACTGGAAGTTCAACATAGCACCTCATGGCAAATAACTCTGAGGATCGAATTGGTCTGCGTGTCTGTGGTCCCAGAGAGAAGTCTCTTCTACAGATGATGCACAAGAAACCCATCAAACAGTTTGCTGAAGACAAGCAGACTAAGGACATGGATTACTGAAACAATGTCCTGTGGTCTGATGAGACCAAGATAAACTTATTTGGTTCAGATGGTGTCAAGGGTGTGTGGAAGCAACCAGGTGAGAAGTACAAAGACAAGCATGGTGGTGGGAGTATCATGGTCTGGGGCTGCATGAGTGTTGCCGACACTGGGGAGCTACAGTTTATTGAGGGAACCATGAATGCCAACATGTACTGTGACATACTGAAGCAGAGCATGATCTCCTCCCTTTGAAGAATGGGCCGCAGGGCAGTATTCCAACATGATAACGACCCCAAACACACCTCCAAGATGACCACTGCCTTGCTAAAGAAGCTGAGGATAAAGGTGATGGACTGGCCAAGCATGTCTCCAGACCTAAACCCTATTGAGCATCTGTGGGGCATCCTCAAATGGAAGGTGGAGGAGCGCAAGGTCTCTAACATCCACCAGCTCCGTGATGTCATCATGGAGGGGTGGAAGAGGACTCCAGTGGCAACCTGTGAAGTTTTGGTGAACTCAATGTCCAAGAGGGTTAAGGCAGTGCTGGAAAATAATGGTGGCCACACAAAATATTGACACTTTGGGCCCTATTTGGACATGTTCACTTAGGGGTGTACTCACTTTTGTTGCCAGCAGTTTAGGCATTAATGGCTGCGTGTTGAGTTATTTTGAGGGGACATTAAATTTACTGTAATACAAGCTGTGCACTCACTGCTTTACATTGTAGGAAAGTGTAATTTCTTCAGTGTTGTTACATGAAAAGATATAATAAAATATTTACAAAAATGTTAGAGATATAGTCACTTTTGTGAGATATTGTACATGCTTATTACATTCTTATTGTAGCACTGAGGGCTAGTTTATACCAGAACACGGTGAGGGAATGGAGCGATCTGTGTTTATTGCCTGAACCATAGGTGAATGTGCTGCCCTTGCGATCTGCATGCAAGTACAAGTTTTTTGGTAATGCCACGCCAAACACAGATTGCAAACACATTGCATTTGCAGGCACCAAATCGCATGGTACTACAATACCATGCAGTTTGGTTCAGTGCATTTTTAAAGTAGCAAGCACTACTTTTTTGCAGTCCAGTGCATTTTGCAGCCCATTCAAATTAATGGGCTGTCATTATGCACCACACAGGAACGCACTAGAATCGTATGAAAAAATGCACTTTTCAGTGCAATCCTGGTGTGAACAGACCTTAAATCAACAAATATTCAATGTACTATCTCTGTTTATGTGTGTCTATCTTGTATTACTCGCTCTCTCTTTTTACACATATGCTAAGCAGCACTTAATAATGCCTGGTACACAGATGCACTGTGAATGTTTGGAAGGTCTGTGGTTGGTACTTCATGCAATAAAGCAAAGAAATAAATATACTTTACCACTGTGGATGTTAAGGAAACAGTTGCTGCAATTTCATAATATGGTGTCCATTCCGATGTCATGGTCACAGGGTTAAAATAAAACATTTCCACAACATATTTCCGGAAGACGCTATAAAATGGGCGGCTCCAGCTCAGCACCACGGCCGATGGTCCCAAGGGGTAAAGTACCAAATCTTTTATTCCAGTTGGTTCTAGGGATTAAAATGCAGGTGAGTTACAAAAGTCTCTCTCTCTCTCTATATATATATATATACAAACCCGATTCCAAAAAAGTTGGGACACTGTACAAATTGTGAGTAAAACAGGAATGGACTAATTTACAAATCTCATAAACTTATATTTTATTCACAATATAATATAGATACATATCAAATGTTAAAAAGTGAGACATTTTGAAATGTCATGCCAAATATTGGCTCATTGTGGATTTCATGAGAGCTACACATTCCAAAAAAGTTGGGACAGGTAGCAATATGAGGCCGGAAAAGTTAAATGTACATGTAAGGAACAGCTGGAGGACCAATTTGCAACTTATTAGGTCAATTGGCAACATGATTGGGTATAAAAAGAACCTCTCAGAGTGGCAGTGTCTCTCAGAAGTCAAGATGGGCAGAGGATCACCAATTCCCCCAATGTGGAGCAATATCAGAAAGGAGTTTCTCAGAGAAAAATTGCAAAGCGTTTGAAGTTATCATCATCTACAGTGCATAATATCATCCAAAGATTCAGAGAATCTGGAACAATCTCTGTGCGTAAGGGTCAAGGCTGGAAAACCATACTGGATGTCCTTGATCTTCGGACCCTTAGACGGCACTGCATCACATACAGGAATGCTACTGTAATGGAAATCACAACATGGGCTCAGGAATATTTCCAGAAAACATTTTCGGTGAACACAATCCACCGTGTCATTTGCCGTTGCCGGCTAAAACTCTATAGGCCAAAAAAGAAGCCATATCTAAACATGATCCAGAAGTGCAGGTGTTTTCTCTGGGCCAAGGCTCATTTAAAATGGACTGTGGCAAAGTGCAAAACTGTTCTGTGGTCAGACGAATCAAAATTTGAAGTTCTTTTTGGAAAACTGGGATGCCATGTCATCCGGACTAAAGAGGACAAGGACAACCCAAGTTGTTATCAGCGCTCAGTTCAGAAGCCTGCATCTCTGATGGTATGGGGTTGCATGAGTGCGTGTGGCATGGGCAGCTTACACATCTGCAAAGGCACCATCAATGCTGAAAGGTATATCCAAGTTCTAGAACAACATATGTTCCCATCCAGACGTCGTCTCTTTCAGGGAAACCTTGCATTTTCCAACATGACAATGCCAGACCACATGCTGCATCAATTACAACATCATGGCTGTGTAGAAAAAGGATCTGGGTACTGAAATGGCCAGCCTGCAGTCCAGATCTTTCACCCATAGAAAACATTTGGCGCATCATAAAGAGGAAGATGCGACAAAGAAGACCTAAGACAGTTGAGCAACTAGAAGCCTGTATTAGACAAGAATGGGACAACATTCCTATTCCTAAACTTGAACAACTTGTCTCCTCAGTCCCCAGACGTATGCAAACTGTTATAAAAAGAAGAGGGGATGCCAAACAGTGGTAAATGTGGCCTTGTCCCAACTTTTTTGAGATGTGTTGATGCCATGAAATTTAAAATTAACTTATTTTTTCCTTAACCGGTTGCCGACCGCCGCACGACTATATACTGCGGCGGTCAGCCCCGGCCAGGCAGAGTGACGTATGGGTACGTCACTCGCCTGACACTGACTTGTGAGCCAATTGCGGGCGGGCGCGCGCCCGCCCCGGCTCGTTCACTGACTAGTCAGTGCGTGTGACCGGTGGACCCGATCGTCCGCCGGTCACTCACGATCGCTCCGGTGAAGGGAGAAAGTCAGGCGGCTTATGTAAACAAGCCGTCTGTCATTCTCCCTGGTGTAAAAATGAAGATCAGACGGTTCTACTATGTAGAACCGTTGATCTCTGTTTTAACACCAATAGCCATGTCCCTTTACAGTTAGAATCACTCCCCTAGGACACACTTAACCCCTCCCTCTCCAATACAGTTAACCCCTTCCCTGCCAGTGTCATTTTTGCAGTAACAGTGCATATGTATAGCACTGATTACTGCAGTAATGTCACTGGTAACCCCAAAAGTGTCAAAAATGTCAGTCAAGGGTCCGATCTGTCCGCCGCAATGTCGCAGTACTGCAAAAAAAATCGCAGATCACCGCCATTACGCGTTAAAAAAAAACACCAAAAATTACAAAGATCTTTCCCTTTGTTAGTAAACGCGATAACTTTTGCGCAAACCAATCAAAATACGCTTTTTGCGATTTTTTCTACCAAACATATGTAGCATAAAACAAATTGGCCGAAAATGTTAAAAAATTTTGATTTTTACATTTTTTTTGGGGAATTTTATATAAAAAAATGTGAAAAATATTGTTGTTTTTCCAAAATTGACGCTCTTTTTTTGTTTATAGCGCATGATCAAAAAATCGCACAGGTGATCAAATACCACCAAAAGAAAGCTCTGTTTGTGGGAAAAAAGGACGTCAAATTTGTTTAGGTACAGCGTCGCACGACCGCGCAATTGTCCGTTAAAGTCACGCAGTGCCGAATCGCAAAATACCCCCTGGTCTTTTAGCAGCCAAATCCTCCGGGGCTTAAGTGGTTAAAATTATACATTTTCTTAGTTTAAACATTTGATATGTCATCTGTTGTATTCTGAATAAAATATTGAAATTTGAAACTTCCACATCATTGCATTCTGTTTTTTTTCACAATTTGTACAGTGTCCCAACTTTTTTGGAATCGGGTTTGTATATATATATATATATATATATATATATATATATATATATATATATATATATATATATATATATATATATATATATATATATATATATTTATCAGCAAAATTAGATTCTAGATAAAATTTACATTGACTTCACAAACTCATGTCTTACTTGGAGTAGTAAATAATGTGATGGTAGAATTGAACATATTGTGTTATGTTACATTGTTGCTGCTATTGTCTGTTTTTTTCATTAACGATTTGTTGTTGCAGAACATATTACAGAAAACAACTCAGAACATAGACTACAGAACAGAGAGGGTAACCCTGAAGATGAGACTGGAAACAATGCTGATCTTGCATGAAATTTTCAAAGTTTGCAGATGCCATTAAAATCTATGGGGAGTGAGTATGGTTATTCAATTCTGGCCATGAGTAGGCCTATAAAGAAGGCTGTTGTCAAAAGGTGTAGGAAGCAGGGCACTACCTTTGGGGGCGTGTGCCAATATCAAAATAAAAAAAAAAAAAGTATCTACCCCTGCACAGAACCATCAGCTCCCCCTACCAGTTCCAACACACATTGGGAAATTTTCACTTAGGGGTGTACTCACTTTTGTTGCCAGCAGTTTATACATTAAGGCTGCATTCACACTTGAGCGTAGCGTTTTTTACCGCGATTTTACCGCGATTTTACCGCGATTTTTTCAGGCGTTTTTCATTGACATCTATCAAAAACGCTGGTAATCAGCCCAAGAAGAAGCTCATGTACTTTTTTCAGCTACAGGCGTTTTGCAAAACGCTCAGATGTGAACAGGGGCCCTTTAAATGAATGGGGTTTTACTTGTTGGGTGTTTTGGAAGCGTTTCTTTTGAGCGTTTTTGGAGCTGAAAATGCCCAGGTGTGAATGGAGCCTAATGGCTGTGTGTTGAGTTATTTTGAGGGGACAGCAAATTTACACTGTTGTAAAAGCTGTACACTCACTACTTTACATTGTAGCAAAGTGTAATTTCTTCAGTGTTGTCACATGAAAAGATATAATAAAATATTTACAAAAATTTGAGGGGTCTACTCACTTTTGTGAGATATTGCATATATATATATATATATATATACAGTGGGTACGGAAAGTATTCAGACCCCCTTAAATTTTTCACTCTTTGTTATATTGCGGCCATTTGCTAAAATCATTTAAGTTCATTCTTCTTCCTCATGAATGTACACACAGCTCCCCATATTGACGGAAAAACACAGAATTGTTGACATTGTTGCAGATTTATTGAAAAAGAAAAACTGAAATATCACATGGTCCTAAGTATTCAGACCCTTTGCTGTGACACTCATGTATTTAACTCAGGTGCTTTCCATTTCTTCTGATCATCCTTGAGATGGTTCTACACCTTCATTTGAGTCCAGCTGTGTTTGATTATACTGATTGGACTTGATTAGGAAAGCCACACACCTGTCTATATAAGACCTTCCAGATCACAATGCATGTCAGAGCAAATGAGAATCATGAGGTCAAAGGAACTGCCTGAAGAGCTCAGAGACAGAATTGTGGCAAGGCACAGATCTGGCCAAGGTTACAAAAAGATTTCTGCTGCACTTAAGGTTCCTAAGAGCACAGTGGCCTCCATAATCCTCAAATGGAAGACGTTTGGGACGACCAGAACCCTTCCTAGAGCTGGCCGTCCGGCCAAACTGAGCTATTGGGGGAGAAGAGCCTTGGTGAGAGAGGTAAAGAAGAACCCAAAGATCACTGTGGCTGAGCTCCAAAGATGCAGTCAGGAGATGGGAGAAAGTTGTAGAAAGTCAACCATCACTGCAGCCCTCCACCAGTCGGGGCTTTATGACAGAGTGGCCCGACGGAAGCCTCTCCTCAGTGTAAAACACATGAAAGCCCGCATGGAGTTTGCTAAAAAACACCTGAAGGACTCCAAGATGGTGAGAAATAAGATTCTCTGGTCTGATGAGACCAAAATAGAACTTTTTGGCCTTAATTCTAAGCGGTATGTGTGGAGAAAACCAGGCACTGCTCATCACCTGTCCAATACAGTCCCAACAGTGAAGCATGGTGGTGGCAGCATCATGCTGTGGGGGTGTTTTTCAGCTGCAGGGACAGGACGACTGGTTGCAATCGAGGGAAAGATTAATGCGGCCAAGTACAGGGATATCCTGGACAAAAACCTTCTCCAGAGTGCTCTGGACCTCAGACTGGGCCGAAGGTTTTCCTTCCAACAAGACAATGACCCTAAGCACACAGCTAAAATAACGAAGGAGTGGCTTCACAACAACTCCGTGACTGTTTTTGAATGGCCCAGCCAGAGCCCTGACTTAAACCCAATTGAGCATCTCTGGAGAGACCTAAAATGGCTGTCCACCAACGTTTACCATCCAACCAGACAGAATTGGAGAGGATCTGCAAGGAGGAATGGCAGAGGATCCCCAAATCCAGGTGTGAAAGACTTGTTGCATCTTTCCCAAAAAGACTCCTGGCTGTATTAGATCAAAAGGGGGCTTCTACTAAATACTGAGCAAAGGGTCTGAATACTTAGGACCATGTGATATTTCAGTTTTTCTTTTTTAATAAATCTGCAACAATGTCAACAATTCTGTGTTTTTCTTTCAGTATGGGGTGCTATGTGTACATTCATGAGGAAGAAGAATGAACTTAAATGATTTTAGCAAATGGCTGCAATATAACAAAGAGTGAAAAATTTAAGGGGGTCTGAATACTTTCCGTACCCACTGTATATATATATATATATATATATATATATATATATATATATACACACACACTTACTGGCCACTTTATTAGGTAAACCTGTTTAGTTGCTTGGTAACACAAATTGATAATCAACCAATCAAACGGCAGCAACTCAATGCATTTAGGCATCTAGACGTGGTAAAAGCATCAGAATGGGGAAGAAAGGTTATTAAAGTTACTTTGAACATGGAATGGTTGTTGGTGATAGATGGACTGGTGTTAGTATTTCAAAAACTGCTGATCTACTGGGATTCTCACGCACAACCATCTCTAGGGTTTACAGAGAATGGTCCAAAAAAGAGAAAATATCCAGTGAGGGGCAGTTGCGTAGACGAAAATGCCATCTTGATGTCAGAGGAGAATAGGCAGACTGGTTTGAGATGATAGAAAGGCAACAGTAACTAAAAAAAACTTTCTTTACAAACAAGGTATGCAGAATACCATCTCTGAACGCACGATACATCGAACCTTGATGCAGATAGGCTACAGCAGCAGAAGACCACAGCGGGTGCCACTCCTGTCAGCTAAGGACAGAAAACTGAGGCTACAATTTGCACAGGCTCACCAAAATTGGACAATAGAAGATTGGAAAAACGTTGCCTGGTCTGATGAGTCTCGATTATAGCGTACACATTCAGATGGTAGGGTCAGAATTTGGTGTAAGCAACATGAAAGAATGGATCCATCCTGCCGTGTATTAACAGTTCAGGCCTGTGGTGTAATGGCGCGGGGGATATTTTCTTGGCACACTTTGGTCCCCTTAGTACCAATTCAGCATTGTTTTAATGCCACAGCCTACCTGAGTATTGTTGCTGACCATGTCCATCCCTTTATGACTACAGTGTACCCATCTTCTGATGGCTCCTTTTAGCAGGATAATGCACCATGTCACAAAGCTTGAATCATCTCAAACTGGTTTCATGAACATGACAATGAGTTAACTATACTCCAATGGCCTCCACAGTCACCGGAACTTAATCCAATAGAGCACCTTTGGGATGTGGTGGAAAGGGAGATTTGCATCATGGAGCTGAAAAATCTGCAGCAACTGCATGATGCTATCATGTCAACATGAACCAAAATCTCTGAGGAATGTTTCCAACACCTTGTTGAATCTATGCCATGAAGAATTAACAAAGTTCTGAAGGCAAAAGGGGGTCCAACCCAGTACTAGCAAGGTGCACCTAATAAAGTGGCCGGTGGATAGATAGATAGATAGATAGATAGATAGATAGATAGATAGATAGATAGATAGATAGATAGATAGATAGATAGATAGATAGATAGATAGATAGATAGATAGATAGATAGATAGATAGATAGATAGATAGATAGATAGATAGATAGATAGATAGATAGATAGATAGATAGATAGATAGATAGATACCCTTTTTTGTAGTAAACAAATAAATAAATATTTTACCAATAGAAAAGAGAAGTGGATCTGATGGAGGTCCTATTAATGGGGCCTTTTGCAGGTAGACGATCACCTTGTACTGGGCGCCAGGAACTAAGTTTGTGATGACATTGCTGGTTAAATTGACCTGAAAATACATTGCAAAATGATTAAAGAATGTCTAATATGATTGTAAACATATTAAATGAAAGCAGGAAGTGTGTAAGGTATGTACCTTATTTCTTTCTCCCTACACCTGAGATGTGACACGAGAAGTGGTGATCATCCGTGTACCCCACTCTCACCCCTAGCAGGGGACATCTTATGATTGTCTGTAAAATTTGTTTGTCTATTGTTTGCTTAAAAATGTGCTGTTACCTCTAAGTGAGAAGAAAGTCCTTTTACAGTATGATATTAAAGAGGTTGTAAACCCCCGTAATGACTTTTACCTATAGGTAAGCCTATAATAAGGCTTACCTATAGATACTGTAAATATCTCCTAAACATGTACCGTTTAGAAGATATTTACATTGCATGCAGCCGATTACGTCATCGGCGCATGCGCTCTGAAGGAACGGCCACCAGTGCATGCACAGGAGTGATGTCTTCGAGCCTACGGCCAATCAGATGGCCTGTCGGAAATGATTGGGGATTAAATAAAATAAATAAAAATGGAATTATTATAGGGATTTTGAACAGCATAGCTTCCATCTTGTTTGGAGGTGAATGAAAGTTCATATGTGTTCTTTTGCAAAATGTCCCTTACAAAAGAGTCTAGAAATCCAACAGAGATCTTTGTATTCCTTTTGTCTTAAATAAGTGCTACATTGACATCTCATCAGATAAGATAAGACATCATGGTAGGGCCAGTCTGTCTGTAAGTATTGCAACAATGGACAATAGCCCAGTATACTCTATCAGACATTTAAAATATATATAAGTGCTAAAGATGCATTATATCGTATGTAAGAAAACATGAGTAATAATTATACGTATATGTATACATATATATTTAGGAATGTTATATCACATTTTGGTTTATATTCTTACAGTAGTAATCTTACTTAGACAAAGAGTGAATACGAATTACCTCACTTTATGTAAGTTTTTAAAGTGATATAAATCCTACAAGCCAGACACTATAGATCTTCCAATCCTAGCCTAAATGTCAGCATTCAAATAATGAATGGATCTTCACTAGCCAAGAGGTCAAAAGGTTATCTTTGAATAGTGGTATCGTATGTTCTAATTATTTTAAACACTGAATTTAATGAACGGTACAATACTGCCTCCTTTGGACATACTAATAAATGCAGTCTTGGATGGTTTAGTATTTTCCAATATAAATATATATATTGTATTATTAATAATTATCTTTATAAATGGCATTGCTTGCCAGGGTACATGATGGAGATTAGATGGACATTGTACTGAGAGTATGGACAAGTTTTTATGTTGCTTTTATGGTTAATCTTGAATATAAAGAAATCATCCTTTAATTTTATTATTATCTAATATTGGGTTATTAGGAGAGGTGTGACTATGACCTCACCAGTTAATGGGTAGAATGTCCCAACCAATGGGGATAATGTTTCATCCCTCTGGGTTTAACTTATGGTAATTTTAATAGTCCTTTGTTCATACCATATAAAAAGGAGAACCCAGATGTGAGATATTACACGACACATTACATTTACTGACAACAGCCATTGCAACATACACACTACTACATCCATTTAAATACTCATCCAGACATACTCCATCTTGTTCCATCATTTATCTGAAACTTGGAGGGAAGCCACCATCTTAAGAAAGGCATCCATCTTAGGACTCTGGTAACGACCATTTGAAGCTAGCAGCCATCTTAAGTGTGGTAAATATGCCTTGCTATGTTATTTGATATTATTCAATATTGTTTATTCCTTCCTTATATGTTTTATATTGCATATTTAAGGGTAATAAGATTACAATCCCAGCCGTATAAACCATAGTAGATTTTTCTCTAAAAAGCTGATTTTTGTTTTTATACATTTTTATTAATATCAGATTCAGCGCATTATTTGCAATTTAGTCTCCCGTTTTGCATGGCTTATTCTCGCTCCATCTGCAGTGAAGTGACTTTCGGCTATGCAATTCACAGACAATTGTGGTCTGTTTTATAGAACACTTACCTATGGTTTATGCTATACCTGGAGAAAAGGTAATCTGGTTTCACTTTCACTTTCATTATTGAGCTACACATCACATTGCATTGATTGTTTTTAAGTTTGTATTTTATGTAAAGTTATCGTTTTGTGTCATTTCCATTTTGATCATATATTGTGAATACATGTCTTGTGAATAAATATTCTTATATATATTCCTTACTGTAGATTGTACTCACTAAGATTGGTATATGCTTTTAAAAAGAAATTAATCAATTAAAACGAATTTGCTACATATTGATTTGTGGAAATAAGTGGAGATTCTCCTTCCTCACAGATCTTTGCTTATTGACATAAATAGACACTGTTATATTCAGAGCAGTATAAATATTCTGACAGGCCGGAGGACGCAAAACAGGAAGAAGGACAGCCGAAAATGTCTGTTGTGTTACGGTGAGCGGGCGGCACTGCGGGGGCTTCGTTCTAAGGCAAGTATTTCATAATGAGCTAGTATGCGTTGCATACTAACTCATTATGCCTTTGTCTTTCAGGTTTTTCTTTTTTAAATTTTATTTTCTGAGGTTTACAACCTCTTTAATACATATTACTCACAACAGTGAAAATGGTGCCCCACCAGGGTGGCAGGTTAACATAATCATTAGCTGGACTTTTTATAGATAGTTATTAAACATGAAGATATGGCTCTCATAATCATCTGAGGAGTGAAAATAAATTCAGTAAAACACATCGATGTTTAGTTACCTCCTTACAATAATATTTCTCCAGCCTCTGACTTTCCTTCTGCTTCTGGCATGTCAGTGACTGGACAGACACAATAGTGTCTCTACTGCCTTCCAGGGAGGATTTCCACAAGACCAATGCTGCCGTAGAATTTAAGATGCTCACTGTCACATTCTTTGGTTTTTCTGTCAGTTCTTCAAACCATTTTCCATCAGGACCTTACCCAGAAATAAAAGTAGATTGTGAATGATGGTTCAAAGATATCTCATGAAGTATGTTTTGACAATGTAGAAAACTGAGATCTTCACATAGCTCTCTGAAAAAAAAACAGATAAAACCAAGCCAACCACATGGCATAGATCCAGCACTCCAGCACAAGAAAACAGAATGCCAATGGTGCACTAGTGTTTACTGATGTTTGTGATATACTGTATATTTTCATATATACAAGGTATGTCTAAAAATTTGGTGAATGGTACAATATCTCAACGGCAACATGGGCCAGGTGCAAGCGCATGCACATGGCTATCCTGAGACACTTCGAGAAGCCCCACCTAGCCTGGAGTACACGTGACCATCAGGGTTAACCCGCTGCGGGCAGTTGAACTTAGTTAGTGTGAGAGGTAAGGTCACTGTGATGCAGCAACGAGTGAACGTCAAGTTCTGCTACAAATTGGGGAAAACGGCAATGGAGACGCATGAAATGTTGGTGCAAGTGTACAGGATGGAAGCCATGAGCAGAAAATATGTTTACCACTGGTTTAAACACTTTCACGACAGGAAGAAAACGACTCAGGAAGAGTCACATTCAGTTCGGCCATTGACAAGCAGAATCCCAGACATGATTGTGCGAGTGTGACAAATGCTGGCACGAGATCGGTAACTGACTTTACGATTGATGGTGAAGGAATTGGGCGTTAGTAAGGACACGATGCACACCATCGTCCACGAAGATTTGGGTAAGCAGAAAATCTGTTCCGGTTTGTGCCGCACAAGCTGACAGACAAACCGAAAGCAAAATGGATGGAAACCTCTGGAGATTTCATTACCATGTGTGACCAGGATCCATCCTGCGCCTGCGTATTGTACGATCCATGTGCCCCAATTCTTAGCTCAGTGCGGTGTACCTGTCTCGATCGTCCATACAAAAAAATGGGGGGAATGGTCTAGCTGAAATAGTTGGGTGTGATGTCCCTGGTGACACCGCAAGTTTAGCGGTCCTTCCCCTGGCTCTAGGACGTGGGCAGAAAAAAGCTATACTGGAAGGGACCAGTAGACAAAAAGAGAGCCTTTTGAGGATGGATAATGAAACCACAGGGTCACCCTGTGGTTTCATTATCCATCCTCAAAAGGCTCTCTTTTTGTCTACTGGTCCCTTCCAGTATAGCTTTTTTTCTGTCTCGATCGTCCACCATGCTCCCCTGATCTGGCGCCTGCAAACTTCTTTCTGTTTCCTGGCCTGAAGAGCGTCATGAAAGGTGCATGTTTTCTGGACATGGAGGCAATCCAAGAATGTGGGACAGCGGTTTTTTGATCGATTCCTAAAGAGGCCTTTGCTGACAGTTTCCAGAAGCTTTATGAACGTTGCCAAAAGTGTGTTGTGAAGCATTATTTTGAAGGCCAATAAAGGTAATTTGTTTGTATCTTCTGTATTATTTGTTTTTTGATACCATTCACCAAACTTTTTAGACACAATGGAGGATTCTTTTTTTAACAAAGCTTGAGTTTCATTCTAAGTCAGATAACCTCATGCATTATTTTTCTGAAAAACAGGCATAGTGCAAGGTTCAGGGCAGCGTAGTCACCAAACAGAATACTAAAGTTTACAGCAGAAAACATAGAACTGTGTAAAGAATATCTACACAGGAGCGTTCAATGAAACTACGGAAAGCCCCTGAATTTCTCATATAATGTGTTCAGTAACAGCAACTCCTCCTATAGGAGCATCAACATTACTAATTTGTTCATAGAAGTGCCCACCATGATTAAAGCGTATGTTACCCCAACACTTTATGAACGTTGCCAAAAGTGTGTTGTGGAGGATGCCGATTATTTTGAAAGTGAATAAAGGTAATTTGTTTGAATGTATTGTTTTTTTTTTTTTATCATTCGCTGAACTTTTCAGACACAGTGGAGGATTATTTTTTTTAATAAAGCTTGAGTTTCATTCTAAATCTGATAACTTCATGCATTGGTTATCAGAAAACACAGAACTGTGCACAGAATATCTACACAGGCAGTTCAATGAAGAACTACGGAAAGCACCTAAATATCTCATTCAATGTGTTCAGTAACAGTGACTCCTCATGCAGGAAAATCAACATTACTAATGTGTTCACAGAAGTGCCCACCATGATTAAAGCGTTTGTTACCCCAACACTTCATTTTCCTGATATGTGGCTGCTGTACCATGTACTTGTATGAAAAAGTATCCTGTTCTCTCTGTATACTTACCTCTGTATACTTCATGTGAAAACCCTGGTGATCCTGCCAGTCCCACTGCTTTCCTATTAAAAACTGACCTCACTAAGCAGGTGAACACACCATGGTTAGTTCTCTAGCTATGCTGGGAACTCAGTGTGCTCTCCTCCAATAATCAGTCCTTGTCCTGACAGGCCCCCACTGCACAGCCATTCACTGGGAAGCTCAGCGTACTGCTGTTTCTTCTCCCCCCAGCTCTTAAGGAGCTGAGAACAGATTGAATGTAATCACTTATAAAAAAGGTAAGGTATTTATAATGAATTATTATATCAAGACAAAAATGGTTTGCCTTTAATTACTGTTTTAAACTGAATGGGTTGTTTTACAAGGTGATCATTTACAATCCCTTTAGTTCTCTTAGTACACAGTCAGTCCCAGAGTTCTTCACTTACTGATATAGAAGCTGAGGGCTTTGGCATCACTGCTTTCTCTAGTGTCACAAGATCCAGAAGAGCTAAATGTTCTTATGGTAAATGTGTATTTTCCTGGCTCTATCAGCTCTGTTACAAAGTCATGAGTATTTTCATCCACACTAGAGATCCACGTCACATTTCCTAAACAGACAGAGAAAAGAAAAGTCAAATATTCCTAGATATATTCTAAAGTTGACCATAATAGGAAATGTACATTTTTACAATGTTCAACATTTTCATCTTAATGGGTTCCTAATGAATTTGCCTTAGATCATCATTTAACTAATTTTAAAGGGTCTGGATGGAGGTTTTCTAGGGTTCTGCAGGGGATATTGGAAAATAATTCATATAAAAATGTCAGCTCTTACCAGGCCAGTACAAGTGATCAAAAAAGCTATAAAGATGTTTTGGGTGATAAAAAAACCCAGAAGATTTCCCATTTCAGGCACACTAAATGAAACCTCAGATGAAGCCATATTGAAGGAAGTGGTGGACTCACTGCTCGGAATTATTTACTTGCAGGTGTGTACATTTTAATTTGAACTATCAAGCCTGTTATGCAAGCTTTTTACAACAAAGAAAGTTATGTAGACCCTGGAAACATTTGAGAAAATGTCTAACACTCCATCTGTTAACTGGATATGGGGGCACCGCAATAGATTTTACCAGACAGCTGTAAATGTGATGAATGTGTAGGGTAATTCAGGAACTCTGATAAGGAAACAGTTAGCAGGGTGTAGTGAAACTGTTTTAGGACACACAGGTGTAGGTAAAGTATTGGGGAATGTCAAGCTTTGGGACTTTACCCTGAATCTGCCAAAGAGACAAAGCTGGTTGTTTGATTTCTTCTCTATTCTAGGCACAAGTTTGGCTATCCAGTCATAGGCAAGAACATTTATGGACTTTCTGGGGAAGCATCCAATGGGATAAAGTATGAAAAATGTATCCTCCCCCTCACTGCTTCTCCACCTTCAGCTGTAACCCCCCCCCCCCCGCTTTTCCACCCTCAGCAATAACCCCCCTCCCGCCTCTCCACCCTCAACAATAGCCCTCATCCCTGCTTCTCCACTCTCAGCACTCACCCCCTCCCTGCTTCTCCACCATCAACAATTACTTCCCACCCTCCTTTCCACCCTAAGTAATAACCCCCCTCCCTTGCTTCCCCACCCTCAACAATAACCTCATTCCCTGCTCCCCCACCCTCAACAATAACCCCCTTCACTGCTTCTCCACACTTTTCTGCAGAAATAGCAGCGGGCTGACCGTTCATGAGTGGCAACGTAGTATGGAGGGGGAGGGGGCTGTGTAATGATGGGGGTAGTATGGGGGAGGGGTCCTGTGTAGTGATGGGGGTAGTATGGGGTAAGTATGGGGGAGGGAGTCCTGTGTAATGATGTGGGGGGGCAGAATTGTATGGGGGGCCCAAGAAAATGTTTGCCCAGAGTCCAATCAATATTAAAGACAACCCTGCCCCCAGCACCCCCTAATACTTACCTGTGCCCCCTCTCTATACAGTGATATCCACGAGTCCCTCAGCCATCCGGGGACTCTCCCTCCTGATTGGCTGAGATACAGCTGCAGTGCCATTGGCTCCCGTGGCTGTCAATCAAAGTCAGTGAGCCAATTGGGAGGAAGAGGGGGCGGGGCCGAATGACAGCTTCATGTCTGCATGGACACACAGAGCTGAAGCTCAGCTCAGATGCCCCCACAGCATGCTGCTTGCTGTGAGGGAACTCGATAGGAGGGAGGGGCTGGGATCACTGAAGAGGGACCCGAGAAGAGGAGGATCCGGGCTGTTCTGTGCAAAACTAACTGCACAAAGAAGGTAAGTATAACAGGTTTATTTTTTTTTAAACAAGACTTTACAATCACTTTAAAGACTAAGCTTACCTAAAACACGCAACATTAAAAATCAGTACAAGGAACATTATTTACCCTCACTATGTAAACGAGCCTTTCTCAACCTTTTCAACACAGAGGAACCCTTAAAATAAATGCCTGGTCTCGGGGAACCCCTGCTCAACATTAAAATTCTACAACTCATGACACATTAGTGTGACAGTCAGTGGGAAGAATGGTCCTTACTCTTGTCATCATTGGGAAGAATTACCCCCTTACAGATAGCTAAAAGGATCAATGGTGTCATTGGAAACTTATCTGAGAGGCAGAAATTGCCCATTTCTCAAGGAACCCCTAGCAACCTCAGGAGGAACCCTAGTTGGGAAACCCTGATGTTAACTCCTTTAATATTTACCAGTGAAATATTTCCCTTGTGCTGCTGTGTCCTCCTTTTGCCCAAATCTCCAATGTCACCCCCTACCCCAGCTACAGTAATCTTGCAGTGTAGCGAGAGTTAATAGAACTAAGGGGCTGACGCCGGCTCTCATCAAGAGTGCCCAACTATATGGCCCCTTTCACACGGGCTTTCTGATCAGGACCGCCTGTCCGTTTTTCAGGTGGATCTGATCGGACGCTCCATGCACCCTTATATGGAACAGAGGATGTCAGCGGTGACATGTCCGCTGACCCCCGCTGCTATTCAGTCCGATCCTGTCTGATCCTCCAGATAGATGGTAACCCTATTTTCCATCCGTCTGGAGGATCAGATGGGATCAGATGAGAACAGACAGGCGGCCCGTTTTCATCTGATCTCCCCATAGAGGAGAGCGGGGATCTGACAGGTCCGTCTCAGCACTGTGAGCGGAGACGGACCTGTCATCTGCTTCTCAGCGGGGTTCGGCGGATCGATCCCCAGCTAAGCAAAACAGAGTCCACTGGCTGGAATGCCCGTGTGAAAGGACCCTACCTGCCTTTTCTGCCTGGCTGCTCCATTAATAAAGGCTAAGCAGGGAATGAAAACAACTAAAACAAGACTAAAAGCAGCACAGTACACACGCACAAACACTTGTTAGGCACACATTTTACCCCTTGATCGCCCTAGATGTTAACCCCTTCCTGTGCAGAGTTATTAGTACAGTGATAGTGCATATTATTAGCACTGATTACTGTAATAATGTCACTAGTGATGTCAGTGGCAGTTAGTTAGTTCCCACAAAGGTCAGTTAGTGTCAGATTGTCCAGCGTCCCGCTATAAGTCACTGATCACTGCCATTACTAGTTTTGAAAATAAATATATATAACAATTCCAGCATATATCCCATTTAAAAAAATATGTATAAATTTTGTTTGGGTACAGAGTTGCATGACCACACAATTGTCAGTTAAATAACACAGTGATGCATAACAAAAAATAGCCTGGTCATGAAGTGGGTAAAACCTTCTGGAGCTAAAGTGGTTAAGATAAAAAGTAGATTTTTCAGGATACTTAGACACAACTGTCAAATCTAAATGTTTTCTATAAGATAGCAATCTTTACTTTACTAAGTCCACTTTAAATCTATTTCGAAATGGCACAGAATGTCAAATTGTTACACTAAAGATGACTCAACATGCCAGATATTTACCATCCTTGTGAATATATATGTTGAAACCATCAAATGCAGTTGGTGGCTTTGGTGGGAACCAGCTGATTGAGACTTTAAAGCTGGGTGGAGGAAGAGGATCTTGGACAGTTTCAGCGGAGAAACTTACTGAAGTGGGATTCTCATAGTCTGGGGGGATTTCGTTCACAAACCCTTCAACATCCACTGTTGCAGTCTCACTGACCCACCAGTAGGGTGGAGCTGTTGTTTCAGAGCTGCTGTTAGCAAGATATTTCTCTTCAGTCCAGTTATAGGAGGAACTAGCTGCTGAACTCTCAGACTGATCATCAAACATTTCTGCTGACTTCTCGGTGGGGTTGATGAGTTTGATTTCTGTTGTGGATGTCTCTACAGTAGTTCTTTCAGCTGGATCTTCCAAACTGCTAAGGTTTACAAGGAATATTTGTATGGAAATATTTTGAGGTGGATAAGGTGCTTAAAGGAAAAAAGAAATAGTGAATTAATCGTGCTTAATGTGAGAAAATATATGATTTTTATTGTGATTAGTAATACAATAATCATATGTATGTATCAATAGCAGTAAGCTAAGTGGATCAGCATTGTCCCTACAGTCAGAGACACTGGCCAGACGAATACAGCTCTTCATTCACAGTGCCTGCAATACTATAAGCCTGTTTGCTTGTATGGTGGTCACATTGTGGCTAATATATTATGAACATGGAAGTCCAGGTCAGCTTTTGCTGGAGAACGGGGGCAAGGGAGCAGTCAAATGTACAAATTTACTATTGCCTGTGTGTTGTATATTAATGCCCATCTGGGGCTCAGGTATTGTCATGATTGCTGTTGTTTGCCTACGTACTGTTAAGTCATCGCTGTTTTGAAAACCCAATCACTATAATTTAGTCCCCTGTAGGTCGTTCACTATGAAAGCATGCCACCATTAAGCCCCACAGTTTTTTTTTCTTTTTCAGAATTCCATTAATTTTCCCATGTTACACCAAGGTGCCCTACATGTGCTGCTAATAGCTCCTGAATTTTACGTTTTTATTTACCATCATGAATATATGCAACATTCAGATAAAGAGAGTATTTGCTGTGTCAGATTTTTGGCCATTATTAGTATTTGTTTTACTTCATAATCATTACAAAAAATAATTTTTTAATGAATGAATGAATGAATTTTTTTTTATCTTTTTTTTTTAAGGCTCTAGACAGCAATATAAACCTGACGGGGGGGGGGGGGTCTAATCCATCCCCACTCTATCCAAAACGAAAAAAAAAAAAAAAAAAGTTTTGCTTTTAGTAATACTTAAACCACTTGCTGACCACCCTATAGCAGTTTTACTGCTACAAGGCGGCAGCGATGTGCCAGATCACGTGCAGTATATAAGAAGTTTTGGACTTTTTTTATATAGACTTTTTTAGGGTTGCATTAGCGCACATTTATGCTGATTGAATACAGTTTTTCTACAGATTGTTTTATGAATAAGGTGATTTTAGGAAGCACTCAGCACTTTTATGAGCACTACTATGTGTGTGTCACAATAGAAATCGCATATTTATTTTGATGAAATATTTTTCCATTTGATTTATGTATTCATATTTTGGATTAGTAATTTGAAGCACATAGCACTTTATCAACAGGAATCACTTTTACAAACACCCTCTAAGGAGACACCACAGATATATTTTTCCAGTCAGGTCCATTACTAACACCGGGCACTGATTTGATTTAATTTAAATTGTTTACGGTATACACATTTTCCACTCATTCTTACACCTTAAAGCGCACCACTACCCCCATTATAGAATTTGTTTAACTGTTGAGTATCAGTATCAGTGGTGCAGCATTAAGGATATTCACAATACCCCTGACAGCGCAGGAAGCACACACACCTTTTGTTATATCACGTGCAGTATATATATGTGATCCGGCTCATCCGGGTAGTGGGCGCGAATGCGCGCTCCCGCTGGCTCTTTCCCGTTGTGATTATACCCGATCAGGCAATCATCCTGCAGAGACACAGAATGTCTGTCTGCCTATGTAAACATGGCAGATTACCATTCTGACAGGAGGGAAGGGATGGATCCTGTGTACCTGCATAGCAGGGATATGGATCCATGCCTTCCCCTTGTAAAAACACCTCCCACGCTGTAGTAAAACACAGGCTGGGAAAACAATTAACACTTTGATTGCCCCTGACGTTAACCCCTTCCAAGTCAGTATCATTAGTACAGTGACGGTGCATATTTTTTTAGCACTGGTCGCCAGGGCCGCTGATAGGAGGGGACCACCAGCCCTCTTGTAGGGGACCTGAGCACACAGGGGGGCCCACACAGAGAGGGGGATTAGTGATGGACAACAAATACAGAAATCTTCCTCCAGCACCTGAATCTGATCTCTGTCCCTCTCCCTGCTATCAAGCTTTTATCTTCGGAGAAAGAGACAGTTGTCCTCCACTAATCCCCCTCCCTGTGTGGGCCCCCCTCCCAGCACTGGCTCTAATGTTATCTCTGCTCAGGAGTTTATTTGTAACTTTGTTTCTCTCCCTCTGTCCCTCTGATCCCTGAGCTCCAACTGCCCAGCCTGTATATTTTTTTCATCTCATCTTCATTTTTATTTATTAACATAGATTTTTTTTTAGTTTTAGCAGGAATTATGCGAGTTATGTTATATTAGTGTCTGCTAATAGTGATTTTTTTGTAATTTTAGCTAAATATATCTTTAATATTTTCTTGGGGGGGCCCTGCCAGGTAGTCTGTACGGGGCCCCGCGATTTCTAACAGCAGCCCTGCTGGTCACTGTACTAGTGTCACTGGTTCCAAAAAGTGTCAAAAGTTTAGTTAGTGCCTGAATGTCTGTCGGAATATTGAATGTCTGTCGGGAATATTGCAGTCCCGCTATAAGTCACCGATCGCCGCCGTTACTATTAAAAAATAAATAAATAAAATAAAAAATATCCCATAGTTTGTAGATGCTTTAACATGTGCGTAAACCAATCAATATATGCTTATTGGGATTTTTTTCCCCAAAAATATGTAGCAGAACACATATTGGCATAAATTTATGAAGAAATTTGATTTTTTTATTTTTTTTTATTTATTGGATATGTTTTATAGCAGAAAGTAAAATATATTGTTTTTTCTTCAAAATTGTCAGTTTTTCTTTTTTTTGTTCATAATCATAAACGCAAACAATACCAAACGCAAAGGTGATCAAATACCACCAAAAGAAAGCTCCATTTGTGGGAAAAAAAGGACATAAATATTTTTTGGGTACAGCATCACACGACCACACAAATGTTAGTTAAAATAACACAGTGCCGTATCGCAAAAAATGGCCTGGTCAAGAAAGGAGGGTAAATCTTCCAGAGCTGAAATGATTAATTAAATCAGCTCCAATCATTCTGTGTGTTTCCATATGTAAGTTTATATGCCTTACTGTTGAGATACCTCATGCCCTGACCACAACTTATTTAACTCATGCATTTATTTATTTTTTTATTTCCCTTAGTGAATTTAGCGTTTTATGAGCTGTTTACCTCATGTTTTTGGTTTGTGAACTAAATCACTCATATGCCGATAGTGAATTGACATTTTCAGGATCTCATGAGATAATTGGAAAAAAAAAACATGTCACTTGATTCAGTTATCTCATGAGATATAATTGAACCCTGTGTGTCCAATATTCTAGTTATGCCAGTGGCATCCATAAACCTGCAAGTACGAAAGGAAAAAAGTTTGCAGATGAAAGAAAATCTGTTGGTTATAAAACTGTATATAAAAACTTGGTTCTGTTTTACTGCGCTCAATATGAGTAAATTACATGGGTTTAAAGCAAGGATCCTCAAACTACGGCCCTCCAGCTGTTGCGGAACTACACATCCCATGAGGCATTGTAAAACTCTGACATTCACAGCCATGACTTTGCCTGATGGGAATTGTAGTTCCTGAACAAACTGTAGGGCAATAGTTTGAAGACCACTGGTTTAAAAACACCTATTGGGCCGTGTCCGCTTTAGAGAACCCACGCCTATGACATGGCAGGCAAAACCTCCCCTCCTCTTCTTATTCAGGTTTTCTAAGTACCAAAAGATGACAACCCCAGTAAAAAAGGAAAACAGGGAGGCAGAGGCTTCACTGCCCATTCACATTTCATTTCAGCAACATAATCATTGATCAGCCTATGATGGACCTCCTTACATACTGGATGTCAGACACAAGAGCCACTCTACTATGTCTGCAGCCTGGTCCCCAGTGCAGGCAATTTCAGGAAATCAACAGTCTGGTTTGGGTGATCAGGCGTTGGGGGGTTTAATAATGTGTGACTGTGTCTTGTAGATGGCATTATAGTCTCTGAAATGAGAGCCAGTTCACACCACATGCAGTCAAAGTGCGTTATTTTTCTGCATCAAAAACGCATGATAAGTAGGTTATATGATTTTAAATGGTATAGTTCACACCAGTGCTTGCAGTTTCAGTGCGTTTCAGTTCCAGAAAAAAAAAGTACAGAAGAACATGCTGCATTTTTCCTGCACTGGACAGTACTGGAACGATGTAACGCATCAAAAAAAGCACTGAAACGCACCTAAATGCACCAAAAATGCACAGGATTTCCCATATCCTTATTTAAGGTTAAGAAAAAAAGAGGGAGAAAAAATGCACTGGACTGCATCACAAACGCACCAAAAATGCATCAAAAACGCTCATGCAGAAAAGCATCCAGGATGCGTTTCTATGGTGTGAACTGGCCTAAAAAATAGATTTGCATCAATTCTGAAGAGAGTTGTGATCTGTTGCTGCATTTATCTGTTTTATTCTAAGACCCTTGTCTCTATCTCAGGAAGAAGAATGGATCCTGCATTTACTGGAGTTGGCATAAAGATGAACACTGAGGGTACCTAGATACAGACCGGGGTCTATGAGCTATCAATGGCCATGTTTTCAGCTGTTGACCAAACAGAAAATCTGTTTATGTGAAAAAAAAAATCTTGACGTCTGAGAGATTTCAAGGCAAAAAAAATATTTAATTGCCCCAGGTGGATATACAGTGCATACAGAAAGTATTCACAGCGCTTTAATTTTACCACATTTTGATATGTTAAAGCCTTATTCAAAAATGTATTAAATACATTATTCTCCTCAAAATTCTACAAACAATACCCCATAATGACATTGTGAATGAAGTTTGTTTGAAATCTTTGCAAATTTATTAAAAATAAAAAAAAAGGAAAAAAATCACATATACATAAGTATCCACAGCCTTTGCCATGACACTCAAAATTGAGCTCAAGTGCATCCTGTTTCCACTGATCATCCTTGAGATGTTTCTACAACTTGATTGGAGTCCCCCTGTGGTGAATTCAATTGATTGGATGTGATTTGGAAAGGCACACACCTGTCTACATATGGTCCCACAGTTAACAGGGAATTGTCTGTAGACCTCCAAGACAGGATTGTATCGAGGCACATATCTGGGGAAGGGTACAGAAAAATTTATACAGCATTGATAGTCCCAATGAGCACAGTGGCCTCCATCATCCATAAATTAAAGAAGTTTGGAACCACCAGAACTCTTCCTAGAGCGGGTCGCCCGGTCAAACTGAGCAATCGGGGGAGAAGAGCCTTATTTAGGGAGGTGACCAAAAACCAGATGGTCACTCTGACAGAGCTCCAGCGTTTCTCTGTAGAAAGAGGAGAACCTTCCAGAAGAACAACCATCTCTGTAGCACTCCACCAATCAGGCCTGTATGGTATAATAATAGCCAGCTGTAAGCCACTCCTCAGTAAAAGGCAGATGACAGCCCAACTGGATTTTGCAAAAAAGGCACCTGAAGGACTCTCAGACCATGAGAAACAAAATTCTCTGATCTGATGAAACAAAGATTAAACTCTTTGGCCTGAATGGCAAGTGCCACGTCTGGAAGAAACCAGACGCCACTCATCACCTGGCCAATACCATCCCTACAGTGAAGCATGGTGGTAGCAGCATCATGCTGTGGGGATGTTTTTCAGCAACAGGTACTGGGAGACTAGTCAGGATTGAGGGAAATATGAATGCCGCAATGTACAGAGACATCCTTAAAGAAAACCTGCTCCAGAGTGTTCTGGACCTCAGACTGGGGTGAAGGTTCATCTTTCAACAGGACAACGACCCTAAGCATACAGCCAGGATAACAAAGGAGTGGCTATGGGAAAACTCTTCGAATGTCCTTGAGTAGCCCAGACTTGAACATCTCTGGAGAGATTTGAAAATGGCTGTGCACCGACACTCCCCATCCAACCTTTGGAGCTTGAGAGGTCCTGCAAAGAAGAACAGGAGAAACTGCCCAAAAATAGGTGTGCCAAGCTTGTAACATCATACTCAAAAAGACTTGGGGCTGTAATTGTTGCCAAAGGTGCTTCAACAAAGTATTTAGTAAAGGCTGTGAATACTTATATACATAGGACTTGTTAAATTTTTTTATTTTTAATAAATTTGCAAAGATTTCAAACAAACTTCTTTCACTTGGTTATTATTGGTATTGTTTGTAGTACTTTAAAAAAATAATTAATTTAATTTTGCAAAAAGGCTGTAACATAACAAATTGTGGAAAACTGAAGCGCTGTGAATACTTTCCGGATGCACTGTACATGTCCTGGAGAATAGTGGACATGTTAAAAGCCTGGAGAAAATGTCATACGCCTTCTTCACAAAACTGAAATGCAACCAGATGTGAATCCAACAAAACCAGAACAACCTATAATCATCTCATGAACATTTTACATGTATATCATTCTAGATCAAATGTGACCTAATGTCCATATTGAAAGTCAAAGTATTACATGTAAACATGGCACTTCCTTTATATATAGGTTTGAGTCTCTAGGAATGATGGCAATGGGAAGGACATCATTTATGATATACTGCATATTTTAGTTATTATTGTATATCTTTTTTCCTTACCTGTCCGGTGTTGCTGTGGCTCATGTCCTATTCCACTGCTTTTAATCCAGGTGGTTTTATTAAAGGTGGCCTTTGATACCAGCTGGAAGGTGATATTTGAATAGCAGATCCCTGGCATCAAGTGATTAAACACAGTTTTGCCCTTGAAGAAATCTGCAAATATATATTTTATAAATTTTGTGTCGGGAAACTAAAACAGATGATTTTCCCTTAAAAGAATAAATACAAAGAAAAGCCATGTCAGAAACCTATTCATGCTTCCTTGTGTCTTCCTATTGTAGTACTGATGGTTGGGGCCCATAATGGGGTCCTACAGTTGCCATACACAACCCAACTTGTGTGAGAGATGGTACAGATTTCCCCATCGATCATAACATAGGATTATGAAAGGTAAAATAGAATGCAATTGCAGCACTTTTGAAACAAAAAAGAAAGTGTTTTTGATTAAAAAAAAAAAAAACAGGTTTAAGAAATAATCTAAAAAAAAAAATAGTAAATTAGAGGAATACAAAAAATCAGAGAGGAACCCTGCAAGTGGCAATCTGTGAAACTGTACAACATACAAATGAGGGGTACAAAAGACATGTGCTATTAGTTTTGTTACGAATCAAAATGTTCTTATTTGGAGATTGAGCTATATCTGAATTTTCAAATCCCAATAGTAACAAATTTCAATAAATCCAGAATAAATTATAACAAACTGAATTATCCAAATTCGAAAATGAATTTGAAAATGAGTTTGAATTTGAAAATGAATTTGAATTTGAAATGGAAACATATTGCAATAAATACAGTAAGGTACAAAAATAAAATAAGATGATGATTGCTACTTAGGCTGCTTTATAGAATAGAAAAGAATAGAATGAAAAAGAATAGAAAATGATAAAATAAAACAGAAATAATAGAATAAAACAGAATAGAAAATAAAAAATAGAATAAAATAGAATACAATAGAATAAAACAGAATACAATAGAATGGAATAGAAAATAAAAGAATAGACTAGAATAATATAAAACAAATATAGCCATTTTCCCGAATTCAAATTCCAAATCAATTTGAAAAATAACGAATATACAAAACAAATTCCCAAAATGAACAATTCTAACAGAACAAACATGACCATACCAAAATATTAGCTTAACATATTAATTCGAAACGAAATGAATTTTTCCATCGTGCACATCTCTAGGGTACAATACCTGAATATATAGAACAGGAGTATAAACATCTGGGTCCAGACCCAGGAGATGACATTCACCAATGAATTAGCCCATCCTTGGGAACAGAAACATTAAGGGCCGATTCACACCTGAATCGCACAGGAACGCGGTATTCCTTTGTGATTCCTGCGCAATGCCGTGCAGTGCGATTTTTCAGCCAGGCTGCAAATCTTACTGGGTCTCACACAAAGTAGTGCATGCACTACTTTTAAAAACCGTGCTGCACCAAATAACATCGTACTGCCATGAAACATGCACGGAACGCACCATTCCATTTCCTGCACTGTGTTCTGGTGTGAAACGGTCTTTAATGGAGCTAAAAAGATCCTGTCAATATAGAAATGTCCTGTCAGAGCAAAGGCTCCCCACCAGCACTGCAGACTGCGCTGAGACTACAAATAATTTTCTCAACCACCTGTTCATCATCATGCAAAGTGATCACCCTTTACCTAAACTGGCTCTCATTTTGAGAATTGGGGATGGTTGACAGACAACAGGTGAAAGAACATGTTCCCCCTCTAAGGACTGCTAAGCCTAGTGTGTTTTCTGCAGCTTCTAGCCATAACATATTAAGGCCCGTACACACGTACCGATCGTCGGCATACAAACGTCGGCGGACGAAAGATCTGCCGATTGTACGCTTGTTAGTATGGTGCCTCCGACAGCTGTCTGCGCACATTCTGCGGACAAGAGTCTTTCTTGCAAGCATTTAAATTTTTGTATGCCGACACCAGAACGGACGATTGTTCGCCAGTCAGTACAGAATTCTGCCGACAGACCGCAGATTTGCAAGACTGGGCATGCTCAGAAAAGAAAAAACACAGGGAAAGTTAACCATTACATGACATCACTTCTGCAGTCGGCTGTAGTCGGCGGACAAAATTCTTGGGCAGTCTTTGCACTTTTCAACAGACACCGACATCCCGGGGAGAAAAGACGAACGTTTGTATGCCGACGATCGGTACGTGTGTACGGGGCTTTACTATTTCATGTGTTTCTGATGATTCATAAAAGGCTGTCTTAAATTTAAAAAAACAATCCAGATTGGGAAGACATAGATAACACCTGGATTGTAGTTGACATGCTTGTACAGAAGGGCCGAGTGGACATTTTGTGTGGGTGAAAGCAAACAGCAAAAATATATTACTGACCTTTATAAAGCACAGAGCGGAAGTTGTTGCCTTCCCAGTAACTGATATTTACTCTGCTGAAGACATTAAACTTGTCTGGATATTTAACTTCAAAGACAACTCCAGTTTCTGGAGATGGTTTGTAGTCACGGACTAAAAGTTGGCTTACTGAAAGAGGTTCTAGAAAGCAAAGCAGAATATAGGACATTAGAAGTGTATAAGGACATTAAATACAATCATTACTGATCATTGCATCACCTTCTATTTTGTAGCACCATCAGCCATTTTATTTATAATCTCCGTTTTAGGTTTTCAGAAAGGAAAGGGGTACTTTAGAATAAAACTAAGGCAAGCCATACATTATACAATTTTCTTTCATTCAACCAAAGGTTAAAGTAAAGAAAATTGTTTGATTTCCGTAACAACACAGTCATGTTGATGGAGGAATCCCTTCCGCACTGCTATTGTGTTCTGCAGGTGGGGAGCCTTCCTCATTGGCAGAATACAATGGTCACTGTTGGTGGCCATAGCAGCCAGCAGTGATCACTTGAGAAAAACATGACAGGTTGGTTGTACGAAAGTCGATCAACCAACCTGCCCATAGATGCATCGATCTCTCTTAGTAAACAAGTGTGACAGACCCAACCGGGACAGGGGCTTTCGGAGGGGACCGCAGGCTAGCCTCTTACCTAGCTTCTATGGGTACTGGTGATTTTGAGGGGGGGCTCTATTCTTTGGGAGGTGTGTGCCTGGGGAATCTTTGAAGTAGTTTTACTTCAGATTCAAGTCCATGTCTCCCCAAAACACACAGGCTTTGAGAACTGGAGGACCTGGAATCAGATATCAGATTTGGGTCCTCTGTTGTTGGGGTATAGACAGCCCAAACTGACTGCTTCACCCCCCCCCCTCCTAGTCTGAGAATCAAAGCAGGAGTTTTTAATTGGCTCAAACAAACCTGATGCTGGGGTCACCCGCTATGTGAAATCTGTTTATTAAGGTGTTATGTGTGTAGCAATATTTCCAAGCATTGGGCCTGATATGGGTCTGCCATTCTTACCGGAAACACTTCCAACACATTTAAGTTGAAAACCCAGGTGTGAGAACTGAGACAATGACCGTTCCGGCATCTTTGGTTTGTGTTGTTTATTTTATAATGGGGATGGGAGAAGGGCATGAGTGGGAACTACAATCATTACTGGCTCAATTAGGTTTTACTGGGACACTGTACAGAAAAATGCCCGTTGACGCTGTTCTGATGCCGGCTGAATGCCGACCAATGCTTCCTGGCGCTTGAAAATACTGTTATGCTGAACTTGTGCTAGAACTTTGATTTTAACACCTTGGTTAACTCAGAAGATCCAGGACTGTAATGATCCTTGACTCCTGACACTCTGTCTAGCTCAAAAGTGTATGACTCCCTCCAGCCCTTCACTGACTGAGGTAGTTCCTTGTAACTGCTTGTACTGCTGCAACTCTTAACACTGCACACTTAACTCTTCAGGGCCCAACCGCTGGCACCCCCTCTACCAGGGTCCTCTCTCTATGCAACCCCCTCTGACACTTCAGGGTCCTTTCACTAGGCAACCCCCTTTACACTTGCAGACTCCAGGATCCCTGGGACCTTCACCGGAGTGGTCCCCTCTACACTAGGCAGACCCCAGGGGCAGTTCACTGTACTCACGACCTTGGAAGGCTTTCCTGGAACTGGACCCCTCTTTCTCCACTGGTCCTCGGCACACCGGATCCTCTCTGCAGCTCAACTTTCTCTTCTGGATACTCAGGCAGCCACCCAAGACACCTGATCCTTCTGACAGGAGGTGAGACAGCCGTACTCTCCCTCCTGGGACTCTGCTTCCCGCCAAAGACTCTGCGTCATGCGTTCCCCTCAAACTTCTACCCATTCCCAGAATCCTGCCTTCTGGGGTAGAAACAAGCCTGAATGGGCAACTGATTGGATTTCCTCCACTAACCAATGAGAATCCTCTCACAGAGCCAGTGAGGAGACTCCCCTCTCAGTAACCACACCTGGGAGACATGACAGCCCAGCTGAAATCAATGCCCTGCTGTTAGGCAGCCAAAGCCCATTATACTTTTACCTAGCACCTACCTGTAGGGTGCTACATGTGTTTACTGTTATGTGTTTCCCATTGTATAATTTTCTTATTGTGTGCCTCCTACGTGTGAATTCCCATTGTTAATTGACTCACCTATTGTTTCTGTCTGTTTGCTAATGCCCCTGATGTGATTAGTCTTGTGTCAACTTAACCAAGTTACCCAACCATTGCGGGATGTTTAACCCAATGTGTAATGTTTGTTTTTATTATTCATGTGGTGATTGCCCCTATTTGTGAAGTGTATAAAAAACATGTTTTTCTGTTCAATAAACAGGCATTCCTTTGGTTTTTACCTTAACATCTTGTCTATGTACGATGCCTGGGGTAAAAAACTGGTATTATAAATAAGAGGTTGCAGCGCTAAACAAAATTATGAAAAGTGTCTGAAAATCAAGTCCATCAATGGAACAAAAGTCCAATCAACTCATAAATCCAAACATATGATGATATTCTGTGCCAATGTAATTCAATACCGACACCGGCTAGCGCTGCACCCTTTTATTTATTGTTCACTGGTGTTTGTATGTTCACACTGTTTTGCAAGCTGCTATTTTTTGTGGATTAGGTGCTGACATTTTTCTTTTTGTTTAAACAGCTGGTATTAGCTATCAGGCTGCTGCAAGGGTTTGGAGGGCAGGAGGCACCGTTTGCCAGAGGCACCCAGGGAGGGTGACAGGCGGTCCCGGCACAGGACGTTTATGATTTCACCACACCCCCTGACTCAGAGAACATCCACAGGCAACAGAAGCCATCACATGTACCAAAAATCTTCCAGGCTTATCCTGGAGAACTCAATTGATGTACATGGACTGTGATATAATTTTACTTAATGATTGGGTAGATGCGATAACTTTTGCGCAAACCAATCAAAATATGCTAATTACTAATTTTTTTTTTACCAAAAATATGTAGCAGAAAACAAATTGGCCTAAAATGATGAAAAAAATTTGATTTTTAAATTTTTTTGTGGGGATAATGTTATATAGCAGAATGTGAAAAATATTGTTTTTGTTTTTCAGAATTGGTGCTATTTTTTTGTCTATAGCACAAAAAATAAAAGTCGCACAGGTAATCAAATACCCCCAAAAGAAAGCTCTATTTGTGGGAAAAAAGGACATCAATTTTATTAGGGTACAGCATTGCATTGTCAGTTAAAGTAACGCAATGCCATACCGCAAAAACCGGCCTGGTCATTAAGGGGGTAAATCCTTCCGGTCCAGAAGTGGTTAATAAAGCTGAAGCAGAAAGCATCTGAAGCAGCTGTACATAGTAACCAATCAGCTACTATCTTCAATTTTTTTGAGTTATGCCCCGTACACACTATCAAATAATCGGACGACTTATCGCTCGCATTTTGTTGCATGATACTAGTATCGGATTCAACAATGTGCCCTAAACGGATGATTTTTTTCGTACGATTCTGGAAAAGCTTCGGAGAGTGCAAAACAAAAACAATGGCAGCCAGGCTTTTTCCGGGGTTATTTTCGTGTTTCTAATCATGCGTGGTCTTTGTCTATCTTTGTCGATTTAGCGAAAGCATACTGTAATGATTAAACGATTGTCGTTCGCTAGGCTATCGTACGACAAAAGTTTTCGTGTTTGTCCCTTTGGATTTTGTTGGACGAAATGTCGAAAGCTGTGTACTAAGGAACAGATTATTGTGTGATCAATTCGAAAGCAATTTTTTTTGTACGATTATCTGATCGTGTGTATGAGGCATTACGCTTTGAAAATGAAAGATAAAAGCCGATTGACTGCCTTACACAACTGCTCCCAGATTCTGGCTGCTCCAGTATTTTAAATTCCACTATACATGTTTTTTAAAGGCTTTGCTGAAATGAGATCATACGATTAATCCCTGAGTGAGGAAGAAAGGCATCAGAGTTAGGAGTTTGGCAGCAGTATATTAACCACTTTAGCTCTGGAAGGTTTTACCCCCTTAATGACCAGGCCATTTTTTTGCGATTCAGCACTGCGTTACTTTAACTAACAATTGCGCGGTCATGTGATGCTGTACCCAAATACAATTGATGTCGTTTTTTTCCCACAAATAGAGCTTTCTTTTGGTGGTATTTTATCACCTCTGTGGTTTTTACATTTTGCGCTATAAACAAAAAAAGAGTGACAATTTTGAAAAAAACACAATATTTTTTACTTTCTGCTATAAAACATTCCCAATAAATTTTTTTTTAAAAAAATCAAATTTTTTTTATCAGTTTAGACCAATTTGTATTCTGCTACATTTTTGTGTAAAACAAATCCCAAAAAGCGTATATTAATTTGTTTGCGCAAAAGTTATAGCGTTTACAAACTATGGTATTGATTTTTTGGTTTTTATTAGTAATGGCGGCGATCAGCGATTTTTTAGCAGGACTGTGACATTGCGGCAGACAAATCTGACACTATGTGACACTTTTTGGGGAGCAGTGACACCAACACAGTGATCAGTGCTAAATAATTTGCACTGTTACTGTATTAATGACACTGGCAGGGAAGGGGTTAATACTGGGGGTGATCAAGGGGTTAAGTGTGAGCCTAATTGTGCTTACTAACTGTGGGGGGCTCTGTGACAGGCACGCTGAGACACACAATCTCACTGTGCCTGTCTGCCAGGAGAGCCGCCAGCTTTGTTTACATAAGCAGGCGGCTCTCCTGTCAGTTTCCTCGAAGATCGCGGGAGGCCGGCAGCGATCGAGCCCGCTCCTACCGCGATCTGGCTCCCACTGTGTGTAATCACAGCGGGAGTGTGGCTCTGGAGGCAAAAGTGTGCCGCAGAGACCGCGTGCACATAATCACGTAGATCTACATGCTTATGCGCAGCCAAGCAACCCTGCCGCAGTAAATCTGCGTGGGGAGGTCGGCAAGTGGTTAAATACTGATAGTGTGGAGTGTGGTCTGCTTTTAAATTGGTTCTTGTAGATCAGGGGTAAAACAAACCCCAGATTTAGCTTTGTATACAGCTGAGAAAGCCTGAATAGGTGTAATCCAGTCTCGGAAAAGTGCAGACTCAATGCTTAGTGATCAGTTTATAACCAAAAATTAAAAAATACCCCAAGTACAATGTATTTGGCTGAGAAGTAAAGACTCCTTGTGGAGTTTGTCACATAGAATGCTAATACTTACTGGTCAGCACTGTCACAGATCTGGTTGGTCTTGAAGTCAAGTTGGAGTTTACCACCATCAGGGTCACTGTGTAAAAATGGTCATGGTAACTGGCATTAAACACCAGCGGTTTGGGCAGTGAACTATTCGATTCTTCAAACTGGAGAAAATAACTCTTTGACTCGCCAGTGATTTTTGCAACATAGACAGATGATGAGGGCATTAAATCGGATTCTTCCAATGACATGATGAGAAGGTTGCTATCAGTCACAACCACTTGAAACGTGGAAGTTCCCTGTTTGTAAAAAAAAAAAAAGTAAAATATGTTAAATAACTACAGTTTTGTGGCTGGACTGTGTAAGACGGTGAGTCTGTAACCATGTGCATACTGGCCAGAAATCCGGGACTAGTTGGACTACCAGTAAAAAAAGATGACGGATACAGTAAGTGACATGCATTCCTTGTCTTTTGCAAGTTTATCTGTTTCATTCTCTAATGCTGTCAAATTTTTCTTGGTGATACAAGTCCTCTAATAAGGACAACTTATATGGATTACGGTTCCACTGTAATGTTTATACTGTCAATAGGTATATGCACAAAGAGAGGGTGTCCATGCAATTAATAATCAAAAAATCTATATAATATTAAAAACTTTAAAAAGCATCCCAATTTAATTGCACAAAGGATCCAAACAAACCATATAAAGGACTTTAAAACTTCTCTACACATTATATAGTGGTACATCCAATAAAAAAAAAATGTTTGAAAAAGAAAAAAAAAAATCTTTATTACAAACACAGTTAAAACCTAAAAACAGTTTCCAGTACAACACATGTCGGGCAGTAGCTAAAATTCAGTGTAAAAAATATATCACAATTTTATAACATCATAGAAAGCTCAGTATACAAAGTGCATCAACACGTTTCGTGGGATTACCGCTTCCTCAGGACTGTAAATGGAGCTTCCCTGTATGACTAAAATTACCAAAGTCCATCTACAAATTCCACAGACAAAGCAAAACCACAGACAAAGCAAAATCCGGTGTGTTGATGGAGCTCCTACTAGATCGCCCTACCTAGATTTTGGGTGGGGGGGGGGGGGGCAAACACCATTAACGGAAAAATGGAAGTATATTCAAAAAGTAAAAATAGAAGTTGTCAAATGTGTTGACAATGCTTAGACTGATGCATTCTGTACCCCAAGCTTTCTATGACATTATAAAATTGTGACATTTTGTACACTGAATTTTAGCTACTGTATTTTTTTAAGTGTTTCAGGGTTTTCCTAATTCGTTTTTCTTTTATACTGTAAAATGTATTTTTACAATTTAATAAAATATATATATATTTTTATTTTTGATAATACTGTGGAACGATTTCTTTATTTTATATACTGTAATCAATTGATAAGGTTTCCATATTGGTTTGAATTATTTTTGTAGATTCTATGTGAAGGTTTTTTTTTCCTATGCAATTTTTAAGGTTTGTTTCCTAACCAAAGCCTGAAATGTGCAAAAACACAAACTGTACCCTGGGACTTTTCACCTCACCTCCTGATTTGAATTAATCATATTGGTTTGATTTTGTCAGCTGATAGCTGTTGCTTTCCCTGGGGGTGTCATCCTGCCCCCCTCACCTCCATAGACATTAACACATATGCTTAGAAAAGAGACTTTTAGCTGCCCATTTGGGCCTTCATGTTAACCACTTTAAGACCGGAAGGATTTTCCCCCTTAATTACCAGGCCCTATTTTGCGATTCGGCACTGCGTTACTTTAAAGGACAATTGCGCAGTCGTACGACGCTGTACCCAAATAAAGTTGACATCCTTTTTTTCCCACAAATTTTGAAAAAAACAAAACAAAAAAAAAAACAATATTTTTCACATTCTGCTATATGACATTCCCAAAAAAAAATAAGTAAAAATCTAAATCTTTTAACATTTTAGGTCAATAAGCGTATTTTGATTAGTTTGCGCAAAAGTTATCGCGTCTACTAACTACGGGAAAGATTTATGTCATTTTTATTGTTTTTTTTTTTACTAGTAATGCGGCGATCTGCTATTTTTTGCGGAACTGCCACATTGCGGCGGACAGATCGGACCCCTAACTGACATTTTTGACACTTTTGCTACAGTAATCAGTGCTAAAAATATGCACTGTTACTGTAATAATGAGACTGGCAGGGAAGGGGTTAACATTATGGGTGATCAAGGGGGTTAAATGTGAGCCTAGGGGAGTGATTCTAAGTCCCGGTTCACACTTGTGCGATGCGGGAGGGCTGCGAATCCGCAGCCTGTTCCCGCATTGCAAACGCACCCCTGGCAGTTCACACTGCCATATGCGATACGCTGGGGGTGTCAATGAAATCTTAATGACACCCCCAGTTTGATCGCATATCGCAGTGCGATCTGACAGTTCGCATCAGGATCTGATCCTGATGCGGCTGGAAAAAAGGGTCATGTGCGTGTTTGGTGCGGATACAATGCGAATTCAGCCATACAAAGTGTATGGCTGAATTTGCAACCACACCTCCGATCGCATGTAATAAAGGAGCAGTGCGCTCCGAATTACATGCGATCGGCGCACTCGCAGAAGTGTGAACCGGCCCTTACTGTGGGGGCCTGGTTTCTGAAATTACCATAGAGACATGTGATCCTATATAGAAGGAGCACAGGGTCTCTATGACCATTCCAGGGGGAAGAAGAGTCAGCTTTAAACAGCCGACCGACCTTCTTTCACGCATCGGCTTCCTCGCTGCCGAGTGGGGGCGGGAACGTGCCGCCAGTAGGACGCGCTCGCCCCCTAGTTTCCTGTGCGCGACCAACGTACCCCTACGTCTGTTTACGCAGGAGAGCCACCCTGCTGCAGTAAACATGCGGCGGGTGGTCGGGAAGGAAATCACTACATCAATCTAGTTTGTAGAGTCGGTCAATAAAATGGTTACAGGTAACGCTGCTCCAGGTGAGTCTGCTGGGCTGAAAGTAAACAAACACCCAAACCGAGGTACACGCCCTACGACTGCTGCAGAAAATCATGGATGAATGGATGAGGAATTGGCTGCACTCCCATAAGATGCAATTTCAAAAATGTTTTTTCAGGAGAAAACAAAAATAAGCAGAGATGATACAAGGCTTACAGCAGGGGACAAAAGGTGACACGTTTCAGACAACTTGCGTGCTTTGTCAAAACCATACACATGCAATCACATACAAAATATATAGGGTACAAGAATACCGGCCGGTTTTGAACTTTGAGTGCGATTTAACCCACTTTTATGAGTAGTTCATGGAATTAGTGTTTATTGCACTTTTGACATGTAACATTATGTATCTTTGACACTTTAATAAAGTGTAGCGCTAAAAATATAAGTAACTAGTGAAGAAGTTAATCCATAAACGATAATGTGAATAGCGAGTAAAAAATTAAATCCACAAACAATGGTATAAGAATAGTGACCAGGACAAATTATGGTGAGTGAAATCCCAGAAAATGAAGTCCAAAATAAATCCAGGTGCGGAATATTGTTCCTTCCATGAACACCCAGGGAAAGTGTAGGATGGGGACACCTCAGTGCACAGATAATCAAAGCAGCTTACCAGAGCGCCATGGCTACTCAAATAAATGAGAAAGCCTCTCCCAGCATGTAGATAAACAACCATACATCGGTGAATCCAAGAAGGTGGGTGATACCTCTTAATCTCTCCTAATCACTCCGTTTGGTCAGATAAACATCCCGTAAACCACATAAAGTATATTTATTTAAAAGCACTACTCACAATGTAAACGACAAATGCAGGCACATAAAGCAGACAGCTGAAGGGTTCAGTTGCGGCGTCCTGCGTGTATCCAAACAGCATTTACAGCAGTAAAGGAGGCCGGCTCCGTAAGGGGGCGTGTGGACGTTACGTCTGGAGTCGCCAACGTTTCGTCATCAAAAGACAGCGCATGCACAGTTACGATGTCAGCCCGCAACCATTTTTTTTTACGGGTACCGGCTGCCTGTAACGGGTATTTACGAGCAGCCCAAATAACAGGCGCTTGCCGGGACAATTTAAATTACCCGGGACAGGCTCCTATATGATGGGACTGTTCCGGCAAAAACGGGACAGTTGACAAGTATTCTTAATGTCTATATATTTTGTCTATGTTATTGCATGTGTATGGTTTTGACAAAGCATGCAAGTCGTGTGACACGCGTCACTTTTTGCCCCCTCCTGTAAGCCTTGTTTCATCTGTGCTTATTTTATTTGGTTTTTCTCCTGAATAAACATTTTTGAACTTGCGGAAGTTCTTACGGAAGTGCAGCCAATTCCTCATCCATTCATCCAAAATAAAATGGTTACTTTCTTCTTTATATTTTATTTTAGGGAAGTAGAGGAGTTTCAGGTTATTAAATGCAAATAAACGGAATCAGGAAATGGTGATATCAAAATACAATCTGCATTTCAGGTAACAACTTTTTAATATTTTTTCCCTCTAATGCACTTCTTGGACATTGGGTGGCTGTGTGTCATGTTAAAGAATATTCCATAATGTGACTTTTTTTTTTCTTTATATTGTGTGCTGCCCCTTGAATTTCTTACTAGCTTCTTCTTCATCTTTAGGCGTAAATCTCATCCAATTCAAGTGATGAGTGCCAAGCCTCCCTGCAGCCTTTCAGTGTTTCTGGTACCAGAGCCCGGACAATTAAGTATTTACAGTCTGCAGTTTAAATCAACATTCTGTTGTCAACAAGCTGCCACAAGAGAGAATAGTTTCCCACAGATTCAACATGACTAATGGAACCACAAACAGTAGTTATATTTGAAGCATCTCTATTATTTATTATATTGTCCATGTTTTTCCCTTTAGAGATTTAGAAGGTGAAATGGTTGAGCATCCCTATACTGGTACATTCTAATACATGAATAAAGCTAGCCATACTCTAAGCAAATTTCGTCCCATTCCTGATGTACCGGCTGAAATTTGAGCTGTCGGCACCCTCCTGCTCCATATCCTTCAATCTGAAAAACAGAGGCAGCCTGTTCAATATTCTGACAGCTGTGGGTGCCGGTGGTCAGAACACAATAGCATTCAGGGATGATTTACCCAGCCACACTTTATCATGGATGTGAAGATCGATAGATTTCTCTTGTTCAGCCTTAAAGTGATATAAAAGGCAAATGAAAAAAAAAAAATAACAAACATGTTATACTTACCTGCTCTGTGTGGTGGGTTTTGCACAGTGCAGCCCCGATCTTCCTCTTCTCAGGTCCCCTCCGGGCGCTCCTGGCCCCTCCCTTCTGCCGTCTGCCCCCCAGAGTAGCTTGCTCTGAGGACACCCAAGTAGGTTAGCACCTGAGCTCTGCTCTGCGCCCTCTCTCTCCTCATTGGCTCACTGTTTGTGATTGTAATGGCTCCTGCTGCTGTCAATGGGAAGGGGGAGTTCCCAGAGAGCTGAGGCTCTCATGCACATTGCTCAGGTAAGTATTAGGGGGCTGCTACGCACAGATGTTTTTTTTAGCTTAAAGCAGAGTTCCAGTCGTTTTTGTGTTTATTAGAAATAAGCAGCTACAAAAAGTGTAGTTGCTGACTTTAAATAAACACACACTCACCTGATCCAGCGATGCGGAGGCCCGAACCCTTGGTTCTCTCCCGTGCCTCTCTCACAAGTGTGGGAACCTGGCTGTGACAGCTTACAACTTCACAGCGGGGTGCGACACCGCACATGCATGAGTCCTCAATGGCCGGGCAATCTTCTGGGACCTGTGATTTGTCCCAGAAGATTGCAGGAAAAGGGGAGAGGAGAACTTCCACTCAAGTTGCTTAGGGGGCCCAAGCTGAAGTGGGAGCGGGTACCTGTCAAAACTAGGTACCCACTCCCCCCCCCCCTCAAAAAAAATGACATGCCAAATGTGGCATGTAAGAGGGTGAGGAGTTCTTCAAGCGGAACTTCCACTTTTGGGTGGAACTCCGCTTTAATGCATAGAATGCTAAAAAAGCTTCTGACTTTAGAATCACTTTAAATCTTACAATGCTTGCCCAGCTTAATGCCTAACTCCACCTTTGCTATACATATAATTATCCAAAGTGGCCCAAACAAAATAATTTCCTTACTAATTGCTGCAGTGCTGTATACACTGTATGTAGCATCAGCTACATACAGTACATAGCGATGTGTTGCGGCAGCAGTACAGGAACTTCCCATTTTCTACCAGAACAAAATTGAGTTGGGCTGAGAGCTACTAAGCCATTCACAGGGAGACTTGTGTTTTAACAGTGAATACAAGGCTTCCTCTGAGTGGCTGAAGGGGAGAGGCAGGCAGATGATGTCATGATCTTTACCTTAGCCGTTCAAATGAAACCTTGTATTCATTGATAAAACACAAGGCTTCCTGTGCATGGCTGAGCACCACTCAATCCCACTTGATTTTGTTTCAGCAGCAAACTGAAAGTACTCATACTGCTGCTAGAACACAGAATTGTACTGTATGTAGCTGATGCTATGTGTGTATGGCAGCCGGTCCAACAGAAGCTGGATCACATTCAGAACACAATAGAACAGGGGAGATGGCTGTACTAACATTGGATTGTTAGTACAGTGGCTCCGACTGGAGCTGTCAGTTTTTCTTGTTCAACCCGCTGGGTTGAACGAAAAAAAAATTAGTGGTGTGTACTAGGCTTTAGGTATCTTTAATATTAACTTGATTACCCACTTTTCTACTGCAGTTTGTTTTTCATGGGCGGATCAGCGACCCTTTATTTTTTTTTACTCAGTGCTGTTATGAATGCCACTGGATTCATAGGCAATGTGTAGCCAATCTGCCTAGTAATCACTGGTGTGGTGCGGTTTGGTTAAGGGTATTTTATTATCCTGTCTTTGATTTTAACATGATGATGACATGAGTTTTTGTATATATTGTGATTGTTGGTATATCTAATTAATAATATTTATGTATCTGTTTTATCAGTGCCTATAAAGTCCATGTTGTTCTGGTTTCTCTAGTAATCACTGTGTACTGAGGGTTCATTAGACAGCTTGGCACACAGAGAAACTGTACTCAGTCCATCTGAGGGGCTGGGTACCATGTGATCACTGTGATTGGTAACCACAATGATCACATGGTACTGTTTACAGTGCTGATCCCTCCCCTTCCCCTACAACAAGGCAAGGAAAGAGATTAGGTAATTGTGAATGGGGACAGCAGCTGCAGATTTACTCATTCTACTTCAGTGACACAGGAATGGTCTTTTAACCCTTTTATGCTTCCCTCCTCGCCTACACATACTCTCCAGTCTGTCTCACCGTGACCTGTATATTAACCTGTATCTTATCCTGTACATCTAAACATCAACCCTTTCATCCCCATCCTCTTACTGTATGTGACCAGTACATTATCCCTGTCACTTTCTCCTTCCTCTGTGTATGGCTTGTATTTCATTGTATTCTTAAATTTCGTGTTTAGCCCCCCCCCCCAATGTTGGGAAAACATTTCCAAAAAATTGTGGCAAGAAACAAAATTGCCTTGGGTTTTCTACTTTTTAAAAAAAAAAAGTAATTTTAACCACTTAAGCCCCGGAAGATTTTACCCCCTTCCTGACCAGGGGGTATTTTGCGATTCGGCACTGCGTGACTTTAACGGATAATTGCGCGGACGTGCGACGTTGTACCCAAACAAATTTGACGTCCTTTTTTTCCCACAAACAGAGCTTTCTTTTGGTGGTATTTGATCACCTGTGTGATTTTTTGATCATGCGCTATAAACAAAAAAAGAGCAACAATTTTGCAAAAATAACAATATTTTTCACATTTTTTTATATGAAATTCCCCCCCCCCAAAAAAATGTAAAAATCTAAATTTTTTAACATTTTCGGCCAATTTGTTTTATGCTACATATGTTTGGTAAAAAAAAAAAAATCGCAAAATTGGTTTGCGCAAAAGCTATCGCGTTTACTAACAAAGGGAAAGATTTTTGTCATTTTTGTTGTTTTTTTTTAACGCGTAATGGCGGCGATCTGCGATTTTTTTTGCGGTACTGCGACATTGTGGCGGACAGATTGGACCCTTGACTGACATTTTTGACACTTTTGGGGTTACCAGTGACATTTATACAGTAATCAGTGCTATATATATGCACTGTTACTGTAAAAATACACTGGTAGTGAAGGGGTTAACTTTTTTTGAGAGGGAGGGGCTATGTGTGTCCCTAGGGGCGTGTTTCTAACTGTGATTGGCTGTGGCTTCAGATGTATGAACAGTGATCAACAGTAGAACCGTATGATCATCATTCATACACCGGGGAGAATGACAGGCGGCTTGTTTACACTAGCCGCCTGACTTTCTCCCTCTCCACCGACGATCGCGAGTGCCCGGCTGAGTGAGGGGCTGACCGCCGCAGTAAATAGTCGTGCGGCAGTTGGCAAGTGGTTAAGTGTTTTTGTACTCTTCTGGCATTTTTATTTTACCAGAAAGTAAGGGAAACAGCTTTTTCTTTTCAAAATGTTTGATCTTTTTTTGTTTAAATAGTAAAAATCTATCTGACACAAAAAGAATGACATATAAATAATTTGGGTACAGTGTTGAATAACAAAGTAATTATCAGTCAAACTATCACAGCACTGAAAACCAGGAAAATAGCTTGGTAATAAAGGTCTATTACAGGCTGGTACTTAAAGAACAACTAACAATCTTTAGAGAACAATGCTGTCTAAAAAAAATTATCTTATCTAACATGTTTTTAATCCTGAGACACCATTAAATCATTGCTGAGAAGGCTTATCTCCACTGGGGGGTTTTAAAAATATAATGGACTATAGCTGTGGAACAGATAATGGATTGTAATCACAGGTAGGAAATAGGAGATTAAATTACTTCTTGTAATAGTCATAGTTCCAAACAAAAAGCCTGGCCTCTTGCCTAAGAATTTATTTACGATATAGTGATACTTTATTCCAATGCCCTGTGATAACTCTGATGCTGCCTTCACCCATAGGGTGCCATGGCTTTCTCACAGCCTGTTTTAGTAAAGCCGGGTACACACAAAGAGATTATTGGGCGAATGACCATCTGTTTTTTTTTTTTTGCGTGCTATTCTGCACATCGAAAACAAATACATTACTAAAGTACGGAAATTCTCATACGACAAAATTCGGAAGTTATGCAGTGTATTTGTATTGTATCTTCGGACAAAAACTGTACTGATTAAATGAAAATCATATGATCTGCTATTGTACGGGGAAAAATTTTCGTGTTTGTCACTTCGGAAAATTTCAGATGAAAGCTGTGTACTAACGATTAGATTATTGTAGGATCTCTTCAAAAGTGATATTTTATGTGCAATATTCCAATTGTGTGTCCCTGGCTTAAAGCAGAGCTCCACCCAAAAGGGTAAGCTCAGTTTGTTTCCCCCCCCCCCCCTCTCTGCCACATTTAGCACCTTCGGGGAGGAGTGGGTACCTTTTTTTGACAGGTACTCATCCCCACTTCCAAGGATCTTGCTCCGGTTTGGCCCCTCCTCCTCCTTCCCCCGGCACCAGACAATTCACAAAGCGCAGCACGCTTGGCGCATGCGCAGTAAGGAACCACCTGTGAAGTCGCACCCCACACTTAACTCCTCTTGACATATTTTTTAGGTGAAACAAAATGACTTCAAACTATCCTGAAGTTAGATGAATTAGTGCACAATGAATTTGTATGGTCAGCAAACTTGCCAGGAACAGCAAGTTCAAGTGGGGTGGGTGTTATGGAGTGCCCATTTACTCAACATGCGTAAACACAAGCTCCTTTAACTCCAGTTCCTACAGCTCCCTGGGTTTGTATGCTTTCCTCCTTCAGCAGCTCACAGAGACCACACCTGATGAGGCAGAGGGGTAGCTGGTCAAGTGATCTGCAGCCAGGTGGGAGGCCCTCTATTGCCAGAACAGGCATGCGGGCAGCTTGTCAGGAGCCTAAATGCACACAGCTGCTCCAAAAGACCCATTAAATTTGGGGAACCCCTCCCCATTTGCTACCAGAGTAATGCACTTCCAATGAGGTAGCCTTTATTGTGTCTTCAGGTCTGGGATCTCTCCAGCTTATAACCTGTGTTACCTTGGAATTCATTGTGAGGGATGCTGTTTATGAGGATAAGCACAAGAAGCTGTTTGTGTATAAACTGTATTAATGAAGTACTGATTCTTAGCTGGACTCTGTTGCTTTAGTATCTTATAGAGTTTAAGCTATTCCGCAATATGTTGCCCCAACTGAGCAACAGAGCCACTGTTGTGAAGAGGCCATGTTTGTGCAGCTTTCAGAATCTGCAGTTTATGCATGCTCTTTGCCACTCTGACTTTGTTTTGCGTTATTGATTGTACTTTGCACCTGTTTAGTAAACTGCATCTTAGGGTGACTCTCTAATCATTTGGCTTGGTATGCATTCTGTTACATAAGTACTATCCTTCATCATTAAAAACATATTTCCAACCCTAAAGCTGTAAGGTGTGATCACCGATGCGATCCGATTCTGATGTGGACCAGAAAAAGGCTCCTGCACGACTTTGGTCCGAATTCGATGCAAATTCAGCCATACAGTCTGTATGGCTGAATTTGCATCGCACATACATTGCATGTGATTTGCAGCGCAATGCAGTGTGAATCACATGCTATGTCTGTCATCACTATAGTGTGAACAGGCACTAAGGCATGTCCTGTGAATTAAATGGTAATTATTTGGTGCAGTGGCCGTAAAGGTTTTTGTCTCTAATTGCTTCATTAATTTTATATAACGTCAGCCCTCTCCTGTTCCCAAAACCATAGAACCCAGATGTCCGTTATTTAGAGGGACTCTCCATCTTTGGAAACAAACTTATTCGGTCATTCTTTCCTCCTTAGTTGTCCCTTTTTTGGTCTGATGTATAGCCCTCTATAAAATGTGTTATTTAAAGTGGTAGTAAACTCTCCCCCATAACTTTTGCACATATAATCATCATGAAAAGCACTAAAAATCGCTGTATGTAGAGGTTACATTACTTGCTCTGCTGGCTTGTAATCTGTCCCATTCTTTTTGTTGACATCACCGACATATACGCATCTTATACTGCACACTCTTTGTGCCATCAGTCGAAGTATGTCATGTTCGTCATATTCGCTCTGAGATACCACGAGAATATAGTCTATTCCTGATACATCCCATGTGCATGCGTGCGATTACAGCCCTGGTTCACACGTATGCGTTCTGAAATTGCATTGTGGTTTATGCATGCAATGCAAAATAAACTTCCATTGGCCTCAATGCAAAATGGCCTTCCACTGACTTCAATGCAAAATGACCTTTCATTGACTTCAATGCAAAATCACCATTCATTAACTTCAATGCAAAATTGCCTTCCACTGACTTCAGTGCAAACTTGCCTTTATTTACTTCAATGCAAAATCACCATTCATTAACTTCAATGCAAAATCGCCTTCCATTGACTTCAATGCAAAATTGCCTTTATTTACTTCAATGCAAAATCACCATTCATTAACTTCAATGCAAAATCGCCTTCCATTGACTTCAATGCAAAATCGCCTTCCACTGACCTCAATGCAAAATCATTCATGTAAACCATCAATAAAGTGCTATTCGGTGCAATTAATGTGCAAAATATCAAAAATATTAAATAAAATAAAAATTAAAATATAAAGTGCAGATATTACAATGTAAAACTCCAAAAATGCAAACTGAGTGTAAACAGTCCATAAAACACAACATACAACACAATCTGTGGTAGTAGTTACCCAGGAAGTCCACTAGGGGCCGACTCAACAATTAGAATTATTCATTTATTTATTTAGCACACACCTGGTATTGTTATCGTAAGAGAGGTTGTATTTAGTAATTTAGAAAGGCATTCCAGCCAAAATACAATACACAATCTGAATAGACTAACATAAGATACATTGTATCGGAGTCATAATACCAGCAAATCTAGACATCATTAAATGTAACAAGTAGAATCCAATATTCAATACACCGGAAGGATAGCTCAGCGCGGCTATATAATACAGATGGCACCTCGAATTAGCCAGCTACAGATGACGCTGTGTTCACAGCGAAGCGCGTATAGCCATTGGCCGAGAGGCAGCCACGTGACTTCAGGTCGGAAAGGAGAACGCTGAGGAGCGATACACCACCGCACCTAACATAGGCACTTACAGGCTTTATCATGTTATATGTTTGTGAGTATTCCATTGTATTTTAACCTAATAAATTCACAGTTTAAACGGTCCTCACTATGTCCAGCAATTCTTTATTTCATGAGGACACCTGAGAATACCGCTTAAAGAAGAAGGATCGCTTCCAACATAGTCCAAACAGCTTTGCAAGAAACAACAGCTCACTCCACTATAATCTGCTTTAAAAACACCACATAGTGGTAAGTAGATACCCTAAGGGGGAGACCCCGAAGTTGCAAGACCAAGTATCCTGCTTCTGTTACCGCAAAGAACTGTTTTATGGACTGTTTACACTCAGTTTGCATTTTTGGAGTTTTACATTGTAATATCTGCACTTTATATTTTAATTTTTATTTTATTTAATATTTTTGATATTTTGCACATTAATTGCACCGAATAGCACTTTATTGATGGTTTACATGAATGGTTTAATCACCATTTTCTAAAATTGTTTTATGAACACTTATTTATATATTTAAAATAGCAGCGCTGCAATCACTGACCTTCACTCATTTAAAGCACTAGCACTTTTATTGCAGCAGGCAGCTAATTTATAAACACTTAATTGGATAATTATCACACATCCCATAAGCGCGAGGTCCACAGTCCCGATATTTTCAATGCAAAATCGCCTTTCATTGATTCAATGCAAATGCGCCTTCCACTGACTTCAATGCAAGGTCACCTTCCATTACATAGTTACACATTTACATAGTTACATTGTTAGTGAGGTTGAAAAAAGACACCAGTCCACCCAGTCCAACCTATGATGAGTGAGTGTGTGTGTGTTTTTGTCAATAGTAAATTGTATACCTCTGTATGTTGTGGTCGTTAAGGTGCCCATCTAATAGTTTTTTGAAACTATCAATGCTCCTTGCTGATACCACTGCTTGTGGAAGAGAATTCCACATCCTTACTGCTCTGACGGTATAGAACCCTTTACGCAGTTTAAGGTTAAACCATTTCTCTTCTAATTTTAGCGAATGGTCACGAGTCCTTTTATATTCCCTTTCACTGAAAAGTTTGTTCCTATGCTAGGGTCACCACCAGTACGGTATTTGTACATTGATATCATATCCCCTCCCAAGCGTCTCTTCTCTATAGAGAATAAGTTCAGTACTTGTAGTCTTTCCTCATAGCTGATGTCCTCCAGTCCCTTTATTATCTTTGTTGCCCTTCTCTGGACTCTCTCCAGTTCCAGCACATCCTTCCTGAGGACCGGTGTCCAGAACTGGACGGTACTCTAGATGCGGCCGGATTAAAGTCTTGTAGAGTGGGAGAAATGCAATGCAAAATCGCCATCCATTGACTTCAGTTCTAAATCGGAGTCCACCGGGCAGAAAGCCCGTGTGAAAGGACCCTTAGGAGGTGTGCCAGAACCCTTGCCGCATTTCTATGCCTCCTCCTATCCACAGTTCCAAACAAATACAAAAAAATTGTACTCTATGGCCCATACACATGATCCAAAAATCACACGAAAAATATCGCTTTCGAATCGATCGTATGATATTCTGATAGTTAGTACACAGCTTTTGAGAGCCAATCACAACATTTTATCGGATATTATCTGATTGGAAGAGCACGAAGATCGTACAATTTTTGTTTATTCAGTACAGTTGTCCTTCCAAAATACAATATAATACATGACATCACTTCCAATTTTTTTTTCTGTCGTACGAGAATTTTCATAACTTCTGTAAACTCTTCATTTTCGATATGCGACTAGCATACAAAGAAAAATGGACGATCTGTCGCCCGACATTCGGATCCTGTGTATGGGCCACACATCATCCATAAAAAGTTCATACAACTATTCTATAGGATGTGTACAATACCAGGAGAAATATTAGAAAATAAAGAAAAGGGAAAATGTTATTTATTTATTTTTTTTAACCGGTTGCCGACCGCCGCAGTATATAGTCTAGACTATATACTGCGGCGGTCAGCCCTGGCCAGGCAGAGTGACGTATGGATACGTCACTCGCCTGTCACTGACTTGCGAGCCTATTGCGGGCGGGCGCGCGCCCGCCGAGGCGCGCGCCCGCCGCGGCTCCTTCACAGACAAATCAGACTAGATGTCCGCCGGTCACACTACGATCGCTCCTGTGAAGGGAGAAAGGCGGAGCGGCTTATGTAAACAAGCCGCCCGTCATTCTCCCTGGTGTAAAAATGAAGATCTGACGGTTCTACTATGTAGAACCGTTGATCTTTGCTTTTACACCAATAGCCATGTCCCTGCACAGTTAGAAACACGCCCCTAGGACACACTTAACCCCTCCCTGTCCAATAATTTTAACCCCTTCCCTGCCAGTGTCATTTTTGCAGTAACAGTGCATATATATAGCACTGATTACTGCAGTAATGTCACTGGTACCCCCAAAAGTGTCAAAAATGTCAGTCAAGGGTCCGATCTGTCCGCCGCAATGTCGCAGTACCGCAAAAAAAATCGCAGATCGCCGCCATTACTCGTTAAAAAAAAAACACCAAAAATGACAAAAATCTTTCCCTTTGTTAGTAAACGCGATAACTTTTGCGCAAACCAATCAAAATACACTTTTTGCGATTTTTTTTACCAAACATATGTAGCGTAAAACAATTTGGCCGAAAATGTTAAAAAATTTTGATTTTTAAATTCTTTTGGGGGGAATTTCATATAAAAAAATGTGAAAAATATTGTTATTTTTGCAAAAATTACGCTCTTTTTTTGTTTATAGCGCATGATCAAAAAATCGCACAGGTGATCAAATACCACCAAAAGAAAGCTCTGTTTGTGGGAAAAAAAGGACGTGAAATTCGTTTAGGTACAGCGTCGCACGACCGCGCAATTGTTCGTCAAAGTCACGCAGTAAAAAATCGCAAAAAACCCCCTGGTCTTTTAGCAGCCAAATCCTCCGGGGCTTAAGTGGTTAACAAAAATAATCCTGTTTGAAGCTTATTTCTACTCAAAATTAGGAAATATTTGTTTTCTTTGGTTCTACTTTACTCACAATGATGATCCCTTTTAATCTCTGTAATACAGATTTAAGCAAACAGTTAATAAAACAGCATAAAAAAAAACATGTAAAAGCTTAGAAAACTATGGGACTAAAACAAACATTGTTTAATTAGAAACCAGAAACTCCTGTGATAGAAGTGTCAAGTCAGTGCCACTCAGTGCACATTCCTGACCTGCTCAGCAAGGGACACTTGTTGATCTGAACTCCTTCACATCGCTAAAGATTTCCTTCATTTAATTATAAAACAAAATAAGAACTGGCTATCATCCATCAACGACTGCAACGAACCGTTCATTTCATCAGTTCAGTCACGTCAAATTGAATGAACTATTCATCAGTTTTTCGTCCATTTTTCATCCGTTTTTCATCCATTTTTCACCCGTTTTTCGTCCGTTATTCATCCCTTTTTTTTTTTTTTACATCCACTACCAATGCAAAAACAGATGAAAAATGGACCGTTTGTCAGTTTACATCCGTTTTTCTTCCAATCTGTTTTTTTAACAGAAGAAAAATAAGGTTTTCATCCATTCAAAAAAAAATGGATTTTTGTAAGAACTTACCGTAAAATCCTTTTCTCTTAAGCTCATTGACAGACGTAGTCTTCTTGATTCTCAAGAGCTGGGTTATGTTGTCTCCGCAGGAGTAGGACTAGGCAGAATGACAAAACGTTCTGGCTCCACCCTAGGGGGCAGTCCCTGAGGGTATATCCTCCCTCTCTCTGCTACAGGGAATCAGTTCTGTTTAAAGCAGTACAGAGAAATTAACCCAACCCACTCAATGATAGAGGGGCGGGTACTACGTCTGTCAATGAGCTTAAGAGAAAAGGATTTTACGGTAAGTTCTTACAAAAATCCATTTTTCTCTATCGCTCATTGACAGACGTAGTCTTCTTGATTCTCAAGAGCTGGGACATCCAGAAGCAGTGCCACAAATGAGGGGTGGGATTGACAAAATCAAATCCAATCTAGAAGGCCCAACCGGTGCCAAACTAGAAGTTTTAAAGGCTCATTATAAACAAAGAATGAGACTAAAGAAAAATTTTCCAACGGAAAAAACCCTCGAGGTAGACCACTGGTCTCCTCAAATTGCGGCCTGCAAAACCTTGCGGCCAAATGAGGCATCAGACGATGCCATTACATCAACTTTATAATGTTTAGAGAAGGTATGCACCGACGACCAGGTAGCCGCCTTGCACACCTGGACCACTGACGCCTGATGGCGAAAGGCCCATGACGCACTAAGTGCCCGAGTGGAGTGCGTCTTAACAGGGAACGGGGGCTCCCGACCCTTAATAGAATAAGCCTGCACTACCGTCTGTCTGATCCATCTGGAAATGGTCGCGGCAGATGCAGGCAACCCCTTTTTGGGTCCATCTGGGATCACAAAAAGTGAATCCGTCTTGCGAAACGAGTCTGTCGTTTTCAAGTATACCCTGATCGCCCGGACCACATCCAAGGAGTGCAAAGCAAATTCCCGAGGATGACTGGGCTTAGGACACAGGGAAGGTAATACAATTTCTTCATTCAGATGAAATTCTGAAACTACTTTTGGTAGGAAGGATGGATTCGGACGAAGAACCACCTTATCTCTATGAACCACCAGATATGGTGAACGACAAGATAATGCGGCCAGTTCTGACACCCTGCGTGCAGAAGTAATAGCCACCAAGAAGGCCACCTTCTGGGACAACGTGGGTAGAGGAATCTCCCTAATATCTTCAAAGGGAGGTTTCTGAAGAACCGACAACACTAAATTAAGATCCCAGGGGGGTAACGGCGCGTGCACTGGCGGAGCCAGATGTCGCACCCCCTGGATGAAATTCCGCACCAAGGAATGAGTAGCCAAAGGCTTCTGAAAGAAGATGGCTAATGCTGAGACCTGACCCTTGATAGTACTCAAGGCCAGTTTCTGCTCAACCCCTTGTTGCAGAAAAGCCAATATTCGACTAATCGAATAAGACCGAGGACGGAACCCCAAAGGTTCACACCATGCAATGTAGGACTTCCATGTGCGATGATAAATCTTTCTGGAAGTCGCTTTCCTTGCTTCAACTAGAGTAGGAATAACTGAAGCTGACAAACCTTTGTCCTTCAGCACCTGGGTCTCAATAGCCAGGCCATTAAAGCCAGCGATCGTAAAGCAGGATGGAGGATCGGTCCCTGAGACAGTAGATCCTCTCTGAGAGGAAGTCTCCACGGGACTTCCGCCACCAGTCTGACCATGTCGGCGTACCAAGCTCGACGAGGCCAGTCCGGAGCTACCAGGATTACTGGGATTCCTTCCTCCTCTACCCTGCGAAGAAGTCTTGGCAGTAACGCGAGAGGAGGGAAGGCATATATTAGCTGGTATTGCCCCCACGGGGCGATCAGTGCGTCTGCGGTTTCTGCTAGAGGATCGCGGGAGCGAGCCACGAATCTCTGAACTTTCCTGTTGAATCGTGATGCCAACAGATCCACATCCGGGGTGCCCCACCGTAGGCACAACTGGTGGAAAACGTCTGGATGGAGGGACCATTCCCCCTGATCCAGGGTCTGACGGCTGAGATAATCTGCCTGCCAATTCTCCACCCCCGGAATGAACACCGCAGAGATTGCTGGAACAAATCGTTCCGCCCAGCGAAGAATGCAAGCCACTTCTTTGGCCGCTCGGACACTCTTGGTGCCCCCCTGGTGATTGACATAAGCCACGGCCGTGGTATTGTCCGACTGGATCCGAACCGGGCTGCCCTGGAGCTGCTCGGTCCAGTGAATCAGACAAAGTCTGATCGCTCTCAGTTCCAATACATTTATCGGTAATCTGGATTCTTCCGGGGACCAAAGTCCCTGGGCAGATAATTGACCGAGAATTCCTCCCCATCCGGATAGACTGGCATCCGTGGTCATTATCGTCCAATATATTGGCAGAAATGACTTTCCCTGGCTGAGCATTGGAGACCGAAGCCACCAAACCAGAGACTCTCTGGTCTGTTTGCTCAATCGTATCTGATTGTCCAGGGATTCCGGATTCCGATTCCATCTGAGGAGAATCTCTTGCTGAAGAATTCGGGTATGGGACTGGGCAAATGGGACTGCTTCGAATGAAGCCACCATCAACCCCAGAACCCTTATGCAAGTCCGAAGGGAAGACCAGCTGTTGGACAGTAACAACTGGACTGCTGATTGAATCTTTCGAAGTTTCCCTACCGGAAGAAACACTCTTGTCCTGACTGTGTCTAGAATTAGACCCAGATATTCGAGCCTCTGGGTGGGAACCAGAAAAGACTTTTGCTGGTTCACCAGCCACCCGAATTCCTGTAAAGAAATCATAGTAATTTCTATGTTTTGTAGCAAGGTCTGAGGAGACTCTGCATGAAGCAGAAGATCGTCTAGGTAACCTAGAATCGATATACCTCTTTGGCGCAGAAGTGCCAACATTGGGGTCAACACTTTTGTGAAGACCCGCGGAGCCGTGGCGAGACCGAAAGGTAACGCCACAAACTGATAGTGGTACTCCTCTACGGAAAAGCGTAGAAAACGCTGATGTCCTGCGAAAATGGGAATGTGAAGATAGGCGTCCTTGATGTCTATGGACGCTAGGACATCCCCTGGATGCAGGAAGGCTGCTACCGTGCGAATGGACTCCATTCTGAATCTTCTTATGTTGACGAAAGAATTGAGTGCTCTTAAGTCCAGAATTGGACGCACTTTGCCCTCTTTCCTGGGTATTGTAAACAGGTTTGAATAAAACCCTAAAAACCGTTCTGTCCAAGGAACGTGGACTACCACTCCTTGTAGTAGTAGATCTGTGACTGCTCTCCGCAGATCTTCTAGACGATCCGGAGATAGTCGGATATTGGAAGGGAAGAATCGCGCCGGTGGGAGAGATCGAAACTCGATCTTGTACCCTGACTTTATGACTTCGCAAACCCATTTGTCCGGGATTCTGGAAAGCCATGGATCCGGGAACCGGCGAAGACGTCCCCCCACCCCAGTTATGGGTGGGGGCGCACCTTCAGGCTTTGGAAGGTTTATCTTCAGGTCTGGAGGGGGCGGGCTTTTGCTTGCCCGACCAACGACCCCTGACGCCTCCTGTAGGAACCTTGGAGGACTTAGTTTTTTCACCCGCTGGACGAAAAAACCTCTTGTGAGCAGAAAAAGAAGGCCCTCGTCTTTGATGAGTTCCTCTACCTTTAAAATTTTGCGGTAAAAAGGTGCTTTTTCCACCGGTGAGATCCTTAATGATCTCATCTAAGTTGGCTCCAAATAGACGTTCTCCTGAAAAGGGGATATTAGCCAATGCTTTTTTGGAACCTTGGTCGGCTATCCAACCTTTTAGCCACAGTGTACGCCTGAGAACCACTGCTGAGACTGATGCTCGCGCCATTAATGGAGTGGCGTCTAACGCCGCATCACATACAAACTGTAACCCCTGTATCATTTGTTCCAACAAATCTGATACCGCCTGAGGGACTTCTTCTAAGTCCCGGCGTAACCACTTGGTCCATTCAGTTACAGCCTGCGAAACCAGACCAATAGCAATTATTGGCCTGAAAGCTGATCCAATCAAGGAAAACATGGTGCGAGACATAGCTTCTATTTTGCGATCCACTGGATCTTTAAAAGACGGAGTGTCTTCTAAAGGAATAACCGTGGCTTTATTCAATCTAGCAATTGGTGAATCCACCACAGGTGGTTCTGTCCATTTCTTAATCAGGGTTTCCTCAAACGGATAACGCCTGTCAATGCGTTTGGAAATATTAAAAGTGCGTTTTGGCAGACGCCATTCTTCATCGATTGGATTGCCAAAACATTTGGGCAATGGAAAAACCTTTGCCACTTTGATGCGCTTTTTAGTCCCAAAGGGGATCTCAGTTTCAGCTATTTCTGATGGAATACCCTGTAACCTTAAGGTCTCTTGAACAGATACAATGAGTGCGTTTACCAACGCTTCCTCTCGGGCTATGGCGGATGCCGAAACATCCTCCTCACTGTCTGAAGAGACAGGACCCGAGACACCAATACCAGATGAAGTACCTGCAACTGCAGAAATAGGCTCAGAGTCTGAATCCGAGGTTTCAGATAATAAGGGGTTAGGCGGGGGTCGCTTTCTTGCGCCCTGTCCCTGACAAGCCACTTCCACCCGGGACACAAAAGTTTCCATAATGGCTGACAAAGATTCAATTGTCAATGGGGTGCTGGAGGATCCCGCAGACCCCTCGAGGGGATCCGGAGGAGATACATGAGTGGCAGGGTCCATGTTAATACAGGACACTTTTGCCAGCAATAAACAAAAAAACCTTTTTTTTTTTTTTTTTTTAAATTTTTTTTTTTTTTTTTTATGTGTCTCCCCCTAGCGCAATAGCGCCCCTCAGAGTACCTGCTTCTCGATCCCACAGAGAGAGAGAGGGACCCCCAAGGCTCACCAACCGATGCAGTGCAGTTTCCAACAAACTGCAGCCAGCGTCTGTCTTTACAGACTGGAAGGAGCTGTTTGCTTTTTCCCGGGCAGAAGGCGTGGCTCCGCCCCCTGTGTACGCCTTCCGACGTTCCCAGCCCTCCACGAGGAAGCTGGGCTCACAAAACATGGCCGCCCCCATAGAAGAGACATAAGACTCCAAAAACATGGCGGCCGACGTGACCTGAGGACATACATGCATTCGGTCTACGGCAAAATGGCGGCGGACCGCCGATATCGTCTTCCCAGCACATCCACCTGCACTCTGCTGAGAGGTGACATATGGATCTACAGAGATACACTGCACATAAGGTAGGATTATACCTCCTATGTTTGCTGTAATGTTACAGTCTGCTGGGTAGAGTGTTAGCTCTTGAACCAAGTCCACTTCCCACAAACACATGCTGTATTACAAGGGGGACTTGCAAGTGTCAGATATATACTGACCATATATGGAGGGGCCCATAATATATACTGCCTCATAATGAGGAAAAAAGGGAACGTTTACTCACCATACCGAACCGACAGGCACCCTCTCTTCATAATACCCTCTCCACCGAGGTGGGGGTTTGTGGACGCCTCGACTCTCTGGTCCTGGCGTCCAAGCGAGCTTTTAACTCGCAAAGTCAGTCCCTTTACTGGGACTCCGTCGCGGCCGACTCAGCGCACTGGTCTGCACGCGCTTTTAGGCAGAAACCGGGGTGACCACTGGATCTCACATCCAGCCCGTCGCCCGGCCCCGCATACTTACTTGAATATGTCGCGGCCGACCAAGCGCAGTGCCTGGTCTGCACGCGCTCGTAGGCCGGCTGGGGTGACCACAAGTGTCGCCCAGTCCGGCATTTTTGCTTGAAGATCTCACAGGAAAAAAACACTGGAGAAAAAACTACCTAAAAAATGTCTTTCTTTAAAGAAAAAAGTCTTGCCAGGACCAAAAGATCCCAGCAAGGAGCTTAGGTCCTTACTCCTGACTAGACAGAAAAAAACTGATTCCCTGTAGCAGAGAGAGGGAGGATATACCCTCAGGGACTGCCCCCTAGGGTGGAGCCAGAACGTTTTGTCATTCTGCCTAGTCCTACTCCTGCGGAGACAACATAACCCAGCTCTTGAGAATCAAGAAGACTACGTCTGTCAATGAGCGATAGAGAAATGGATATTGACGGAAGCGGATGTAAATGGATGATCATCCGTCGTCATCCGTTTTTCATCCATCAACAGATGGATGAAAAAACGGACAAATGGTCCATATGTGTGAAAGGGGCCTTAGTGCCCGTTCACACATATGCAATGTCAGATATCACATGTGATTCGCAGTGCACTGCTCTGAAAATCACATGCAATGTCTGTGTGTTTCGAATTCAGCCATACAGATTGTAATGCTTATTTTGCATTGTATTCGGACCAAAGTCACACAGGACCCTTTTTTTGGTTCGCACCAGAATCGGATCACATGGGTGTTCACACCTATGCGATCCAATTCCTGTCCGAACTCACAGTTCGCACTGCGATATGCGAACTGATCTGGGGGTGTCGTTAACTTTGTATTGACAACCCCAGCAATTTGCATATGTCAGTGTGAACTGCCTGCGAGTTGAATGCGATGCGGTAACCCACAGTGGATTTGCAGGGTTCCCGCATCGCATATGTGTGAATCGGCACTTAATCCCGGTTCACACTGGTGTGATGCGGGAAACCCTGCAATTCATTGTCGGTTCCCACATCGCACCTGAATCTCACACTGGTTCACATTGAACTGCGAACCACTGGGGGTGTCAATGTAAAGTTAATGACACCTCCAGATTGGTTCGCAGATCACAGTGTGAACTTTTAAATGGTGCAGGAATCGGATCGCATAGGTGTGAACACTTATGCGATCCGATTCCAGTGCAGACCCAAAAAGGGCCCTGCACCATTTTGGTGCGAATGCCATGCGATTTTAGCCATACAGTTTGTATGGCTGAATTTGCATCACGCACACATCGCATGTGATCTGCACAGCAATGCGGTGTGACTCACATGCGATGTCTGTGATCGCACTAGTTTGAACCCAATCTTAGGCCTAGTTCACACTTGTGCGGCTCTGCGAGCCGTGTTTTGCAGGGACACAGCCACTCATTCATTTAAATGGGCTGCTTGGTCTCCTGAAAACGCAGTGAAAAGGTCCCTGCTTCCCTTTTAAAATCGCAGCTCGCAATGCGGTTCCTAGTGCGGTAAGTGGCTTCTGCGATTTCCAATGTGCGCAGATGCCTTTAGGATTAATTTATTTTTTCTGTTCAGCCACTTACGTGAGCTAAAAAATGATCAGATTCCTCCATTCTCACAAGCAAGGTGTGTGAAGGAAACCTCTTCCCCCTGCTAAGATCTTTGACAGCAGGACTCTCTGCTCTCAGAATACAGTGATCAGTGGCTGCAGCCATTCGACAAAAGTTGAGATATACCGATACCAGTATGGGTGCCGATACCGAGTATTTTCATGAGTATTCATACTTGTCAAAATTCTCCCGATACCCAAAACGGATATTTTGCAGTGCAATTTGCATCCATACAAAATTAATGGGTGCAAATCGCACTGCAAAGAATCGCAATCGCATGGAATTTGAACAGGAATGCGGTTTCCGAATGTCATGTAGTTTCCCCCACCTCTCCTGTTTGAGCCCTGGCTAAAATTACTATGACAAGCCTGGGTTTACACAGGAACAGTGGGGAAAATGCATGTGAATCAGACAGGAATCTTCCCCATTCCTGTTGAAATTGCATGTAATTATTTGCAGTGCGATTTGCGGTCATTCATTTTGTATGGACAAAATCAGACCACATAGTATCAGTATTTGTATTTGACCAAAAGTATCGGTACTTGTATTCGCCGATAAAAAAGGGTATCTGTGCATCCCTACACAAAAGCTTTCCAACATTCCACTTTGACAGAAGTTGATCTAACAATTCCCTCTGTTCTCAGCTGCATAAGGAGCTCAGAGAGCTAGGGGAAAAGAAACTGTAGCTCACTGGTTTTCCCAGTGAACAGCTGTGCAAGTCTAATCTTCGGAGGAGAGCAGGCTGAGTTCCCAGCTCATCCAGAAAATGGACCATGCTTTGCTTTAATGCTTAGTATGGTCAGTTTGTAATAGGAAAGTAGAGGGACTGGCAGAATCACTGAGTATTTTAATACAAAAAGAAGAGGATCATATTTCATACAAGTACATGGTACAGCAGGCACATATCAGGAATAAAGGTTGGAGTAACATATTTTTTATAGCAAAACCTTGGACAGGTTTAACATTTCTTTCTCCCTAGAAGACCTGAAAGGTTAAAAGAAAAAATGCCCCCAATATGTATTGGGGTACCAACAATCAACCCCTAGAAAAGTGGTATAAGCCATTCCCTACTCTACAGGCAATTTGATTCTAAGAATATGGACCCAAAGTCACCATACCGAAGTCACACAGTACGCTATCCAACCAATGAAATGGCACAAACAATACAGGGGAAGCAATAAGGCTCTGCATTCAAAGATACACACCATGCCAGCAATGTCCATTATACAGAGATGCACACAGACACTATACGGTAATGTCCAATATACAGGGATGCACACATACTGGTAATACCCTATATAATCAGACAGACATGCACAGTATATGGGTAATGTCCTCTATACACAGCTACACACACACTATACAGTAATGTCCTAAATATATATATATATACTGTATAGTATACAAAATTTCCCCTATACACAGATACATACACACATAATACGGTAACATCACACTACGGTAACATCACACACATACTATACAGTAATGTCATATATATATAGATACACACCATGCCAGCAATTATACAGAGATGTACACAGACACTATACGGTAAAGTCCAATATACAGGGATGCACACAGACACCATACGGTAATGTACATATACTGGTAATACCCTATATAATCAGACAGACATGCACAGTATATGGGTAACACAGCTACACACACACACTATACAGTAATGTCCTAAATATATATATATCTATATATATATATATATATATATATATATATACTGTATGTCATACAAAATGTCCCCTATATACAGATACATACACACATAATACGGTAACATCCCCCTTATACACAGCTACAAACACACACTATACAGTAATGTCATTTATATATATATATATATATATATATATATATATGGATATGTATATATATATATACATACATACTGTATATATTATACAAAATTTCCCCTATTATACACACATAATATGGTAACATGCCTTCCTTACACACTGCGCCACACACACTATACAGTAATGCCATATATATATATATATATATATATATATATATATATATATATATATATGCTGTATATTATACAAAATTTCCCCTATACACAGATACATACACACATAATACGGTAACATCCCTTATACACAGCGACACACACACTATACAGTAATATTATATATATATATATATATATATATATATATATATATATACTGTATATATTATACAAAATTTCCCCTATACACAGATACTGTACATACACACATAATACGGTAACGTCCCTTATACACAGATATACACACACTATACGGTAAAGTCTCCCCTACTCGAATACACACACAATACTATAATATCCCCTAAACACAGATACACACACTGTATATAGTAATGTCCCCTATACACAGATGCACACACTGTATACAGTAATGTCATTTATACACAGATACCAATACTGTATGGTAATATCCCCCATACACAGATACGGACACACAAAACCAATAACATCCCCTATACACAATTGCACACACACTATACGGTAATGTCTCCTATACACAGATGCAGATACACACTATACAGTAATATCCCCTATATACATGTACACTATAGGGAGATGTCCCCTATAAACCGATACAAGCACACTATACCGCTTATGACCCCGATACATAGGTACATGCTAACTATATGCTAATGTCCTCTGTACACAGATACATTTCTCCCATTTACAGATATATACACAGTATACATGAAATCTCTTCTTCCAGATGCTGACACACTGTGAGCAGATAGTAATAGATAGTAATAGAGAGAGGCCTTTTCTCACCTGAACCCAGAGCCCCAGTATACACAGGATGGAGGGAATCATTGAGGCGTACAATCTTCTCCTCTGCTCCATCACCATTGATGTGAAGTGTCAGCAGACAGACAATAGAATGTGGAATTGGAATGTGGAATGGAGGCCTGATGTTAGTGTGTAGCCAGGAATCATGGAGGAGAAGACAGAGCCGAGATGAGGAGACATCTGCATCTCCTCTCATCAGGACCAGAGAGATCCCTCCTCACATGACATCATTCTCTGCCAGCTCACTGCCCCTCCTGCAGCAGATTATTCTATGCCTTCCACTGCACACACCCAGCATTGCCTTCTCACTAATATTAAAGGATGCCAAGATGTGTAAATCCCATGGTGCCCCTCCCCCCAATCCTCTCTACCAATATGCCATGATGCAGGACAGTGAATACAGTATAAGCCCCTCTTCAGCAGCAATAGATAATGCAAAAGTGTGTGTATAGCCATTAGCCAATAGGCATTCCTCAATAAAAATCCATGCTGCTGGGCAGAGTATATAACATGGAGCCCCTCTTATCTGTGCAGTGAATGTTCCCTCATCATCAAATACATCTCATATTTCCAGGTATTGTTTATATCCAGGACCTTCTCCTCACCAATACTGTATGGTGCCAGACACTACATACACCCTACATACCTATTCCACAATAGTACGCAATGCCAGGCCGTGGATATATCCAGGTGCCCCTGTTCAACAATGTTTAATCATGCTAAACAATGTATATACCAAGGTGGAGCTTCTTCCCACCAATACTACACAATGCCAGATGCCAGACAATGTATATACCCAACAGTCCCTCCTTACTAATATTACAGGATGCCAAGCAATGAAAATACCCAAGATGCCCTCTCACCATTATTACACAATGCCAGGCAGCGTATACTGTATGTTCAACATACAGTGTACACAAAGCAACATATGCCAAAGTACTTGTACCTACACTCTCAGGAGTGTAGGGGAAATTCTTCCACCCCCCCCCCCCCCAGTAAAGATACTCCCTCACGGCACTGAACCCCCTGGCTCCCAGCCCACCACCCCAGTACAGACCCACCCCCTCAGCCAGGGGCATATCATGAAATCAGTGGGCCTGTGTGCAAGATAAAAAGTGGGCCCTAGGCAAAAAAAAAAGTGGCGTACACATCGCGGTGCTGTGAAATGTGGGAGTGGCCTAAATTGCGCTAAGTATTGGGCGTGGCTTAAAGGGAGTGTGGTTTAATTGAGTTTGAGATGCCTTACATAGTGTAGAATGCGGTATTGTTAAATAGGGAATGTACAGTGTGGAGTGTACGGCAGTGGGTAATATGTGCAGGTGAGGAGTACAGTGTATGGAGGTGGGTAGTATGTGCAGGAGAGGAGTGCAGAATGTATGGAGGTGGGTAGTATGTGCAGGTGAGGAGTACAGAGTGTGTATGGAGGTGGGTAGTATGTGCAGGAGAGGAGTGCAGAATGTATGGAGGTGGGTAGTATGTGCAGGAGAGGAGTGCGGAGTGTATGGAGGTGGGTAGTATGTGCAGGAGAGGAGTGCGGAGTGTATAGAGGTGTGTAGTATGTGCAGTAGAGGAGTGCGGAGTGTATAGAGGTGGGTAGTATGTGCAAGAGAGGAGAACAGAGTGTATAGAGGTGGGTAGTATATGCAGCAGAGGAGTGCGGAGTGTATGGGGATGGGTATTATGTGCAGCAGAGCAGTGCGGAGTGTATGGAGGTGGGTAGAATGTGCAGGAGAGGAGTGCAGAGTGTATGGAGGTGGGTAGTATGTGCAGCAGAGGACTGTGGAGTGTATGGAGGTGGGTAGAATGTGCAGGAGAGGAGTGCAGAGTGTATAGAGGTGGATAGTATGTGCAGGAGAGGAGTGGGGAGTGTATGGAGGTGGGTAGTATGTGCGGGAGGGAAGTGCAGAGTGAATGGAAGTAGGTAGTATGTGCAGGTGAGAAGTTTAGAGTGTATGGAGGTGGGTAGTATGTGCAGGAGAGGAGTGTGGAGTGTATGGAGGTGGGTAGTATTTGCAGGAGAGGAGTGGGGAGTGTATGGTGTTGGGTAGTATGTGCAGGAGAGGAGTGTGGAGTGTATAGAGTTGGGTAGTATGTGCAGGAGAGGAGTGTGGAGTGTATGGAGTTGGGTAGTATGTGCAGGAGAGGAGTGTGGAGTGTATGGAGATGGGTTGTATGTGCAGGAGAGGAGTGCAGATTGTATGGAGGTGGGTAGTATGTGCAGGAGAGGAGTGCAGATTGTATGGAGGTGGGTAGTTTGTGCGGAAGAGAAGTGTGGAGTGTATGGAAGTAGGTAGTATGTGCAAGTGACAAATATGGAGTGTATGGAGGTGGGTAGTTTGTGCAGGAGAGGAGTGTGGAGTGTATGGAGTTGGGTAGTATGTACAGGAGAGGAGTGTGGAGTGTATGGAGGTGGGTAGTATGTGCAGGAGAGGAGTGTGGAGTGTATGGAGGTGGGTAGTATGTGCAGGAGAGGAGTGTGGAGTGTATGGAGGTGAGTAGTATGTGCAGGAGAGGAGTGTGGAGTGTATGGAGGTGGGTAGTATGTGCAGGAGAGGAGTGTGGAGTGTATGGAGGTGGGTAGTATGTGCAGGAGAGGAGTGTGGAGTGTATGGAGGTGGGTAGTATGTGCAGGAGAGGAGTGTGGAGTGTATGGAGGTGGGTAGCATGTGCAGGAGAGGAGTGTGGAGTGTATGGAGGTGGGTAGTATGTGCAGGAGAGGAGTGTGGAGTGTATGGAGGTGGGTAGTATGTGCAGGAGAGGAGTGTGGAGTGTATGGAGGTGGGTAGTATGTGCAGGAGAGGAGTGTGGAGTGTATGGAGGTGGGTAGTATGTGCAGGAGAGGAGTGTGGAGTGTATGGAGGTGGGTAGTATGTGCAGGAGAGGAGTGTGGAGTGTATGGAGGTGGGTAGTATGTGCAGGAGAGGAGTGCAGAGCGCATGGCAAAGTTACATATAACAGTAAAACTGGTAAAGTGTTTGTAATCCCTTACATACTGTATACCTAGTAAAATGACTAGTCTCAGGTGATACACAGAGATGAAATAATTCCTCCTACAAATTTCCTAACAACTCCTAATAACTTGCACCAAAGTATAGTTCAGAAGGCAGGCTCTGTGAAATGTGTGACACAGCAGTGCCTACTCACAGGGTATAGTAAATACAAGTCACAGAATTCATGGAAGTAAATGTGCGGGGGATGGGGATCTTCACAAAGTAAATTTACAAACTTCAAGATCGTTCAGATTATTAGGATAAAGCTAGAAATAATTGAAATTCAATGTGGAAATGAATATATGATTTTACATTTAGACCATAGATATGCTTTACCACTTCCAGCCAAAGCCAATCCTGGCACTTCTCTCCTACATGTAAAAACTGTCATTTTTTTTTTATATTAGAAAATTACTCAGAACCCCAAAACATCACAGTATATGTTTTTTTTTTTTTTTTTTTAAGCAGAGACCCTAGGTAATAAAAAGGCAATCATTGCAGCTTTTTATGTCACACAATATTTGGCAGCAATTTTTGAAGATATTTGAATTTTCTGGTCCTCAGTCAGCACTACGGTAAACTTCTGCCACCAGGGGATTCATTCCCTGGTTTGCCGATTGCACGGGCGAGCCGGTAGAAGCCCCGGAGGGCGGTGGGAGGGGGTGGAAGCAGTGGCGTAGTGTGGGGGTGCTGGGGGGGCCAGCCGCACCGGGCGCAAAATCTGGGGGGGGGCGCATCCCGCAACCCCCGCAAGTGTCACTAGTTTAGGGGGCTTTTTAATGGAACACAGGGCCGACCGTACTCCTTAGATTACTTAAATTTAAAAATGGCGCCGCCCGGTGCCAGCATGTCACAGCGCATGCGCCGCCGCCGCTCGGGAAAGGCCATACACGTTCAGCTATTCCCAGGAATAGCTGAACATATATGAGCTTTCCAGAGCGGCGGCGGCGCACGCGCAATGACGTGTTGCCGCCGGGCGGCGCTATTTTTAAATCTATGGCGCTCAGGAACAGGTAAGTGTGAGACTCCTCCACAGCCGCACTACCTGCCATTATGCGGGGCTGCGGGCATACTACAAGAGATGTAGTGCTGCGGGGATGGTACACCTGTACCATCCTCTCAGCACTGCATCTCCTGTAGTATGCCCCGTAGCCCTGCATTCCCCTGCACCATGCCCGCAGCCCTGCATTCTCCTGCACCATGCTCGCAGCCCTGCATTCCCCTGTACCATACCCGCAGCCCTGCATTCCCCTGTACAATGCCCGCAGTCCTGCATTCTCCTGTAAAATGCCCGCAGCCCTGCATTCTCCTGTACCATGCCCGCAGCCCTGCATTCTCCTGCACCATGCTCACAGCCCTGCATTCCCCTGTACCATGCCCGCAGCCCTGCATTCCCCTGTACAATGCCCGCAGTCCTGCATTCTCCTGTAAAATGCCCGCAGCCCTGCATTCTCTTGTACCATGCCCGCAGCCCTGCATTCCCCTGTACAATGCCCGCAGCCCTGCATTCTCCTGTACCATGCCCCCAGCCCTGCATTCTCCTGTACCATGCCCGCAGCCCTGCATTCTCCTGTATCATGCCCTCAGCCCTGCATTCTTCTGTACCATGCCCTCACCCCTGCATTCTCCTGTACCATGCCCACAGCCCTGCATTCTCCTGTATCATGCCCTCAGCCCTGCATTCTCTTGTACCATGCCCGCAGCCCTGCATTCCCCTGTGCAATGCCCGCAGCCCTGCATTCTCCTGTACCATGCCCCCAGCCCTGCATTCTCCTGTACCATGCCCGCAGCCCTGCATTCTCCTGTACCATGCCCTCAGCCCTGCATTCTTCTGTACTATGCCCTCAGCCCTGCATTCTCCTGTACCATGCCCACAGCCCTGCATTCTCCTGTACCATGCCCTCAGCCCTGCATTCTCCTGTACCATGCCCGCAGCCCTGCATTCTCCTGTACCATGCCCTCAGGCCTGCATTCTCCTGTACCATGCCCGCAGCCCTGCATTCTCCTGTACCATGCCCACAGCCCTGCATTCTCTTGTACTATGCCCGCAGCCCTGCATTCTCCTGTACCATTACCATGCCCACAGCCCTGCATTCTCCTGTACCATGCCTGCAGGGGGGGGGGGTCAGTGTAGGAGGGGTCAGTGTAGGGGGGGTCAGTGTAGGGGTCAGTGTAGGTGTCAATGAAAGGGTCAGTGTAGGTGTCAATGAAGGGGGGTCAGTGTAGGTGTCAGTGTAGGGGAGTCAGTGTAGGTGTCAGTGAAGGGGGGGGGCGTCCGTGTAAGTGTCAATGTTGGGGGGGGGGTCAGTTAAGGGGTCAGTGTAAGTGTCAATGTGGGGAGGGGTCAGTGAAGGGGATCAGTGTAGGTGTCAGTGAAGGGGTCAATGTAGGGGGGTCAGTGTAAGGGTTCAGTGAAGGGGGGGTGTTAGTGTAGGGGGGTCAATGTAGGGGAGTCAGTGTAGGGGGGGGTCAGTGTAGGGGGGTCAGTGTAGAGGGGTAAGTGTCAGTGTAGGGGGGGCCAGTCTAGGGGTCAGTGAAGAGGTCAGTGAAGGTCTCGGTGTAGGGGTCAGTGTAGGTGTCAGTGAAGGGGGGTCAGTGAAGGAGGGGCAGGGAAAAAGGGCAGTGAAGGGGGACCAGTGTATGTGTCACTGTAGAGGGGTCGGTGTAGGTGTCAGTGAAGGGGTTAGAGTAGGGGGGGTCAGTGTAGGGGGTTCAGTGTAGGGGGGCCAGTCTAGGGGGGTCAGTGAAGGAGGGGCAGGGAAGAAGGGTAAGTGAAGGGGGGCCAGTGTAGGTGTCACTGTAGGGGGGTCCGTGTAGGTGTCAGTGAAGGGGTCAGTGTGGGGGTGTAAGTGTAGGGGTCAGTGTAGGGGTCAGTGAAGGTGTCAGGTAGGTAAGTGTAGGAATCAGGAATGCCAGTGTAGGGGTCAGTGTAGTAATAAGGTAGGTCAGTGTAGTGATCAGGTCGGTTAGTGCAGGAATCAGGTAGGTCTGTGTAGTAGTGAGGTAGGTGTCAGTGTAGGAATCAGGTAGGTCTCTGTAGTGGTCAGATAGGTCTCTGTAGGTGTCAGTATAGTGATGAGGTAGGTTAGTGCAGGAAACAGGTAGGTCAGTGTAGTGGTCAGGTAGGTCTGTGTAGTTCTCAGGTAGGTTTGTGTAATTGTCAGTATAGTAATTAGGTAGGTCAGCGTAGTGGTCAGGTAGGTCTGTATAGTGGTGAGGTAGGTCAGTGTAGGTGTCAGTATAGTAATCAGGTAGGTTAGTGTAGGAATCAGGTAGGTCTCTGTAGTGGTCAGATAGGTCTCTGTAGGTGTCAGTATAGTGATCAGGTAGGTTGGTGCAGGAAACAGGTAGGTCTGTTTAGTGGTCAGTGTAATTGTCAGGTAGGTTTGTGTAGTGGTCAGGTAGGTTTGTGTAGTGGTCAGGTAGGTCTGTGTAGTGGTCAGGTAGGTCAGTGTAGATGTCAGTATAGAAATTAGGTAGGTCAGTGTAGTGATCAGGTTGGTTAGTGCAGGAATAAGTTAGGTCAGTGTAGGAATAAGATAGGTCAGTGTAGGTGTCTGTGTAGTGGTCAGGTAGGTTTGTGTAGTGGTGAGGTAGGTCTGTGTAGTGGTGAGGTAGGTCTGTGTAGTGGTGAGGTAGGTCTGTGTAGTGGTCAGGTAGGTCTGTGTAGGTATCAGTATAGTAATCAGGTAGGTCAGTGTAGGAATAAGGTAGGTCTGTGTAGTGGTCAGCTAGGTCAGTATAGGTGTCAGTGTTGTGGTCTAGTAGATTTATGTTGGGGGCGCAAATTACTTACCTTGCCCCGGGCGCTGACAACCCACGCTACGCCACTGGGTGGAAGCATGGCTCCACAAATACGCAAAATTGGAAATTAGCATTACTTTGCATAATTGGCTAGGCACTGCTTTTATTTGCTATTATTTTGTTACAATGTAATTTGTTTCTTTTCCTTTTGATATGTTTTGAGCATACTTCTGCCATGTACTGAAATATACAGTGTATAAATTGACTGCTCTTAGGCAGCTCTAACAACCATTACAGATATTCTTTTTATGATAAGTAGATCAGTTATAGTAATTCTGTAAAATGGTTGTAAAGGCAGGTTCAATCTATGCAGTAAAATAAAAAACCTTCTACATGCAGCCCCCCCCCCCCCCCAAGACATACCTGACAGAAAGGCGGCTCAGGAGTGAGCACGCACGAGTTCCCCCATAGCAAGCTGCTTGCTACTAGTGCACTAATTGGGAGGAGGAACTAGGAGAGCCAGCGGGGGAAACCGAGGAGGATCGGGGCTGCTCTGTGAAAAACAATTGCACAGAGCAGGTGTCATATTTCACATGCTTTGTGATATGCCTTTAAATGTTATATGTATTTTCCTGCCCCTGGTTCATCCCCTCCCCTTAGCTCAGTTTATCCTGTATAGATAGCTCCACCCCTTTGTTATTTTTTCCCCAGTAATGCACCCCAGCCTTATATCTCATAGAGTGGATACCATTATGATCTTTTGACCAATCCGATGTTCATTGTTGTAAAATCCTCACAGTTTATGGATTAAACTTCACAAGATCTTCAAGTTGTCGTCTGGATCGAGTCACTGTCTGTTAATTCAGCTAAGATTGAGGGTTATCGCTATCTCATCACAACTGTAAATTACAGAGATCACACTTTCAATGCTTAGACTGGAGAGGCAGAACAGTCAAAAGATCATTAGAAAGATCAGTGAAATGTCTTTCATAGGATCCTTGCTAGCTCTGGATGTTATTATGGACACTGGAAATAGCAGCTAACAGACAGTGCAGGCATTACTACACAAGCCTGTATGTGCCTGCAAGCAAATCTCAGCATAGCACCCATCAGGCTCAGGAGGACAAGATTACTGCTGTGAATGTTCATACAACTGTGCCATTTTAACAGTTTATACACTGCCTCTGTATGCATTAGCACATGGCTTTTGCTCTGTGAAATCTTAAAAGACAGTCAGGCTCGGTTCACACATCTGCGATGGCAGACATTGCATGTGATTTGAAGCGCACTGCTCTGAAAATCACATTCAATGTCTGTGCGATGCAAATTCAATCATACAGATAGTATGGCTGAATTTGCATCTGATTCGGCACAAACACGCACAGAACCCTTTTTTGGGTCCGCAGCAGAATCAGATCGCATGGTGGTCCACACCTATGCGATCCAATTCATGTCCGAATGTCAGATCGCACTGCGATATGTGAACTGATCTGGGGGTGTCGTTAACTTTGAATTGACACCCCCAGCGATTCGCATATGGCAGTGTGAACTGCCTGTGTAGGAATGCGATGCGGGAGCCCGCAGTAGATTTGCAGGGTTCGCAAATCTATAAGATTCGCATCGCATAAGTGTGAATCGGGACTCAAAGTAAACTTTTCTGCAACTGCTGCTTAGGAAACCTGAGTTTAGGCACAGCAATTGATACATGAATCTGCTGCTGGAAGAAATTTATTATTAACCCTTTCCTTGTTAGCCACAATGTTTCAAAGCAATATACAATCTGGGGAAACTAATACACAACCAGAATCATACTCCTTCCAGATCAGGAATTAAACCCTGAACCAAACAAAAGAGAAAAACACTCAACAAAACCAACCTGGAAAGTGCAAGAAAATCTTAAACCTGACAAGGAAGAACTGCTGTTTAATATCAATGATTTATGGTCTAATACTGTTAAATGCATGTCCCACGCCACTTCCTGCTGCATCATGAACACCTGTCTCTCGGCCTCAGGGTGTGGATTATTGAGTCCATACCTGCTACTTTGGCGCCTGCAGAACGTTTTAAGAGATTATGCCAAAGGGAGGCCTATTGGATATATACTTTGGACACTTTAGTGCCGGGTGGTTTGAACGAAGAAATTGAGACTAACACTCTCATATGATTCCATCCAATAATTTTGGATTGGACATCTGAGAGTAATGCCCCACCACCTTGTTTATACACCCTTTTATAACAATTATGTATGGAGCCAGAATAGGATACATTAGTGGACGGTTATATTGGCTGATGGTCTTTTAGATGATTTTTATCCTCTTTTCTACGGTGTTTTTTATATATATATGTATTTTTATATATTTTTTTATATATATTTTTATATATATAGAAAAACATTTTTTAAAAAGAATAATGATATTCTTTAGTATAATGATACCATACATATATTTACGGTTTTATCATTATTATTATATCATTGTATTATGATAATATATCCCTATGTCTAACAATATGTGGATGTATACATATACAATGTGCATTTTATCATTATTTTATTATATTATTTTATTTTATTATTTTTAGTTTTATTTTTATTTTTATTTTTTCATTATTCCTTTTTTTCAATTTTTCATTTTTTCTTATATTTTTTTCATTTTTTATTTTCTCCAACCATTATTATCATTATTATTTTCTATTATTTACATTATTATTTATTTTATTCTTATTTTTATTTTTATTCTTATTTATTTTCACATTAATTCCTATTCCCATTTATTCCAAAAAATTTTTTGTTGAGAACTAGTTGTAACAGATTTTTTGTTACTATATATTTGACTACTGCTCTGGTTTCTTTTCATAATGTACACTGCCCCTGTTCAGTATCACAGCGGGTTCCTCTTGAGTGAGGATTATTGGCACTCTTTAGGACCCAGCTGGCTCTGCCTCCTGGTCTACTTAAGCCCTTGAGCAAAATGGCGCATTATCGGCCTGAGGAAGGAGCGCATGCTCCGACAACGCGTCGCCGGCGCCAGTACGTATCCCGGAAGTGACGTCAGAGCGGCCAGCGCTGTGTCCCCAGTAGACGGGAAGTATCGATCCTCCACTCGCTACAGCCCGATGCTTTGAGACCGCTTGTGCCATCCTGAATTTGGACACTGGGATTACCATTTCCTTTACCACTGATATGCTGTTTTTATATCATCGTTTGTGAGTACCTTTCTATTTGGTCTATTAAACGTTTATCCAGATATACTGCACTTAGTGTGGCGCCTGTTTTTCCTCCTATTACAACTAGAGGACGCTATCAAGCAATTGAATGTTGCTTATGAGAGTAACCCAAGATTGTGCTAAATATACTGATCTCTTAAAGCGGTACGGCACCCAAGGGTCATTGGAATATTGGGTGTATGCTTTAGGCCCCCCAACCAGAGGGAGGAGGGGGAGGCGGACCTCCTTTTACAAATAGGATTGGCAGCAAGGATGGGAAATGTCATTATAATGGGGGACTTTAATTATCCAGATATAGACTGGGCAGAAGGAACCACGCATTCAGCCAAGGCTCGGCAGTTCCTAAATGTTTTGCAGGACAATTTTATGGGTCAGATGGTGAACGCATGTAAGGTTCTGGCACTCTCAGTGCCTCCTATCACATTATTTCCGGGTGATTTCCATCTACCTAGATAGAAGAAACACATATAGGTGTGTTTCCCTTTAAGACTGATGCTGTCATCACTCAGCGCCGGACTAGATGGCTATTTAAATCGCCGGTTCTCACTCACATGTGTTCGTTCAAACACCCTTACCTGGATGCTAACTTGGCTTGAAGCTTTCATGCTTGCAAGCATACCTCGCTGACGGAACCTCGCTGCGCTGATCCCTGTATCCCGCTTCTGGATCATCCGCTCCTCCTGAACCAACCTTCGGCTGTATTGCTATTAGTGCTAAGTACCCCGCAGGGGAACCCTTTATAAACTTATACTAAGCTTACACTATCTAGCTCTGCATAGTAAAGACTATTTATCACATCTGCATATCTAGATTGCTAGCTCTTAAGACTACTGCTACTATTTCCTTCACTGGGTTGATCTCTCTTGTATGTCCACCTGCTACTCTGTCATCTGCTACCATACATGATTGCTAAACCTACCTGCATCCATCCGCTACTGTCTTACCTTCAAGTGTCTGTCACCTACCACCTCCACTCAACCTGTCTTTTAAATCTTCAGCACTGTGTTACTACATACATAAAGTCACTCTAGGAACCAGCTTGTTGAGTGTGTGTATTTACTAGCTGAATTAAGACCTTCCACACATGATGAGTCATTGAGGTTGGGAATGGTATCTCAGCATCTCTCTTACATGACTACTGAAGTGGAATATTTCTGCAGCTGAAAATCCACACCATACATGAAACGCAGGAGCGTTACAGATTGAACGAACCTACAAATGGATTCAGCAGAAATAACCACTCAGGTGACAATTAAAACAGCAAGTAACTGCGTTAATACACGCACTTGCTGAATTAAAAGAAGACAATCAGGCTCTGTCGCAGCAGGTAATTAGACTGACACAACTTACCTCTGCTCAGTCTCCTGAACCCAAAATAAATCCTCCTTTGGTATTTACAGGCGATTGCAAAAAATTTCACGAATTTAAAAACGCATGTGAGTTACTTTTCTTGTTAAGACCCCGTACCTACCTTACTGATCATATTAAGGTTTGTACTATTATTTCTTACCTAACAGGCGATCCTCGGGCCTGGGCAGACTCTCTTTTTGAGAAAAACGACCAGCTTCTCAGCTCCTATGCCTTGTTCCTAGCAGAACTTACTAGCCTATATGATGATCCCAATAGGCAGAGTACTGCCGATTTTCAATTAAGATCCTTGAACCAAGGTGGGAGACCTGTGGAAGACTTTGTCGCAGAATTCAAGAGATGGAGCCTTGATTCAGAATGGAATAATGCATCTCTGAAAACCCAATTTAGGCTTGGCCTATCAGAAGCCGTTAAAGACGAGCTCGCCCGAGCGGATCTGCCAAAAACCCTGGATGCATTGATACAACTCAGTATCACCATAGATAGAAGACTACGAGAAAGGAAGTCTGAAAAAATGGGAATGCCATTATCCAGTTCTTCTCGGATTTCGGCCATTGACCCCACTCCTAAACCCGCTCCAGGTAACCACAGACCCAGGCTACCTAGGGAAAAAAGGAAACCTAATAAAAATGGTGATCCTGCCTGGTCATGGTCCAAGCCTGCCTTAAACAGTCAGCCTTGTCACTCTGACACATCCCATTTGAACCCTGATCCTACAGAGATGGATGAAGAGCCTATGGAGATTGGTGCCGTACATACTAAGTTGTCCTTACAAGAAAAAAGAGATCACAGGAGAATCTGTGGCCTTTGTTTTTATTGTGGTGAAGGAGGACATTTCATTACATTCTGCCCAATCAGACCCCATAGGCCTAAGGCTCTCCCAATGGAGGCCAGACGAATCCGAAGGGTCTTCCCTGAAAAACAGCCTGGAAATTACCAAGGCTGTTGCCAGCCCTGTCCCCGTTCTATATCAGAAAAGGACACCCAGAAATTGGCAGATGTTGGTATAGATACTCCTATTTTTGCAAGCACATTTTTAGCTTCCAATGAAAACATTGAGATTCTTGCACCTGACTGCGTACGCGCTTCTAATGGCACGGTGGTATGTAGGAAGGATCTGAGGATGTTTGAAGAAGCATTGGTTGCTAGGACTACTAGGATTACTTCGGATGATTATGCGTCCGATTCTAGTGAGGGGTTCATGTAGCAGACCCCCTAACAACAACTTATCCGATTCTCGTATCGGCAACCAGTATTATCCGATTCTCATATCGGCAACCATTTTTTTTTTTTTTTCCGATTTTCATATCGGAAACCAGTCTCATCCGATTCTCGTATCGGCAACCAGTCTTATCCGATTCTCGTATCGGCAACCATTTTTTTTTTCTCTTCCCGATTTTCATATCGGCAACCAGTCTTATCTGATTCTCGCATCGGCAACCAGTCTCATCCTATTCTCGCATCGGCAACCAGTCTCATCCGATTCTCGCATCGGCAACCAGTCTCATCCGATTCTCGTATCGGCAACCAGTATTTTCCGATTCTCGCATCGGCAACCAGTATTATCCGATTCTCGTATCGGCAACCAGTCTTTTCCGATTCTTATATCGACAACCAGCCTTAGAGGCCTTCCGGAGCCGGCCTTACGGGGGGGGGGGGTACTGTAAGGTTCTGGCACTCTCAGTGCCTCCTATCACATTATTTCCGGTTGATTTCCATCTACCTAGATAGAAGAAACACATATAGGTGTGTTTCCCTTTAAGACTGATGCTGTCATCACTCAGCGCCGGACTAGATGGCTATTTAAATCGCCGGTTCTCACTCACATGTGTTCGTTCAAACACCCTTACCTGGATGCTAACTTGGCTTGAAGCTTTCATGCTTGCAAGCATACCTCGCTGACAGAACCTCGCTGTGCTGATCCCTGTATCCCGCTTCTGGATCATCCGCTCCTCCTGAACCAACCTTCGGCTGTATTGCTATTAGTGCTAAGTACCCCGCAGGGGAACCCTCTATAAACTTATACTAAGCTTACACTATCTAGCTCTGCATAGTAAAGACTATTTATCACATCTGCATATCTAGATTGCTAGCTCTTAAGACTACTGCTACTATTTCCTGCACTGGGCTGATCTCTCTTGTATGTCCACCTGCTACTCTGTCATCTGCTACCATACATGATTGCTAAACCTACCTGCATCCATCCGCTACTGTCTTACCTTCAAGTGTCTGTCACCTACCACCTCCACTCAACCTGTCTCTTAAATCTTCATCACTGTGTTACTACATACATAAAGTCACTCTAGGAACCAGCTTGTTGAGTGTGTGTATTTACTAGCTGAATTAAGACCTTCCACACATGATGAGTCATTGAGGTTGGGAATGGTATCTCAGCATCTCTCTTACATGACTACTGAAGTGGAATATTTCTGCAGCTGAAAATCCACACCATACATGAAACGCAGGAGCGTTACAACGCACCGACAAGAAACAACGCGGTACTTGACCTACTGATTACCAACAATACAGACCTGATCATGGATATAGAAATATGGGGCAACTTAGGAAACAGTGATCATAGGTCAATTAGTTTCAGTATTAATCATAGTAATAGGAAATACAAGGGTAATATAAGGACACTGAATTTCAAAAGAGCCAATTTCCCAAAACTGCGCTCACTGCTAGAAAATATCAAATGGGATAGAACCCTGGAAACAAAGAACACAGAGGAAAAATGGGAGTGCTTCAAGAGCATACTAAACAAAGGGATTGGCCAGTGCATTCCAAAGGGAAATAAATTTAAAATAGCAAAACTAAACCCTGGGTGGCTAAACTCCGACATAAAAATGCATATTAATACTAAAGAAAAGGCCTTCAAAAAATACAAGACTGAGGGGTCATTGGCAACATTCAAGCATTACAAAGAGTGTAATAAGAAATGTAAAGACGAAATCAAGGCGGCTAAAATAGAACACGAGAGACATATAGCAGAAGAGAGTAAAAAGAACCCCAAGAAATTCTTTAAGTGTTCTGTAAGTATATAAACAGTAAGAAAGCGAGGCCAGAACACATTGGCCCCATAAAAGACGACAAAGGAAATATGGCCACAGAGGACAGAGAAAAGGCGGAAGTGTTAAATAATTTCTTCTCTTCAGTCTTCACAAAAGAATGGGGGGGGGGCTACACTAACCCAGATTGTAAGGCTAAACTAAATAACACACCTCAGGAAGTACCGCCATGGCTAACAGAAGATATACTTAGAACTAAACTAGAGAAACTTAACATAAATAAATCACCAGGGCCGGATGGCTTGCACCCGAGGGTTCTTAAAGAGCTCAGCCAGGTGATTGCCAGACCATTATTCTTGATCTTTAAGGATAGTCTACAGATGGGTATGGTGCCAGCTGATTGGAAAAAAGCCAACGTGGTACCAATATTTAAAAAAGGGCCGAGATATATAGACTGTCCACGTTACTTTGTCACTAACCAAGTACCTCCTAGCAAATGCACTATTCCACAGCTACAAACCAACATGTCAATGAACTTTAGGCCAGTTCCAGCACTAGATGCCTTAGCACCAACATATGCTCCCAAGTTACTTAACGTCAATGCAAAAGCCATCACAACTAACTCTGTTCCACCTGTAGTCATGCACCCAAAGTCTGAAAACACAGACATGTTACAGTTTGCTAAATACATGCTCCACAGAGAGCTCACTAAGACAGGCCTCACCAAGTTTGATGACAAGTCTGAAAATTACAGAGGCTGGAAATCCACCTTTAAGGCCACAATGAGTGACCTAGACATCATTGCCACAGAGGAATTAGATCTGCCCATTAGATGGCTAGGTCCCCAGTCTTCTGAACGCACCTAGAGGCTCAAAGCAGTTCATATTGACAATCCTGCGGCAGGTCTTAACGCTGCTTGGGACAGACTTGAACGTACATTTGGCAGCCGAGAGGCCATTAAAGATGCCTTATTCGAAATGTTGCAAAGCTTCCCAAAGATTTCCGCTAGAGACAATCTAAAGTTTCAAGAACTCAGCCATGTTCTATTAGAGTTTCAACTTGCCAAGGCTGACATCAACTTACCTGGTCTCAGTTACCTTTTGACACCCCTTGTGGTATTACCCCTACTGTTCTCAAGCTAACATATGGCATTCAAGAAAAATGGGCAGCGCTTGGATCAAAGTATAAGGAAAAACATCAAGTTGCCTTTCCTCATTTTTCCTACTTCTGGGAGTTCATCAAAAGAATTACAGACACTAAGAATGACCCAAGTTTCTCTTATGGTGACTGTAACCCTCTCAGTTCAGGTGTAGGGCTCGGCAGTTCCTAAATGTTTTGCAGGACAATTTTATGGGTCAGATGATGAACGCATGTAAGGTTCTGGCACTCTCAGTGCCTCCTATCACATTATTTCCGGGTGATTTCCATCTACCTAGATAGAAGAAACACATATAGGTGTGTTTCCCTTTAAGACTGATGCTGTCATCACTCAGCGCCGGACTAGATGGCTATTTAAATCGCCGGTTCTCACTCACATGTGTTCGTTCAAACACCCTTACCTGGATGCTAACTTGGCTTGAAGCTTTCATGCTTGCAAGCATACCTCGCTGACGGAACCTCGCTGCGCTGATCCCTGTATCCCGCTTCTGGATCATCCGCTCCTCCTGAACCAACCTTCGGCTGTATTGCTTTTAGTGCTAAGTACCCCGCAGGGGAACCCTCTATAAACTTATACTAAGCTTACACTATCTAGCTCTGCATAGTAAAGACTATTTATCACATCTGCATATCTAGATTGCTAGCTCTTAAGACTACTGCTACTATTTCCTGCACTGGGCTGATCTCTCTTGTATGTCCACCTGCTACTCTGTCATCTGCTACCATACATGATTGCTAAACCTACCTGCATCCATCCGCTACTGTCTTACCTTCAAGTGTCTGTCACCTACCACCTCCACTCAACCTGTCTCTTAAATCTTCATCACTGTGTTACTACATACATAAAGTCACTCTAGGAACCAGCTTGTTGAGTGTGTGTATTTACTAGCTGAATTAAGACCTTCCACACATGATGAGTCATTGAGGTTGGGAATGGTATCTCAGCATCTCTCTTACATGACTACTGAAGTGGAATATTTCTGCAGCTGAAAATCCACACCATACATGAAACGCAGGAGCGTTACAGATTGAACGAACCTACAAATGGATTCAGCAGAAATAACCACTCAGGTGACACAATTAAAACAGCAAGTAACTGCGTTAATACACGCACTTGCTGAATTAAAAGAAGACAATCAGGCTCTGTCGCAGCAGGTAATTAGACTGACACAACTTACCTCTGCTCAGTCTCCTGAACCCAAAATAAATCCTCCTTTGGTATTTACAGGCGATCGCAAAAAATTTCGCGAATTTAAAAACGCATGTGAGTTACTTTTCTTGTTAAGACCCCGTACCTACCTTACTGATCATATTAAGGTTTGTACTATTATTTCTTACCTAACAGGCGATCCTCGGGCCTGGGCAGACTCTCTTTTTGAGAAAAACGACCAGCTTCTCAGCTCCTATGCCTTGTTCCTAGCAGAACTTACTAGCCTATATGATGATCCCAATAGGCAGAGTACTGCCGATTTTCAATTAAGATCCTTGAACCAAGGTGGGAGACCTGTGGAAGACTTTGTCGCAGAATTCAAGAGATGGAGCCTTGATTCAGAATGGAATAATGCATCTCTGAAAACCCAATTTAGGCTTGGCCTATCAGAAGCCGTTAAAGACGAGCTCGCCCGAGCGGATCTGCCAAAAACCCTGGATGCATTGATACAACTCAGTATCACCATAGATAGAAGACTACGAGAAAGGAAGTCTGAAAAAATGGGAATGCCATTATCCAGTTCTTCTCGGATTTCGGCCATTGACCCCACTCCTAAACCCGCTCCAGGTAACCACAGACCCAGGCTACCTAGGGAAAAAAGGAAACCTAATAAAAATGGTGATCCTGCCTGGTCATGGTCCAAGCCTGCCTTAAACAGTCAGCCTTGTCACTCTGACACATCCCATTTGAACCCTGATCCTACAGAGATGGATGAAGAGCCTATGGAGATTGGTGCCGTACATACTAAGTTGTCCTTACAAGAAAAAAGAGATCACAGGAGAATCTGTGGCCTTTGTTTTTATTGTGGTGAAGGAGGACATTTCATTACATTCTGCCCAATCAGACCCCATAGGCCTAAGGCTCTCCCAATGGAGGCCAGACGAATCCGAAGGGTCTTCCCTGAAAAACAGCCTGGAAATTACCAAGGCTGTTGCCAGCCCTGTCCCCGTTCTATATCAGAAAAGGACACCCAGAAATTGGCAGATGTTGGTATAGATACTCCTATTTTTGCAAGCACATTTTTAGCTTCCAATGAAAACATTGAGATTCTTGCACCTGACTGCGTACGCGCTTCTAATGGCACGGTGGTATGTAGGAAGGATCTGAGGATGTTTGAAGAAGCATTGGTTGCTAGGACTACTAGGATTACTTCGGATGGTTATGCGTCCGATTCTAGTGAGGGGTTCATGTAGCAGACCCCCTAACAACAACTTATCCGATTCTCGTATCGGCAACCAGTATTATCCGATTCTCATATCGGCAACCATTTTTTTTTTTTTTTCCGATTTTCATATCGGAAACCAGTCTCATCCGATTCTCGTATCGGCAACCAGTCTTATCCGATTCTCGTATCGGCAACCATTTTTTTTTTCTCTTCCCGATTTTCATATCGGCAACCAGTCTTATCTGATTCTCGCATCGGCAACCAGTCTCATCCTATTCTCGCATCGGCAACCAGTCTCATCCGATTCTCGCATCGGCAACCAGTCTCATCCGATTCTCGTATCGGCAACCAGTATTTTCCGATTCTCGCATCGGCAACCAGTATTATCCGATTCTCGTATCGGCAACCAGTCTTTTCCGATTCTTATATCGACAACCAGCCTTAGAGGCCTTCCGGAGCCGGCCTTACGGGGGGGGGGGGTACTGTAAGGTTCTGGCACTCTCAGTGCCTCCTATCACATTATTTCCGGTTGATTTCCATCTACCTAGATAGAAGAAACACATATAGGTGTGTTTCCCTTTAAGACTGATGCTGTCATCACTCAGCGCCGGACTAGATGGCTATTTAAATCGCCGGTTCTCACTCACATGTGTTCGTTCAAACACCCTTACCTGGATGCTAACTTGGCTTGAAGCTTTCATGCTTGCAAGCATACCTCGCTGACAGAACCTCGCTGTGCTGATCCCTGTATCCCGCTTCTGGATCATCCGCTCCTCCTGAACCAACCTTCGGCTGTATTGCTATTAGTGCTAAGTACCCCGCAGGGGAACCCTCTATAAACTTATACTAAGCTTACACTATCTAGCTCTGCATAGTAAAGACTATTTATCACATCTGCATATCTAGATTGCTAGCTCTTAAGACTACTGCTACTATTTCCTGCACTGGGCTGATCTCTCTTGTATGTCCACCTGCTACTCTGTCATCTGCTACCATACATGATTGCTAAACCTACCTGCATCCATCCGCTACTGTCTTACCTTCAAGTGTCTGTCACCTACCACCTCCACTCAACCTGTCTCTTAAATCTTCATCACTGTGTTACTACATACATAAAGTCACTCTAGGAACCAGCTTGTTGAGTGTGTGTATTTACTAGCTGAATTAAGACCTTCCACACATGATGAGTCATTGAGGTTGGGAATGGTATCTCAGCATCTCTCTTACATGACTACTGAAGTGGAATATTTCTGCAGCTGAAAATCCACACCATACATGAAACGCAGGAGCGTTACAGATTGAACTAACCTACAAATGGATTCAGCAGAAATAACCACTCAGGTGACACAATTAAAACAGCAAGTAACTGCGTTAATACACGCACTTGCTGAATTAAAAGAAGACAATCAGGCTCTGTCGCAGCAGGTAATTAGACTGACACAACTTACCTCTGCTCAGTCTCCTGAACCCAAAATAAATCCTCCTTTGGTATTTACAGGCGATCGCAATAAATTTCGCGAATTTAAAAACGCATGTGAGTTACTTTTCTTGTTAAGACCCCGTACCTACCTTACTGATCATATTAAGGTTTGTACTATTATTTCTTACCTAACAGGCGATCCTCGGGCCTGGGCAGACTCTCTTTTTGAGAAAAACTACCAGCTTCTCAGCTCCTATGCCTTGTTCCTAGCAGAACTTACTAGCCTATATGATGATCCCAATAGGCAGAGTACTGCCGATTTTCAATTAAGATCCTTGAACCAAGGTGGGAGACCTGTGGAAGACTTTGTCGCAGAATTCAAGAGATGGAGCCTTGATTCAGAATGGAATAATGCATCTCTGAAAACCCAATTTAGGCTTGGCCTATCAGAAGCCGTTAAAGACGAGCTCGCCCGAGCGGATCTGCCAAAAACCCTGGATGCATTGATATAACTCAGTATCACCATAGATAGAAGACTACGAGAAAGGAAGTCTGAAAAAATGGGAATGCCATTATCCAGTTCTTCTCGGATTTCGGCCATTGACCCCACTCCTAAACCCGCTCCAGGTAACCACAGACCCAGGCTACCTAGGGAAAAAAGGAAACCTAATAAAAATGGTGATCCTGCCTGGTCATGGTCCAAGCCTGCCTTAAACAGTCAGCCTTGTCACTCTGACACATCCCATTTGAACCCTGATCCTACAGAGATGGATGAAGAGCCTATGGAGATTGGTGCCGTACATACTAAGTTGTCCTTACAAGAAAAAAGAGATCACAGGAGAATCTGTGGCCTTTGTTTTTATTGTGGTGAAGGAGGACATTTCATTACATTCTGCCCAATCAGACCCCATAGGCCTAAGGCTCTCCCAATGGAGGCCAGACGAATCCGAAGGGTCTTCCCTGAAAAACAGCCTGGAAATTACCAAGGCTGTTGCCAGCCCTGTCCCCGTTCTATATCAGAAAAGGACACCCAGAAATTGGCAGATGTTGGTATAGATACTCCTATTTTTGCAAGCACATTTTTAGCTTCCAATGAAAACATTGAGATTCTTGCACCTGACTGCGTACGCGCTTCTAATGGCACGGTGGTATGTAGGAAGGATCTGAGGATGTTTGAAGAAGCATTGGTTGCTAGGACTACTAGGATTACTTCGGATGGTTATGCGTCCGATTCTAGTGAGGGGTTCATGTAGCAGACCCCCTAACAACAACTTATCCGATTCTCGTATCGGCAACCAGTATTATCCGATTCTCATATCGGCAACCATTTTTTTTTTTCCGATTTTCATATCGGAAACCAGTCTCATCCGATTCTCGTATCGGCAACCAGTCTTATCCGATTCTCGTATCGGCAACCATTTTTTTTTTCTCTTCCCGATTTTCATATCGGCAACCAGTCTTATCCGATTCTCGCATCGGCAACCAGTCTCATCCGATTCTCGCATCGGCAACCAGTCTCATCCGATTCTCGCATCGGCAACCAGTCTCATCCGATTCTCGTATCGGCAACCAGTATTTTCCGATTCTCGCATCGGCAACCAGTATTATCCGATTCTCGTATCGGCAACCAGTCTTTTCCGATTCTTATATCGACAACCAGCCTTAGAGGCCTTCCGGAGCCGGCCTTACGGGGGGGGGGGGTACTGTAAGGTTCTGGCACTCTCAGTGCCTCCTATCACATTATTTCCGGTTGATTTCCATCTACCTAGATAGAAGAAACACATATAGGTGTGTTTCCCTTTAAGACTGATGCTGTCATCACTCAGCGCCGGACTAGATGGCTATTTAAATCGCCGGTTCTCACTCACATGTGTTCGTTCAAACACCCTTACCTGGATGCTAACTTGGCTTGAAGCTTTCATGCTTGCAAGCATACCTCGCTGACGGAACCTCGCTGCGCTGATCCCTGTATCCCGCTTCTGGATCATCCGCTCCTCCTGAACCAACCTTTGGCTGTATTGCTATTAGTGCTAAGTACCCCGCAGGGGAACCCTCTATAAACTTATACTAAGCTTACACTATCTAGCTCTGCATAGTAAAGACTATTTATCACATCTGCATATCTAGATTGCTAGCTCTTAAGACTACTGCTACTATTTCCTGCACTGGGTTGATCTCTCTTGTATGTCCACCTGCTACTCTGTCATCTGCTACCATACATGATTGCTAAACCTACCTGCATCCATCCGCTACTGTCTTACCTTCAAGTGTCTGTCACCTACCACCTCCACTCAACCTGTCTCTTAAATCTTCATCACTGTGTTACTACATACATAAAGTCACTCTAGGAACCAGCTTGTTGAGTGTGTGTATTTACTAGCTGAATTAAGACCTTCCACACATGATGAGTCATTGAGGTTGGGAATGGTATCTCAGCATCTCTCTTACATGACTACTGAAGTGGAATATTTCTGCAGCTGAAAATCCACACCATACATGAAACGCAGGAGCGTTACAACGCACCGACAAGAAACAACGCGGTACTTGACCTACTGATTACCAACAATACAGACCTGATCATGGATATAGAAATATGGGGCAACTTAGGAAACAGTGATCATAGGTCAATTAGTTTCAGTATTAATCATAGTAATAGGAAATACAAGGGTAATATAAGGACACTGAATTTCAAAAGAGCCAATTTCCCAAAACTGCGCTCACTGCTAGAAAATATCAAATGGGATAGAACCCTGGAAACAAAGAACACAGAGGAAAAATGGGAGTGCTTCAAGAGCATACTAAACAAAGGGATTGGCCAGTGCATTCCAAAGGGAAATAAATTTAAAATAGCAAAACTAAACCCTGGGTGGCTAAACTCCGACATAAAAATGCATATTAATACTAAAGAAAAGGCCTTCAAAAAATACAAGACTGAGGGGTCATTGGCAACATTCAAGCATTACAAAGAGTGTAATAAGAAATGTAAAGACGAAATCAAGGCGGCTAAAATAGAACACGAGAGACATATAGCAGAAGAGAGTAAAAAGAACCCCAAGAAATTCTTTAAGTGTTCTGTAAGTATATAAACAGTAAGAAAGCGAGGCCAGAACACATTGGCCCCATAAAAGACGACAAAGGAAATATGGCCACAGAGGACAGAGAAAAGGCGGAAGTGTTAAATAATTTCTTCTCTTCAGTCTTCACAAAAGAATGGGGGGGGGGCTACACTAACCCAGATTGTAAGGCTAAACTAAATAACACACCTCAGGAAGTACCGCCATGGCTAACAGAAGATATACTTAGAACTAAACTAGAGAAACTTAACATAAATAAATCACCAGGGCCGGATGGCTTGCACCCGAGGGTTCTTAAAGAGCTCAGCCAGGTGATTGCCAGACCATTATTCTTGATCTTTAAGGATAGTCTACAGATGGGTATGGTGCCAGCTGATTGGAAAAAAGCCAACGTGGTACCAATATTTAAAAAAGGGCCGAGATATATAGACTGTCCACGTTACTTTGTCACTAACCAAGTACCTCCTAGCAAATGCACTATTCCACAGCTACAAACCAACATGTCAATGAACTTTAGGCCAGTTCCAGCACTAGATGCCTTAGCACCAACATATGCTCCCAAGTTACTTAACGTCAATGCAAAAGCCATCACAACTAACTCTGTTCCACCTGTAGTCATGCACCCAAAGTCTGAAAACACAGACATGTTACAGTTTGCTAAATACATGCTCCACAGAGAGCTCACTAAGACAGGCCTCACCAAGTTTGATGACAAGTCTGAAAATTACAGAGGCTGGAAATCCACCTTTAAGGCCACAATGAGTGACCTAGACATCATTGCCACAGAGGAATTAGATCTGCCCATTAGATGGCTAGGTCCCCAGTCTTCTGAACGCACCTAGAGGCTCAAAGCAGTTCATATTGACAATCCTGCGGCAGGTCTTAACGCTGCTTGGGACAGACTTGAACGTACATTTGGCAGCCGAGAGGCCATTAAAGATGCCTTATTCGAAATGTTGCAAAGCTTCCCAAAGATTTCCGCTAGAGACAATCTAAAGTTTCAAGAACTCAGCCATGTTCTATTAGAGTTTCAACTTGCCAAGGCTGACATCAACTTACCTGGTCTCAGTTACCTTTTGACACCCCTTGTGGTATTACCCCTACTGTTCTCAAGCTAACATATGGCATTCAAGAAAAATGGGCAGCGCTTGGATCAAAGTATAAGGAAAAACATCAAGTTGCCTTTCCTCATTTTTCCTACTTCTGGGAGTTCATCAAAAGAATTACAGACACTAAGAATGACCCAAGTTTCTCTTATGGTGACTGTAACCCTCTCAGTTCAGGTGTAGGGCTCGGCAGTTCCTAAATGTTTTGCAGGACAATTTTATGGGTCAGATGATGAACGCATGTAAGGTTCTGGCACTCTCAGTGCCTCCTATCACATTATTTCCGGGTGATTTCCATCTACCTAGATAGAAGAAACACATATAGGTGTGTTTCCCTTTAAGACTGATGCTGTCATCACTCAGCGCCGGACTAGATGGCTATTTAAATCGCCGGTTCTCACTCACATGTGTTCGTTCAAACACCCTTACCTGGATGCTAACTTGGCTTGAAGCTTTCATGCTTGCAAGCATACCTCGCTGACGGAACCTCGCTGCGCTGATCCCTGTATCCCGCTTCTGGATCATCCGCTCCTCCTGAACCAACCTTCGGCTGTATTGCTTTTAGTGCTAAGTACCCCGCAGGGGAACCCTCTATAAACTTATACTAAGCTTACACTATCTAGCTCTGCATAGTAAAGACTATTTATCACATCTGCATATCTAGATTGCTAGCTCTTAAGACTACTGCTACTATTTCCTGCACTGGGCTGATCTCTCTTGTATGTCCACCTGCTACTCTGTCATCTGCTACCATACATGATTGCTAAACCTACCTGCATCCATCCGCTACTGTCTTACCTTCAAGTGTCTGTCACCTACCACCTCCACTCAACCTGTCTCTTAAATCTTCATCACTGTGTTACTACATACATAAAGTCACTCTAGGAACCAGCTTGTTGAGTGTGTGTATTTACTAGCTGAATTAAGACCTTCCACACATGATGAGTCATTGAGGTTGGGAATGGTATCTCAGCATCTCTCTTACATGACTACTGAAGTGGAATATTTCTGCAGCTGAAAATCCACACCATACATGAAACGCAGGAGCGTTACAGATTGAACGAACCTACAAATGGATTCAGCAGAAATAACCACTCAGGTGACACAATTAAAACAGCAAGTAACTGCGTTAATACACGCACTTGCTGAATTAAAAGAAGACAATCAGGCTCTGTCGCAGCAGGTAATTAGACTGACACAACTTACCTCTGCTCAGTCTCCTGAACCCAAAATAAATCCTCCTTTGGTATTTACAGGCGATCGCAAAAAATTTCGCGAATTTAAAAACGCATGTGAGTTACTTTTCTTGTTAAGACCCCGTACCTACCTTACTGATCATATTAAGGTTTGTACTATTATTTCTTACCTAACAGGCGATCCTCGGGCCTGGGCAGACTCTCTTTTTGAGAAAAACGACCAGCTTCTCAGCTCCTATGCCTTGTTCCTAGCAGAACTTACTAGCCTATATGATGATCCCAATAGGCAGAGTACTGCCGATTTTCAATTAAGATCCTTGAACCAAGGTGGGAGACCTGTGGAAGACTTTGTCGCAGAATTCAAGAGATGGAGCCTTGATTCAGAATGGAATAATGCATCTCTGAAAACCCAATTTAGGCTTGGCCTATCAGAAGCCGTTAAAGACGAGCTCGCCCGAGCGGATCTGCCAAAAACCCTGGATGCATTGATACAACTCAGTATCACCATAGATAGAAGACTACGAGAAAGGAAGTCTGAAAAAATGGGAATGCCATTATCCAGTTCTTCTCGGATTTCGGCCATTGACCCCACTCCTAAACCCGCTCCAGGTAACCACAGACCCAGGCTACCTAGGGAAAAAAGGAAACCTAATAAAAATGGTGATCCTGCCTGGTCATGGTCCAAGCCTGCCTTAAACAGTCAGCCTTGTCACTCTGACACATCCCATTTGAACCCTGATCCTACAGAGATGGATGAAGAGCCTATGGAGATTGGTGCCGTACATACTAAGTTGTCCTTACAAGAAAAAAGAGATCACAGGAGAATCTGTGGCCTTTGTTTTTATTGTGGTGAAGGAGGACATTTCATTACATTCTGCCCAATCAGACCCCATAGGCCTAAGGCTCTCCCAATGGAGGCCAGACGAATCCGAAGGGTCTTCCCTGAAAAACAGCCTGGAAATTACCAAGGCTGTTGCCAGCCCTGTCCCCGTTCTATATCAGAAAAGGACACCCAGAAATTGGCAGATGTTGGTATAGATACTCCTATTTTTGCAAGCACATTTTTAGCTTCCAATGAAAACATTGAGATTCTTGCACCTGACTGCGTACGCGCTTCTAATGGCACGGTGGTATGTAGGAAGGATCTGAGGATGTTTGAAGAAGCATTGGTTGCTAGGACTACTAGGATTACTTCGGATGGTTATGCGTCCGATTCTAGTGAGGGGTTCATGTAGCAGACCCCCTAACAACAACTTATCCGATTCTCGTATCGGCAACCAGTATTATCCGATTCTCATATCGGCAACCATTTTTTTTTTTTTCCGATTTTCATATCGGAAACCAGTCTCATCCGATTCTCGTATCGGCAACCAGTCTTATCCGATTCTCGTATCGGCAACCATTTTTTTTTTCTCTTCCCGATTTTCATATCGGCAACCAGTCTTATCCGAATTCTCGCATCGGCAACCAGTCTCATCCGATTCTCGCATCGGCAACCAGTCTCATCCGATTCTCGCATCGGCAACCAGTCTCATCCGATTCTCGTATCGGCAACCAGTATTTTCCGATTCTCGCATCGGCAACCAGTATTATCCGATTCTCGTATCGGCAACCAGTCTTTTCCGATTCTTATATCGACAACCAGCCTTAGAGGCCTTCCGGAGCCGGCCTTACGGGGGGGGGGGGGTACTGTAAGGTTCTGGCACTCTCAGTGCCTCCTATCACATTATTTCCGGTTGATTTCCATCTACCTAGATAGAAGAAACACATGTAGGTGTGTTTCCCTTTAAGACTGATGCTGTCATCACTCAGCGCCGGACTAGATGGCTATTTAAATCGCCGGTTCTCACTCACATGTGTTCGTTCAAACACCCTTACCTGGATGCTAACTTGGCTTGAAGCTTTCATGCTTGCAAGCATACCTCGCTGACGGAACCTCGCTGCGCTGATCCCTGTATCCCGCTTCTGGATCATCCGCTCCTCCTGAACCAACCTTTGGCTGTATTGCTATTAGTGCTAAGTACCCCGCAGGGGAACCCTCTATAAACTTATACTAAGCTTACACTATCTAGCTCTGCATAGTAAAGACTATTTATCACATCTGCATATCTAGATTGCTAGCTCTTAAGACTACTGCTACTATTTCCTGCACTGGGTTGATCTCTCTTGTATGTCCACCTGCTACTCTGTCATCTGCTACCATACATGATTGCTAAACCTACCTGCATCCATCCGCTACTGTCTTACCTTCAAGTGTCTGTCACCTACCACCTCCACTCAACCTGCCTCTTAAATCTTCATCACTGTGTTACTACATACATAAAGTCACTCTAGGAACCAGCTTGTTGAGTGTGTGTATTTACTAGCTGAATTAAGACCTTCCACACATGATGAGTCATTGAGGTTGGGAATGGTATCTCAGCATCTCTCTTACATGACTACTGAAGTGGAATATTTCTGCAGCTGAAAATCCACACCATACATGAAACGCAGGAGCGTTACAACGCACCGACAAGAAACAACGCGGTACTTGACCTACTGATTACCAACAATACAGACCTGATCATGGATATAGAAATATGGGGCAACTTAGGAAACAGTGATCATAGGTCAATTAGTTTCAGTATTAATCATAGTAATAGGAAATACAAGGGTAATATAAGGACACTGAATTTCAAAAGAGCCAATTTCCCAAAACTGCGCTCTCTGCTAGAAAATATCAAATGGGATAGAACCCTGGAAACAAAGAACACAGAGGAAAAATGGGAGTGCTTCAAGAGCATACTAAACAAAGGGATTGGCCAGTGCATTCCAAAGGGAAATAAATTTAAAATAGCAAAACTAAACCCTGGGTGGCTAAACTCCGACATAAAAATGCATATTAATACTAAAGAAAAGGCCTTCAAAAAATACAAGACTGAGGGGTCATTGGCAACATTCAAGCATTACAAAGAGTGTAATAAGAAATGTAAAGACGAAATCAAGGCAGCTAAAATAGAACACGAGAGACATATAGCAGAAGAGAGTAAAAAGAACCCCAAGAAATTCTTTAAGTGTTCTGTAAGTATATAAACAGTAAGAAAGCGAGGCCAGAACACATTGGCCCCATAAAAGACGATAAAGGAAATATCGCCACAGAGGACAGAGAAAAGGTGGAAGTGTTAAATAATTTCTTCTCTTCAGTCTTCACAAAAGAATGGGGGGGGGGCTACACTAACCCAGATTGTAAGGCTAAACTAAATAACACACCTCAGGAAGTACCGCCATGGCTAACAGAAGATATACTTAGAACTAAAGTAGAGAAACTTAACATAAATAAATCACCAGGGCCGGATGGCTTGCACCCGAGGGTTCTTAAAGAGCTCAGCCAGGTGATTGCCAGACCATTATTCTTGATCTTTAAGGATAGTCTACAGATGGGTATGGTGCCAGCTGATTGGAAAAAAGCCAACGTGGTACCAATATTTAAAAAAGGGCCGAGATATATAGACTGTCCACGTTACTTTGTCACTAACCAAGTACCTCCTAGCAAATGCACTATTCCACAGCTACAAACCAACATGTCAATGAACTTTAGGCCAGTTCCAGCACTAGATGCCTTAGCACCAACATATGCTCCCAAGTTACTTAACGTCAATGCAAAAGCCATCACAACTAACTCTGTTCCACCTGTAGTCATGCACCCAAAGTCTGAAAACACAGACATGTTACAGTTTGCTAAATACATGCTCCACAGAGAGCTCACTAAGACAGGCCCCACCAAGTTTGATGACAAGTCTGAAAATTACAGAGGCTGGAAATCCACCTTTAAGGCCACAATGAGTGACCTAGACATCATTGCCACAGAGGAATTAGATCTGCCCATTAGATGGCTAGGTCCCCAGTCTTCTGAACGCACCAAGAGGCTCAAAGCAGTTCATATTGACAATCCTGCGGCAGGTCTTAACGCTGCTTGGGACAGACTTGAACGTACATTTGGCAGCCGAGAGGCCATTAAAGATGCCTTATTCGAAATGTTGCAAAGCTTCCCAAAGATTTCCGCTAGAGACAATCTAAAGTTTCAAGAACTCAGCCATGTTCTATTAGAGTTTCAACTTGCCAAGGCTGACATCAACTTACCTGGTCTCAGTTACCTTTTGACACCCCTTGTGGTATTACCCCTACTGTTCTCAAGCTAACATATGGCATTCAAGAAAAATGGGCAGCGCTTGGATCAAAGTATAAGGAAAAACATCAAGTTGCCTTTCCTCATTTTTCCTACTTCTGGGAGTTCATCAAAAGAATTACAGACACTAAGAATGACCCAAGTTTCTCTTATGGTGACTGTAACCCTCTCAGTTCACCCACTCCAAGACATACGAGCACACATATGATACATAGAGACCTTAGAGGTCCAGTGTCAGTGAAAAGGACTAATTTTCTACCTGTGCGTGTTACAGTTCTTGAAAAGACTGATCAAAACAAGAAAATTGAGAACCCAAATCGCCAATTTCGATACATAATAAACCACATCCACTTAAGAAATGTATTGGCTATAGAAAGAAAACCTTACAAGAATGTAAGGAACTTTTGAAGAAGTTTGCTTTAAATGCTGTGCCTCTACAAAACACTTTGCAAAGGACTGTAAAGCTATCATCAAATGTATAGAGTGTGACAGTGATGACCACGTGCAAGCTCTTCATCAATATCCGTACAACTTACTACTCTCACAAACAATCTTCCTGAGGCAAAGCAAGGCGGGGAGGGCACAGATCAAACAGCTCCTTCCACCTCAGTGTTCTCTTCAGAACTCTGTGGAGAAGGACTATGTGACAAATGCTGGGCAAATATATGCTTGGTTTATGTTTACCCCAAAGGTCAACCTGAAAAGGCCAAAAGACTATATACTATTCTGGATGATCAAGAGTAACAGATCTCTTGCAAGAACACAATTTTTTGAAACTGTTGAATATAACAGGAGATGCTCTACCTTATACCCTAAGCACTTGTGCCAGTACTACAGAAGTTTTAGATAGGAGAGCCAGTGGTCTTGTAGTTGTTCCTCTGAATCACAATGTGGAGATATCCTTCTCCACTGTCACTGAGTGCAACCAGATTGCAAGCAACAAAGAGGAGATCCCTACACCTGAAGTTGCCTTTCACCATCCTCACTTGAAGGACATAGCTGGCCAAACAACAGCTCTCGACAAAAGTGCTGATATCCTGCTGTTACTCGGCCAAGACATCTTAAGGGTGCACAAAGTTTGCCATCAAATCAACAGTCCACATGATGCACCATATGCTTAGTGTCTGGATCTAGGCTGGGTCATCAAAGGCAATGTCTATCAAGACAAAGGCAGAAGGCCTTACTCAGTCTCTTCCTTTAAAACACATGTCCTGTCTAATGGACAAATTACTTGTTCTGCACAATGCCCCCTTTAATATAATGTGAAAGAAAGACTGTTTGAAAAAGGTGCACAGCGGCACATCATACAAGACAATAGGAAAGCTTTTAATTTCTGGTATGATAACATCGGCAACACAGTGTTCAAAGGTAACCACTAAAGACAACGAGTTGGCAGCTAACATGGAAGACAAAGAATTCTTGAAAACCATGAGTAAAGAGTTCTACCAAGATGATTCCAACAGTTGGGTAGCACCTCTACCATTTCATACCCCAAGAAAGAGACTACCAAACAACAGAAGACACGCTGAATAAAGTTTTTTTTCTTTAACCGCTTCCATACAGAGCAGTTAGACACCCTTCCTGCCCAGACCAATTTTCAGCTTTCAGCACTCTCACACTTTGAATGACAATTGCTCAGTCATGCTACACTGTAACCAAACATAATTTTTATCATTTTTTTCACACAAATAGAGCTTTCTTTTGGTGGTATTTGATCACAACTGGGGTTTTTTTTTTCGTGATATAAGCAAAAAAAGCGCAAACATTTTGAAAAAAAAAAACACTTTTTTTAGTTTCAATTATTAAATTTTGCAAAAAATTAATTTTTCTTCATACATTTGGGCCAAAATGTATACTGTTACATGTCTCTGGTAAAATTAACCCAAATTAGTGTATATTATTTAGTCTGTGTGAAAGTTATTGAGTCTAGAAGCAATGGTACCAATTACTGAAAATTGATCACACCAGATGTACTGACTGCCTATCTCCTTTCTTGAGGCCCTGAAATGTCAGGACAGTACAAATACCGCCCAAATGACCCCTTTTTGTAAAGTAGACAGTCCAAGGTATTTAGTAAGAGGCATGGTGGGTTTTTTGAAGAAAGGGATGTATTCCAGAGATAAGACTATAATCCTTCCACTTTATAAAACTCTGGTCCGACCGCATCTGGAGTATTCTGTCCAGTTCTGGTCGCCAGTCCTCAGGAGGGATGTGTTGGAGCTGGAGAAAGTCCAGAGAAGGGCAACTAAACTGATTAGGGGGTTGGAGGACCTTACCTATGAAGAGCGGCTGCAATCGCTCGATTTATTTTCCCTGGAGAAAAGACGTCTGAGAGGGGACATGATAGCAATTTATAAATATCTTAATGGGGATCTCAGCTTAGAAGAAAAGCTGTTCATTCGAAGGAATTGCATGAGGACTCGAGGACATACAATGCGATTAGAGGAGAAGCGTTTTAACCTCAGGCAACGTGGGGGGTTCTTTACTGTTAGGGCTACAAGATTGTGGAATTGTCTACCACAAGAGGTGGTTTCTGCGGGTAGTATGGTGACTTTCAAAAGACTCTTAGACTTACATCTCAAGGATCAGGAGATTGAGGGCTATGTTAGATGATTACAGTCACACACACCTACACAGGTTGAACTGGATGGACTATTGTCTTTATTCAACCTCACCTACTATGTAACTATGTAACTATGTAATTTTTTCCCACAATTCTTGGGAAAATGAAGAAAAATTTTTTTTTTCTTTTTTTTTCCCACAAAGTTGTCAATTTATAAGCTATTTCTAACACATAGCATGTACACAGCAAAAATTACACCCAAAAATACATTCTGCTACTCCTTCCGAGTATGGCGATACCACATGTGTGAGACTTTTACACAGCCTGGCCACATAAAGAGACTCCACTTTCAAGAAGCACCTTCAGGCGTTCTAGGAGCATAAATTACACACATCATTTTCGAACTACCTATCACACTTCTGAAGGCCCTAGAGCACCAAGACAATGGAAACGCCCACAAAATGACCCCATTTTGGAAAGCAAACACTCCAACATATATTCTATGAGGCATTATGGGTCTTTTGAACGTGTCATTTTTTTCCACAAGTTTTTGAAAATGTGGGAAAAAAATGAAAACCTTTTTTTTTTTACACAAAGTTGTCAATTTATAGGATATTTCTAACACATAGCATGGAAATAGCAAAAATTACACCCCAAAATACATTCTGCTACTTCTCCTGAGTATGGCGATACCACATGTGTGAGACTTTTACACAGCCTGGCCACATAAAGAGACTCCACATTCAAGAAGCACCTTCAGGCGTTCTAGGAGCATAAATTACACACATCATTTTCGGACTACCTATCACACTTCTAAAGGCCCTAGAGCACCAAGACAATGGAAACACCCACAAAATGACCCCATTTTGGAAAGCAAACACTCCAACGTATATTCTATGAGGCATTATGGGTCTTTTGAACGTGTCATTTTTTTCCACAAGTTTTTGAAAATGTGGGAAAAAAATGAAAACCTTTTTTTTTTACACAAAGTTGTCAATTTATAGGATATTTCTAACACATAGCATGGAAATAGCAAAAATTACACCCCAAAATACATTCTGCTACTCCTCCTGAGTATGGCGATACCACATGTGTGAGACTTTTACACAGCCTGGCCACATAAAGAGACTCCACATTCAAGAAGCACCTTCAGGCGTTCTAGGAGCATAAATTACACACATCATTTTCGGACTACCTATCACACTTCTAAAGGCCCTAGAGCACCAAGACAATGGAAACACCCACAAAATGACCCCATTTTGGAAAGCAAACACTCCAACGTATATTCTATGAGGCATTATGGGTCTTTTGAACGTGTCATTTTTTTCCACAAGTTTTTGGAAAATGTGGGAAAAAAATTAAAACCTTTTTTTTTTACACAAAGTTGTCGATTTATTGGATATTCCTAACACATAGCATGTATACAGCAAAAATGACACCCCAAAATACATTCTGCCACTCCTCCTGAGTATGGCAATACCACATGTGTGAGACTTTTCACAGCCTAGCCATATAGAGGGACCTAACATCCAAGGAGCACTATCATGCATCCTAGCCACTTGCCTAGGCCTATTTTTGACATTTGGTGTTTACAAGCTAAAATCAGTTGTTTTTACTAGAAAACTACTTAGAACCCCCAAACATTATATATTTTTTTAGCAGAGACCCTAGAGAATAAAATAGAGATTATTGCAATATTTTTTATCACACTGTATTTGCGCAGCGGTCTTCCAAACGCAATTTTTTTTAAAAAAATTCACTTTTTTTTAATTAAAAAATAAGAAACCAGTAAAGTAAGCCCAATTTTTTTCCATAATGTGAAAGATAATGTTATGCCGAGTAAATAGATACCCAACATGTCATGCTTCAAAATTGCACACGCTCACGGAATGGCGACAAACTTTGGTACTTAAAAATCCTCATAGGCGACATTTTAAAAATTTCTACAGGTTGCCATCTTAGAGTTACAGAGGAGGTCTAGGGCTCAAATTATTGCTCTTGCTCTAACGATCGCGGCGATACCTCACATGTGTGGTTTGAACACCGTTTACATATGTGGGCGGGGTTTCCGTATGCGTCCGCTTCTGCGCGCGAGCTAGCGGGGACAGGGTGCTTTAATTTTTTTTTTTACTATTTATTTTATTTATTATTTTTTATTTTTACACCGTTTAAAAAAAAAAATTGATCATTTTTATTTCTATTACAAGGAATGTAAACATTTCTTGTAATAGAAATAGGCACGACAGGACCTCTTTTTTGTAAGATCTGGGGTCAAAAAGTTCTCAGATCTCACAAGTACACTAAAAGATAGAAAAAAAATAAAAAAATAAAATAAAATAAAATGAAAAAAAAAAAGGGACCTTTAAACTGGTTGCTAGGCAACAACGTTTGCCGTAGCTCCGGTCCTCCAAGACCATAGAGTCGAGTGAGGGCAAGCTTGCCCTCACTCAACATCCTGTCCATGAGGAGACGGGACCGGATCGTTTTCCCCGCTGCCCGCGGGTCCGGTAAGCGGGGAAAAGGACCGGGACGCGGCGGGAGGGGGGGGGGTGGTCACCTCTTCCGCCATCCCGGAAGGGTGATCCCGCGGCGAATCCGCCGCTGGGACCACCCTTATCGGAAAGCCAACTGTCCACCATTTAAAAAAATACCAGGGTTATGGCAGCTATCTGCTGCCATAACACCGGTTATTTAGGTTTAAACCGAGAACGTATATATACATTGGCCGGTTGGCAAGTGGCTAGGGACATAAATCACACACAGAAATTCCTGACAACCTATCACATTGTTGAAGGCCCCTAACACAGCATAATACATACCAAAATACATTCTGCTGAGCAGAGGATAAACAAAAAAATACCTGTGGTTTTAGCAGTGCAGTGGTTCAGGCAGCAGGCAGGAACGTAGACAGCGACAGTGAAAGGATTGTCCAGGCAGCAGGCAGGAATACTGTCCATAGTCAGTACAGGCAGCAGGCACAGATATTGTCAGCACAGCCAAAGCATTGGTCCAGGTAGCAGGCAGGTCAGCAGCAGAAAAAGGATTGTCCATGCAGCAGGCAGGAATACTGTCCATAATTAGTACAGGCAGCAGGCAGAGATATGGTCAGTACAGCCCAATTATTGGTCCAGGCAACAGGCACATGTTCCATAAAAAGTCCTGGGTCAGTGCAGGCAGGGATATGATCAGCACAGCCAAAGTATTGGTCCAGGCAGCAGGCAGGACCATCAAGCTTAGGGCCTCGGTCGGGAAAGAATGGGGACAGGGGTAGAGGCTTCTCCCACCCAAATCGCTTTGAAGCCTCCGGACTCCAGACCCTGTTCTGAGTTTACAAACCCAGAGAAATCCAAAAACTGGTTTTCTCATATCAGAACACTATATTCTGAAGCCCCTCAAAAAAGTGAGACCCCTGTGTCATTTTGAATCCCACTACTACAGTAGCAGGGCGAAGGATCAGTCTAAGTGGCAGGCAAAAAACATGGTCGTAACAGGCCGAGGTCAGTGCAGGTAAAAGGCAGAAATAGACGGTAGGCTAAGGCAAAATCGATAAACAGTCCAGGGTCAGTTCACTTGAAAGGCAGAAACATGGCGGATAAACAATGCAGACGGCAGGCAGAGGCATCGTCGATAAACAGTCCAGGGTCAGTTCACTTGAAAGGCAGAAACATGGTGGATAAACAATGCAGACGGCAGGCAGAGACATAGTCGATATACAGGCCAGGGTCGGTTCACAAGGAAGGCAGTGATATGGTTGGTTGAGGCAGCAGGAAAATATTCAGCAGTGAAATATGGGCTTAAAGTTAAGGGCAGTGTGATATATTTTGAAGCATTCTCCAATGCAAAGGCCAGGTTGGGAGGGACAATCGGTACAATGGAAACTGGTGTCTTTCCTAATTCCTCTTTTGCCACACACCCGACACCTTTTTTGGCGTCTTCTTCCGGTTTCTGATAGTGGGATATGGAAAGGGAAATGGCGCTCATGAAGTCTGCTGACACAATCCGAACGAATGATTTCTGGGGGGGATGCTTGCTGGTAAATGAGGGCAGTGGCAATGTCTTCAATAAACTGGAGGAAGGGGATTGGTGTTGTTGTGGACTTTTTATAGGTGACAAAGGCGTTGTACATGGCCAAATGGAAAAAGTACATTGCAACCTTTTTGTACCAAAAGAGGGTCTTTCGTGTCGGGAGATAGGGCTGCAGCATTTGATCGTTTAAATCCACCCCTCCCCCATGTACTTATTGTACTCGTGGATACAAGCAGGCTTTTGAACGGAACCGCGTCGTCTTCGAATTTCCACTGAGGTGTCATCGTGGATGGTGGACATGAGGTAAACGTCCTTACTATCCCTCCACTTCAAAGCCATTACCTCCTCGTTCCTAAGGCTTGCGGATTCCCCAATTCGTAATTGAGTGGTGATAAGACTCTGCGGGAAGCCCTTTCGGTTTTTTCTTACTGTACCGCAGGCCAAGGTTTTCTTCAGGTACAGGTGGCAGAAAAGGGGCAAACTGGTATAATAGTTGTCCATATAAATATGGTACCCCTTTTGCAGCAATGGGAAGGCTAGGTCCCAGACAATCTTCCCACTCAGGGGGCTGGAGCTCAGAGTCTCTGCCTTCGTACACGCGAAAGGCGTACACATATCCCGTTTTGCTTTCGCAGAGCTTCTTTAGTTTTAAGCCGTACCTAGTCCTCTTGCTGGGAATATACTGCTTAAATGCCAGCCGGCCTGTGAAGTGGACCAGTGATTCGTCCACAGCAATCTTTTGGTCAGGGACATAGACTTCGGGGAACCGTCCAGAAAAGTAATCAATTAGGGGGCGAATTTTGTAGAGTTTATCGTAATTGGGATCATCTCGGGGAGGGCACTGGGAATTATCGTTGAAATGCAGGAAGCGCATTATAGCATCATAGCGGGACCTGGGCATGACTGATGAATAAATTGGCATGTGGTGGATGGGTTTGGTGGACCAATAAGAATGCAGCTCATTTTTTTTTGTAACCCCCATATTGATTGTAAGGCCCAAAAACACTTTGAACTCTTCTACTGTTAGGGGTCTCCATTCAAAAGGACGGGAATGATATGAGGTGGGGTTGTTCTCGATAAACTGTTGGGCAAAAAGATTTGTTTGGTCCACGATGTTTTGAAGGAACTCCAAAGGGAAAAATAAATTAAAAAAATCAATCAGAATAAAATTTTCGGTGTTGACCTGCAAACCTGGCTGTGCTGTGAAGGGGGGGGGGGGATTGTAGCTGACCCAGAGCTAGAAGGCAGCCACAATGGGTTTGCCAAGGCATCCGGAAGCTGCATTTGGGCTCTTCTTCTTTGGGGATGGTGTGAAATCCCAGTGCTTGTACTGGGCATTACCTCCTGGGGTTCAGCACCGTTGGCGTTTGCCGATAAGCCATTGGCGCTGCTGGTGTCTGCCTGATTTTCAGTGCGGCGTCTTTTAGGCCGAACTTCTTCCTCCTCCGATTCAGTGCCGGATGTAAAGCCTTCAAAGGGCTCAAATTCTGAACCGGATTCAGAAATTGTCTCAGCGTCGGAAGGTGAGAGCTCCCCGCTGCTCTCACTCATCATGGATATTATTTGACAGGCCTCTTCGGCAGAGAAAACCCTTTTGGACTTTGACATGGTGGCTGTATGAAGGGTGACAGGTAATCGGGTACTTTGCTGGGCAGGTGACAGGCAGGTGACAGGTACTGATGAGCAGGTGGCAGGTACTCGGGTACTCCAATAGGCAGGTGACAGGTACTCGTGTACTCTGATGGGCAGGTGACAGGCAGGTGATAGGTACTGATGGGTACTGATGAGTAGTACTGATTCTGATAGGTGTTACTGATGGGTACTGATGAGCAGTACTGATACTGATAGGTACTGATGAGTACTGATGGGTACTGATGGGTACTGATGAGCAGGCGGCAAGTACTCGGGTACTTCAGGCATCAGGTACTCTGATGAGCAGTTGCAAAGTACTCGGGTACTCTGATGGGTAGGTGGAAGGTACTCGGGTATGCTGATGGGTAGGTGACAGGTACTCAGGTACCCTGATGGGCAGGGAAAAGGTACTCGGGTACGCTGATGGGCAGGTGACAGGTACTCAGATGGGCAGGTGACAGGTACTCAGATGGGCAGGTGACAGTACTCTGGTGACAGGTCCTCTTTATTTAATGGGGGCAATCAGGGCACAGTAATAGTGACAATACTCTCACTGGTAACTCACTGTTTGCTGATCTCCTCACACTGGATCGGTGTGTGAGGAGAAGAGCCTGGTAACAGTGAGTTACCCTCATGTTTGTTGACATTTGTGACCGGCTGTGATTGGACACAGCCGGTCACGTGGTAAAGAGCCAATTTCATTGGCTCTTTACCAAGATCGGGGATTGGCTCTGTCCAAGGGACGAGCCTCGTCCCCGATCGCTGCTCTGCGCGCCCCCGGGGGCGCATTGCAGAGAGAACGAGCGGCTCGTGCTTGAGCCGCTCATGTGATCGGCTGTGATTGACACAGCCGATCACCTGGTAAACAGCCAATTTCTATTGGCTGTTTACCTTGATCAGGGATGGGCTATGTCCGAGGGACGAGCCTCATCCCTGATCGCGCCGCTGCGCACCGCCGGGGGCGCGCACTGGCAGCTAGAACGAGCCGATGTCATATGACGGCGGCCCGGATCCGTACAACCATGATGCCGACGTCATATTACTATGACTCGGTATGGAAGTGGTTAAAGCGCAGTTTAAACTGGTAGCCTGAGATGAAAAAGCACTTTGTGGACTTTATGCAGAAGGCGTTTGAGAGAGTTCATGCTGGGCCGCCACCTCCTCTTAAGGAAGAAGAAGAATGTTGGTACCTACCATGCTTTAGTGTCTACCTTCCTCGCAAGCCTGATCAGATTAGGGTGGTCTTCAACTCAAGTGCTCGTCGTGAAGGTGTCTCCTCACTATGCCTAATCAGAACAACAATCTTATAGGAGTTTTACTACGCTTTAGACAAGAGCCAATTGCTGTTATGGTTGGCATTCAGCAAATGTTCCACTACAGAAACGTCCTCAGGTCCTGATGGTACCGCAATAATGATGTCAATGACAAAGTCATAGACTACCGAATGAAGGTACATATTTTCAGTAACAGTCTTCCTGCCGTAGTAATTTATGGACTGAGGAAAACAGCTCAAGAGGGTGAGAAGGAATTTGAATCTGTTGCACGACAGTTCGTGGAAATGAATTTCTATGTAGATGACGGACTCAAATCTCTGCCTATGGAAGAAGAAGCTATTGACCTTCTCACTAGAACCCAGAACATGCTTGCCACCGAAAATCTCAGACGTCACAAAATCATCTCCAACAGCGACAAGGTCATGAGAGCCTTTCCTGATGACTAGGATCTGACTTTTCCGTTACGCAAAGTAGTCTTGGATTGCTTTGGAATTTTAAGCAAGACACATTCACATTTCAAGCATCAGCCTGTGACAAGCCCTTCACAAAGCGAGGAGTTTTGTCTACAGTGAACAGCATTTATGATCCGTTGGGTTTTGTAGCACCTGTGGCAGAGCGTTGCCCTGCCAGGGTCAAGAAAGAGGTTTTGACCCAGAGTTCTCAAACAGATGGATTGAGGGGCTCCAGGGAGCTTGTGACATGAAGAGGAAACTGGCTTTTCAGTTTCCTCAGTGTTTTAAAAAGTCCAGTTTCGGACCTGAAGCCTAGAGATTTCTAAGTGATCCGGGTGGGATGAAACCTCCAATCCTGTGTCCAGAAATTCAGAACAGCCAGCATAATAATTGGTCAGGTGTGTGCTGGGCTTTTAGTGGTAACCTGACCATGGTTCTGGGCGACACCCAGGCAGACAGGAGATCTCCCCAGGAGTCAGAAGGGCTCCACGTGGGAGTCAGCACAGCACGAGGCTGCTTTCCGTGTGCACCCTGTTGGGGGAGCTAAGTCTGTAGGAGACAGACAAGGGCCCAGAGTTTAGGGCCAGAGCAGCAGTGCTGCAAGTTCAAGTCAGAGGGGCTGAATGGTCGTTTATTTTGCTTAGGACTGAAATGCTGAAACCCCTGCGAGTTAAACCCTGTTATTTTTCTGCTTGATGAACTTTCCTTTAATAAACATGAGTGAGGAAAGCCCTTAAAAGAAAGAAAATCGAGTGGCGGTGTCCTTTAAATGCTCTACACTTGATGCAAGTCTCACACACCTCATTCCTCTCACATGGGAGGCTCTTGGGAATGCATGATTGGAGTTGCAAGAAAACTTCTGGACTCTATGCTACTGGACCAGAAAACTTCCCAGCTTACACATTAAATCTTAATCACTCTATTTGCAGAGGGGTCTGCTATAATCAATGCAAAGCCACTGGTCCCTGTGTCCTCAGATCCAGAGTCTCCAGCATTGCTCACTCCAGCCCAGAGTTGTATAAAGTACTCGAAACCCATACTTGAGTAAAAGTACAAGTGCTCAATCAAAAAGTGACTTGAGTAGAAGTGGAAGTGTTCGATCAAAAAGTGACTTGAGTAGAAGTACTAAAGTATTCAACATTTTTTGTACTTAAGTATTGCAAGTAGTTTTTTTAAAAAATTTTGCTACTCAAGTACAGAAAGTAAAAGTACCAGTAGTTTTGAAAAAAAAATTGCTACTCAAGTACTGAAAGTAAAAGTACAAGTACTGTGTTATGCAGTTATGAAAGAAAGAAGTCAAAAGTTTGAACATCATATTGTTTTTTATTATTTCAAATGCTTTTATTTATGCATACAGTAGCATTTATTTTCGTATGCGCTGATAATACACATGTTTTGAGCTTCATGAAAACTGCCATCTACTGTTCTGGCAGTGGTAATTTTTATAATTGTAACGAGTAACTATGCAGCACAAAAAAAAAATATCGGAGTAGAAGTAATGAAATCATAGAAAAAATGTAGTGAAGTAAAAGTGGAAGTAGGAGAAAAAAATTCTACTCTAGGAAAGTACAGATACCGCCTTTCGGTACTTAAGTACAGTAGTGAAGTAGTTCTACTTAGTTACTATACATCTCTGCTCCAGCCACTCTTCTTATCCAAAAATTGGGACAGCCACTATTCCCACGGAGGAACTTGATTACCCTAATGTTTACAAGCATTAATGAAAACAGGTTCAACATCTTGCTAATGTGTTTTGGAACCGCTGGAAGATGGAGTACTTTTCTAACCTTCAAAGTTGCAGTAAATGGCAAACTAGCAAGCCCAACCTACAAGTGGGAGACATAGTTCTCTTGAAATAGACAGATTCCCATTGTAATCATTGGCCTATGGGTCCTATTATAAAGACTATGCCAAGTAACAACGGAAAAGTACGGAAATTAGAAGTTAAAGTAATGAAAGAAGGTTTCTGCACACCTTTACTTCAGGCCTATAAAGGAACTAGTACTTCTTTTGCCCTAAGAGGAAGACAAGTCTCACAAGTCATCAACTTGATTCCAATGGAGGTAAGAAGGATTGGTGCATGTTGCTGCCTTCTTTTGGATTTTCCTTGTCACAGCCTGGACCTTTGAGATGAGCATCTGCAAGTATTATGTTAATGTTTGTATTGTTTTCCCTTGTTTTTCCCTTCCCTCCGGTTTTAACAAAAAATTTGTAAAAAAAAAAAAAAAAATCATTTTTCTTTGTTTCTGTTATAAAATTTTGCAATTTGGTAATTTTTCTTCATAAATTTTGGCCAAAATTTAAACTGCTACATATCTTTGGTAAAAATAACCATCAGTCAGTGAAAATATTTTGGTCTTAGTGAAAGTTATAGAGTCTACAAGCTTTGGCGCCAATCACTGAATTTATCACACCTGATGTGCCCCTTTCACACAGGCTTTCCGATCAGGTCCGCCTGTCAGTTTTTTCAGGCAGACCTGATAGGATGCTCTGTGTACCTCTATGGAGCAGCGGATGTCAGTGGAGACATGTTCGCTGACACCATCTGCCAGGGCTGCTGTTAGGAATGATGGGGCCCCGTACAGCCTACCTGATGGGGCCCCCTTCAACCCCATCCCTGGCCCCGCCTCAAAACAAAATGCAGGTTTGTCACCGTTTACGTATATATGTGCGGGACCAACATGCATGTTTGCAATTACTCATGAACAAGGGGGAATGGGGGCTTTAAAAAGGTTTTACATTTTATTTTAATTATGTTACTTTGTGCAAAGTTGCTGGGGCTATTATGATGCAGGGATGACCAAGATATCACCCTTCCAATCCAGGGACGTGCCAGTGTTCTGTCAGAATAGCGCTACCTATCAGATTCTGCTACCGGAAGTAATATACAGACTAGAACAACTTACTGCGCATGCGTCATGCATTCCAACATGGCCGCTATGCATACCAATAGCTTTCTTAATGACACGAAGCAGCGGTGGACATCTTCTTACACCCACGCAAGTCTTCAATTTTACATTTATTTTATCAGTAAACTGACCTTATAGAATAAATCACAGTATTACATTTGTATTATTATTGTATTCTAGTAAATATAGCGAGAAACCTGCGGCCAATGTGGTGACGGCCACCTTGGTACACCCCGCACTGCTCAGCGACAAACTGATTATATAGTGAAATAGACTGTTCCACTCGGCTGCGGTGAAATAGTCTATTTCAGTATATAAGGTGAGTTTACTGCTAAAATAAATGTAAAACTCCAGACTTTCGTGGGTGTAAGAAGATGTCCGCTGCTGCTTGGTGTTCTGTCACATTAGGAAACCTATTGGAACGCATAGTCGCCATGTTGGAACACATGGTGCATGCGCAGTAAGTTGTTCTTTCCGAATGCCACTTCTGCTAGCAGAATCTGATAGGTAGCGCTATTCTGACAGAACACTGATACATCAATGGGCGGGAAGAGGTTAAAGGGGAGTGGTTTGACTGCACATGTTTACTGTCCCCCAAACACAAGTTTAAAGTAGCATCTCACTGTGTCCTATGATCACCAGCATGAAAATCACACAGGCTACAGGTGCCCTGTCACAGTGTCATATGGATGCTGGGGATGCTGACTTTGTTATGCAGTAACACTCACTACAGTCATAGCTTAAAGTCAGCATCCCCAGCATTCATGTGACACTGTGACAGGGCACCTGTAGCCTGTGTGATTTTTATGCTGAGATCATAGGACACAGTGAGGACTCTATCCTCTGTTCTTCACTCACTGTGTCCAATCCAGCCACGCTGTCCTCCTGCTGTTCCCTGTCAGCTGCTGAGCAATCTGCCTCCGTACATGATCACACTCTGCACTTGAGTAAGGGGAGGCGGGGCTGAGCAGAGAATTATTGTATCCCTCCGCCAGGCAAAGCAGTGGACAGCAGCAGCCAGGACTATATTGCAGCAAATCACCATGGAACTAAATCCTATGTATACATGCGACCCGAAAATGGAAAAAAAGTCCCGCCACTGCACTCACTTCCTGGGCCCTTCTGCTGTCATTATAGGGCCCAGGAAAATGTAATTACACCCCCAAGAAATTACAAATTAGGAAAAGGTTTAGAAAAAACGATTTTTTTTGAACATGCAGAAATTTACTGTGATGCTGCCCGGGCCCCTTGTAGAGCTGATGGAGCCCGGGCCCGGTACAACAGGGCTGGTTGTACTGCCCTATCAGCGGCCCTGCCATCTGCTATTCAGTCTGATCCTGTCCGTGAAGTCTGGACAGATGGAAACCCTATTTTCCATCTGTCTGGAGGATCGGATCAGATAGGATAAAAACGAGCCGCCTGTCTGTTTTCATCCGATCTCCCATAGAGGAGAGCGGGGCTCTGACAGCTCCATCTCTGCAAAAAAGGCAGAGACAGACCTGTCATCCTCCTGCTCAACGGGGATCGGCGGATCTATCTCCGCTGAGAAAAACTGCCGGGCGCACCACTCGTGTGAAAAGGCCCTGACTCTTTTCTTGAGACACTAACAAGCCTTTTTTGGAAATTAGACATTCCAAGGTATTTAGTAAGAGGCATGGTGAATTTTTTGAAGTAGTTATTTAATTTCCCACAATTTTTTTTTTCACAAAATGGTAAAATTAACAGGTTAGTTCTCTCATATGGCATATGCATACTTGCAACTACACCCCAAAACACATTCTGCTACTCCTCCTGAGTATTGCGATAGCACATATGTGAGACTTTTTCATAGCCTGGCAACATAGAGAGGCCCAACATGCAAGGAGCACCATCAGGTTTTCTAGGGACATAAATTACACATTTAATTTCTTGACTACATCTTACACTTTTGAAGGCACCTAAGCACCAGGACAATGAAAACACCCCAACACATAATCTAGGAGACATAATGAATCTTTCGAACATGACATTTTTTTCCAAACGTTTTTGGAAAATGTGGAAAGAAAATGAAAACGCATTTTTTTTTTTTACACAAAGTTGTCAATTTATAAAATATTTCTACCACATAGCATGTATGTAGCAAAAATACCCCAAAATAAATTTTGCTTCTTCTGCTCCCTGTATAGCGATACCACATGTGTGAGAGTTTTACACAGCCTGGCCACATACAGAGGCCCAACATGCAGGGAGCACTGTCAGGTGTTCTAGGGACATAAATTATAAATCTATTATTATTATATAATAATAGATTTCCTGAATACCTATATACTTTTCTGAGACACGGATAAGCACTGATGTGGCATGGATGAGGCAGGTATGAGCACTGATGAGGCATGGATGAATGAGCACTGATGGGGCATGGATGAGGCATGGATGAGCACTGATGTGGCATGGATGAGGCACAAATGAGCACTGATATGGCACGGATGAGGCACGGATAAGGCATGGATGGGTCATGGGTGGGCATGAATGGGCACAGATGAGGCAGGAAAAAGCACGGATGAGCATGAATGAGGCATGGATGAGCATGAATGAGCCATGGATGGGTATGAATGAGGTATGTATGGGCACAACATCAGCACTGTGGGCACTTTAGATCCAGCCCACAAGCGCTGCTGCACGGCTCCCTCCTCTCCTCACATGCTGTACTGATTGGTGTGAGGAGAGGGGAGGAGCTGAACCAGACAAGAGCCGACAAGTGATTGCTCTTTTATTTGATTTAGTGATCACCTGGTAAAGGGCTGCTGTCATTGGCCCTTCACCCTGATCTGGGATCCCGTACACTTCCAAGTGCGCACCCCTGGGGGGGGGGGGGGGGGGGGCGGTAAGAGCGAGTTCAGGAGAGTTCACCCTCCTAGAACTAACCAACCGTGCTGTGGCCGTCATTTGGCTATTGTCCGGTCAGCAAGTGGTTAAAGTGGATGTAAACCTCAGACATGAAATATGAACAAAGCATATCCCTCTATAGTGTGTACTTGTCTCAATCTAGAGCTCTAAGTGTAAGTTCTGTCCGCTGCCTCGTTCCTCTTCTGTAAGTATGAGTCACTTCTGACAAGTTTTTTCATGAAAAAGGGGGGGGGCACAGCTTGTGATTGACAGCCTCAGCTCTGTTCCTGTGTGCTGTGTGAAGGGGGTGAGTCCCTTCCCTCCAATCAGCTCTCCTCACTGATAAAACCTAAGCTCTCCTCCCACTGCTTTTCATATTTGAGAGATCTTGTGTGAATTCTGCACTTTGAATGGCTGTAGGGGAATGATGCTGTAGATAAACATGTACAACTTAAGTGGGAAGATTTGTTTTATCTCTGTGTATCACCTGAGGCCAGTCACTTCACTGGGTATCTGTGAGGGTTTACAACCACTTTAAGGTCTGTATCTCCATTGATAACAGGGTTTATTATTTTTCTTTTCTTCTATATGAGTCAGTGTTTGTGCTGCTATTGCATGTGCTGAAACAACTGACTGTACCCTTTTCATGAGCAACATTTAATTGTTTCTGTAAGGGCTCTCTTGTTTTGTACTTCTACCTTAAAATTTAATTTAAAAATATTGGAATTAAAAGAGAAATAAGCAACCCTAGCAGCCTCTGCCCTCCTCTGCTAACAGCTAATTGTAAAAAAAAGAATTGCCGGCAAATAAAAATAGAAAAAAAAATGGCATGGGGTTACCCGCCACCCCCCCCCCCCCCACCCATCCAATCCATACCAGGCCCTTCAGCCCTTTTTTTAAAAATGGCGTGGGGTCCCCCCCAAAATCCATACTAGACCCCTATCTGACCATGCAGCCCAGCAAGTCAGGAAAGGAAGAGGACGAGTGAGCACCACGTTGATGGGGACAAGGGCCTCTTCCTCACATCCGTGGGCTGTGGTGGTGGGGGGTCTGCGGGTGGGGGGCTTATTGGAATCTGGAAGCCCCCTTTAATAAGAGGGCCCCCAGATCCCACCTCCCCCCCCCCTCATGTGAATGAGTATGAGGTACCTAGTACCCCTACCCATTCACCAAAAAAGTAATCAGTGCTAAAAGTATGCACTGTTACTGTAATAATGACACTGGCAGGGAAGGGGTTAACCTAGGGGTGAGCAAAGGGTTAATTGTGAGCCTAGGGGGTGTTTTCTAACTGTGGGGGGGACTTGTGAAATGATCATAGAGACGTGTGATCCTATACTGTATAGAAGGATCAAAGGCGCTCTGTGATCATTCCAGAAAGGACAACGGTCAGCTGTGTTTACAACAGCTGACCGTCCTTCTCTCTCAGCAGGGAGCCATAGCAAGTGCCCGGCAGCAATCGCTGCTGCCAGTCCCGTGGATCGGCATCCCAGCTGCCTAGTGGGGGTAGGAGTGCGCCGGCGGCGGCGTGCGCTCGCTCCCTAGCACCACCCCCGCGACCGACATAACCCTACGTTGATTCGCGCAACCGAGCCAGCCTGCCGCAGTAAAGCATAATGTACCCTATACATACAGATTATATGATAAAGTCCCCTATACACAAATACACACACACTATATGGTAATATCCACTATACTCAGAGACACACATCACTATATAGTAATATCCCCTACAAATAGATACATACACATTATATCAGTAATGTCCCCTACAAATAGATACTGTACATACAAATTATACCAGTAATGTCCCCTAAATACCTACACACATGAACGTTCTACCAGTAATGTCTCCTATACACAGATACACACACACACTATATAATAATGTCCCCTATATACAGGCACACACTATACAGTACTGTTCTCTTTAAATAGTGTGATACTCTTGGGGTTTTGGCTCAAGTGTAGTGCTTATCGGGGAGTCCAGCCAAATAATAGTCTTGTTTTAGTGTTTTATGTTGGCCCACTTTTTATTTAAAAAGAAAGGAAAAAGTTCTACAGAACAAAAGGTTAACCCCCAGGAATGGTTTCCACCATCACCCCAACAAAACAAAAATACATGGCTTTAGCCTCCTGCCTCACTCTTGCAGCATGGCTGTTTAGACCTCAAGCCTAGACCATTGCATAGCACCACCGTGCTCGCGTACTCGGTACTTCTCTTAAAGCTTTCTCTGCACTGGCCTGGGCAGGGAACCCCTTGTCTCCTGGATGGAGCCCCAACTATGCCCAGGCCTATGAATATAAGGGCTATGCACACCTACACACACCCTGCTGGTCTATGGCAAGACCTGGACAAGGAACTTAGAGTTCTTCTAAGCTTCTGAACTCAAGACCCCAATCTGGGAGTAACAAAACCCGGAGAAAACCAAAAGCCCAGGCAATGTCTCCTATACACAAACACTATACTATAATGTCCCATACACACACACAATATACAAAAATGTCCCCTATACACCGACACATACAAACATTACTGGTAATGTCTTCTATATACATACATTATACTAGACAAGTGCAATTAGTTTTGGTCCGAATATAAATTCGGACTAATTTTTGATTAATTGGAGATTCGAATGTATCTAAATCTCTGAATAAAATAGTAACAAATTTCTTTGAAATTAATTTAATTTAGTTTCCTATATACGTTTTTTAACGAACTCCAAATTTTCAGAAAAATTCAAATTCGGATCAGTGAAAAATGATCAACCAATCCAAATTCTGTGTAAAGAATAGCTGGTTGTTAAGTAGCGGGACAGGAAGCCGGCAGCTGTGTCCCTAACAACCGATGACTCATCAGTTGCCAAAGAGCTTCCCCTTTGAGAGCTAAAATGTAATAGAAAATTAACAGCATAAAGAAACAACATGGGGTCCACCCCAAATCCATGCCAGGCCCTTTGGGTCTGGTATGGATTTAAAGATGAACCCCACGCCAAAATATTTTAAAAAAACGTTGTGCGGTCCCCCCCAAAATCCATACCAGACCTTTATCTGAGCATGCAGCCCACAGGTCAGGAAAGAGAGGGGATGAGCAAGCTCCGCTCCCTCCTGAACCATACCAGGCCACATGCCCTCAACATAAGGGGGGGGGTGCTATGGGGCAGGGAGGGACAAGGGCCTCTTCCCCAAAACCCTAGGCGGTGGTTGTGGAGTTCTGCGGGCAGGGGTGCTTATTGGAATCTGCAAGCCCCCTTAAACAACAGATCTTGCCCCCCCCCTTGTAAATAAATATGGCCTACCCAAAAAAGTGTAAAAAGTCAGTAAAAACACAAGTTTTGACAATTCCTTTATTAAAAGATAAAAAAAGTGCTCCGGTGTAGATCCATCGTCAATCATGACGCCCACCGAACCACGAAAAAAACAAAAACAAACAAAACCTCCAGTCTCGTCAAAAGGCTCCCGCCATATGCCTGCTCCTCCATCTGACATTTTCTTAAATAGCTAAGGGGCCGAGTCACCCAAAGACATCATCTGGTGATCCCGCCCTCTTGTGGCATCAACAACCCAGCATTCCTCGGCCAATGACGTCACAAAAAGGCAGGGCCGCCCGCTGATGTTGCCCCGCCCCTAAACTATTTAGGAAATGTCAGAAAGGAGAAGCAGGCAAAGGACTTGTCAAAAACCCATGTTGTGTCTTTATTTACATTTTAAACTTTTTTGATGAATGGGTAGGGGTATTATGTACCCCATACTCATTCACATACGGGGGAAGGACTGGAATCTGGGGGACTCCTTGTTAAAGGGGGCTTCCAGATTCTGATAAGTCCCCTGCCCCCAGACATCCAAAACCAGCGCCCAGGGTTGTGGGGAAGAGGCCCCTGTCCCCATCAAAATGGGACAAGTTGCTTTGAGGTGCTTTACCCCAAAGAAACCCCTCCCCCAATATTGAGGGCATGTGGCCTGGTATGGTTCAGGAGGGGGGCCTACTTACTCATCCCCCCCCCTTCCCTGACCTGCCAGGCTGCATGCTTGGATAAGGGTCTGGTATGGATTTGGGGAGGGGGCACTCAATTCTTTTTTTTAAGTTTTGGTGTGGGATTCCCCTTAAAATCCTTACCAGACCTGAAAGGCCTTGTGTGAATGGAGGGAGGGGGGACCCCACGCTGTTTTTTTTTTTCTTAATTTTCTATTGCCAGCATTCTTTTGTTTACATTTCAGCTCTCAGCGGGGAAACCCGCCGATAGCTGATGAGTCATCGGTTGTTAAGGACGGGGCGGCCAGCTTCCCGGCCCACTTCCTAACAACCAGCTACTCTTCACACAGAATTCAAATCAGTTGAACATTTTCCAAACAATTCAAATTTGAATAGTTCCAAAAATTGGAAATTGCTTACAAATGAAATTTAACGAAAAAAGAAACTAAACTAAACAAATTTTGAAACGAATCAATGAAACAAAATTTGTAACATAACGAATCTATCCGAAAAAAATGTTTTCGTTCTGCACATGTCTACATTATACGGTAATGTCACCTATACAGTTACACACACTCACACACTATATTGGTTATGACCCACATACACATGTACGCACAGTATACTACTAATATCCTTTAGACACTCATACATTAGATGGTAATGTGCCCTATACACAATACCGCTTATGACCCCTATACATACGTACACGTGCACTGTATGCTAATGTCCTCTGTACACAGATACATTTCTTCCATTTACAGATATATACACAGTATACATTAAATCCCTTTTTCCAGATGCTGACACACTGTGAGCAGATAGTAATAGATAGTAATAGAGAGTGGTCTTTTCTCACCTGAACCCAGAGCCCCAGTATACACAGGATGGAGGGAATCATTGAGGCGTAGAATCTTCTCCTCTGCTCCGTCACCATTGATGTGAAGTGTCAGCAGACAGACAATAGCCGGGGCTTGGAATGTGGAATGGAGGCCTGATGTTATTATGTTCAGCCAGGAATCATCGAGGAGAAGACAGAGCCGAGATGAGGAGACATCTGCATCTCCTCTCATCAGGACCAGAGAGATCCCTCCTCACATGACATCATTCTCTGCCAGCTCACTGCCCCTCCTGCAGCAGATTATTCTATGCCTTCCACTGCACACACCCAGCATTGCCTTCTCACTAATATTAAACAATGCCAAGACAACTCCCCCTGGTTCCTATTACATTTTTAGAATGAAGAGCAGCCTCACCTACATTAACATATTGCTTTAATATCAGTGTCCCCCTTACTAACTTCACTGTCCCTGGACTTCATGACATAATACCCACTAACAACTTGCTTCAATCTCATTCATTTCCGTGCCACCTCCAGTATCTCCAGACTCCATGACACAGTCTGCACCAGTATGCACTTCTTTTTTATTGACCTCTGTGCCACCTCCACTATGCCTAACTCTCCTGGCATAGAACCACCTCTGCTCCCTGGAGTAGTTTTAATGGGTTTTGGACATTAGTAATGCATCCCACGACATGTGTAAATGTTTGTTTATTAAAAATTATACAAACATACAACCTAATAAAAGATATATAAAAATATACAGAATAAATAATAATAATCATAATAATAATAATAATAATAATGATAAAAAAAAGCTTACTTCAGCATAGAAAACAGAAAATGGCTTTTTTGCCAGAAAAAAACCTAGAGAATTAAATATTCAAACCAAGACATATTTACATATTATTATTATCACCATGATGCTCAACAAAACCCTAACCTCCACCTCCATATCCTCAGGCTAAGAAAGAATTAAACATGTAACCCATGCATGCAGGCTTTTTTCCCCCCAAAAAAATCTGACCTTAAAAAAATCCAGGGGATGTGAAAGGACAGAAAGAAAAGCCGCACCATCATTCTCCAACTACATGCAGAGCACTTGCGGCACCACCACATTCCCTTGAGTGAATCGCATTCAGCAACAGTACTACTGCCAAATGCAATGGGGGGGGGGGGGGGGTCATTAGTACCGCATGCCACGACATGTGCAAATTTTTATTTTATTAATTTATTAGAAATTATACAAACATACAACTTAATCAAATATATTTACAAATATACAGAAAATTGTATAATAATAATAATAAAAAAAAATATATATATACAAACCCGATTCCAAAAAATGGGACACTGTACAAATTGTGAATTAAAACAGAATGTAATGATGTGGAAGTTTCAAATTTCAATATTTTATTCAGAATACAACATAGATGACATATCAAATGTTTGAACTAAGAAAATTTATAATTTTAAGGGAAAAATAAGTTGATTTTAAATTTCATGGCATCAACACATCTCAAAAAAGTTGGGACAATGCCATGTTTACCACTGTGTGGCATCCCCTCTTCTTTTTATAACAGTCTGCAAACGTCTGGGGACTGAGGAGACAAGTTGTTCAAGCTTAGGAATAGGAATGTTGTCCCATTCTTGTCTAATACAGGCTTCTAGTTGCTCAACTGTCTTAGGTCTTCTTTGTCGCATCTTCCTCTTTATGATGCGTCAAATGTTTTCTATGGGCGAAAGATCTGGACTGCAGGCTGACCATTTCAGTACCCGGATCCTTCCTCTGCATAACCATGATGTTGTAATTGATGTAGTACAGTGGGTACGGAAAGTATTCAGACCCCCTTAAATTTTTCACTCTTTGTTATATTGCAGCCATTTGCTAAAATCATTTAAGTTCATTCTTCTTCCTCATGAATGTACACATAGCACCCCATACTGACAGAAAAACACAGAATTGTTGACATTGTTGCAGATTTATTAAAAAACAAAAACTGAAATATCACATGGTCCTAAGTATTCAGACCCTTTGCTCAGTATTTAGTAGAAGCCCCCTTTTGATCTAATACAGCCAGGAGTCTTTTTGGGAAAGATGCAACAAGTCTTTCACACCTGGATTTGGGGATCCTCTGCCATTCCTCCTTGCAGATCCTCTCCAGTTCTGTCAGGTTGGATGGTAAACGTTGGTGGACAGCCATTTTTAGGTCTCTCCAGAGATGCTCAATTGGGTTTAAGTCAGGGCTCTGGCTGGGCCATTCAAGAACAGTCACTGAGTTGTTGTGAAGCCACTCCTTCGTTATTTTAGCTGTGTGCTTAGGGTCATTGTCTTGTTGGAAGTTAAACCTTTGACCCAGTCTGAGGTCCAGAGCACTCTGGAGAAGGTTTTTGTCCAGGATATCCCTGTACTTGGCCGCATTCATCTTTCCCTTGATTGCAGCCAGTCGTCCTGTCCCTGCAGCTGAAAAACACCCCCACAGCATGATGCTGCCACCACCATGCTTCACTGTTGGGACTGTATTGGACAGGTGATGAGCAGTGCCTGGTTTTCTCCACACATACCGCTTAGAATTAAGGCCAAAAAGTTCTATTTTGGTCTCATCAGACCAGAGAATCTTATTTCTCACCATCTTGGAGTCCTTCAGGTGTTTTTTAGCAAACTCCATGCGGGCTTTCATGTGTCTTATACTGAGGAGAGGCTTCCGTCGGGCCACTCTGCCATAAAGCCCCGACTGGTGGAGGGCTGCAGTGATGGTTGACTTTCTACAACTTTCTCCCATCTCCTGACTGCATCTCTGGAGCTCAGCCACAGTGATCTTTGGGTTCTTCTTTACCTCTCTCACCAAGGCTCTTCTCCCCGATAGCTCAGTTTGGCCGGACGGCCAGCTCTAGGAAGGGTTCTGGTCGTCCCAAACATCTTCCATTTGAGGATTATGGAGGCCACTGTGCTCTTAGGAACCTTAAGTGCAGCAGAAATCTTTTTGTAACCTTGGCCAGATCTGTGCCTTGCCACAATTCTGTCTCTGAGCTCTTCAGGCAGTTCCTTTGACCTCATGATTCTCATTTGCTCTGACATGCATTGTGATCTGGAAGGTCTTATATAGACAGGTGTGTGGCTTTCCTAATCAAGTCCAATCAGTATAATCAAACACAGCTGGACTCAAATGAAGGTGTAGAACCATCTCAAGGATGATCAGAAGAAATGGAAAGCACCTGAGTTAAATATATGAGTGTCACAGCAAAGGGTCTGAATACTTAGGACCATGTGATATTTCAGTTTTTCTTTTTTAATAAATCTGCAACAATGTCAACAATTCTGTGTTTTTCTGTCAGTATGGGGTGCTATGTGTACATTCATGAGGTAGAAGAATGAACTTAAATGATTTTAGCAAATGGCTGCAATATAACAAAGAGTGAAAAATTTAAGGGGGTCTGAATACTTTCCGTACCCACTGTATGTGGTCTGGCATTGTCATGTTGGAAAATGCAAGGTCTTTCATGGCCCCAAATCATTAAAAATAAAAAACTAAGGAACAAATGTACTTAGTGAACAACTCCAAGAATTTGCGAAAGAGTATTTAAACTAGGAAGGGGGGGGCAAAAGAGTGAAAATACAAGAGTCCAATTGCCCCCCGAAACAATGCCAGAACAGGTCAGAAGCACAGAGGTTAAGAAATGATAAGCTCAGAGTCCTGTCTACAAATGCTCGCAGTTTAGGTAAAAAAATCAATGAACTTGGGTCAATAATGGCATCTGAGAATGTAGATTTAGTGGCTGTTACGGAGACATGGTTTAATGAAAGAAATGACTGGGACATAACCATACCAGGGTACTCTTTATACAGAAGAGACAGAGAAGGCAAGAAAGGAGGAGGAGTGGCCCTGTATGTGAAAGATAGCATTAAATCTAACCTAATACAAGTTGGTGAGGCCAACATAGAGTCAGTTTGGGTTCCGTTGCAGTTTGCTAATCATGCAGTAACTCGTGTAGGTGTGATATATAGACCACCTGGTCAAGTTAAAGAACTAGATGATCTACTAGTTGAAGAAATAGCTAAAATGACAATGAAAGGAGAAGTTATCATTATGGGAGATTTCAATCTTCCAGATATAAACTGGAAAACCAAAATAGCAAGTTCTACCAGGAGTACAGATATTCTAAATTCCCTACTGGGGTTGTCTCTGCAACAAGTGGTTGAGGAGCCAACCCGGAGGGAGGCCATTTTGGATTTGGTATTCACAAATGGGGATTCGGTATATGATGTCATTGTAGGCGAAACCTTGGGATCTAGTGATCACCAGTCAGTGTGGTTTAATATAAGAACTGTGAAAGAGTCACACCACACAAAAACAAAAGTTTTAGATTTTAGAAAAACAGACTTTTCAAAAATGAAAGTAGTCATAAATGAGTCCTTATCAGACTGGAACGGATTACATGGAGTCCAGGAGAAATGGGACTACTTAAAAGGTGCATTATTGAAGGCAACAGAAAATTGCATTAGACTTGTCAGTAAAAGCAAAAAAAGGAAGAGACCACTGTGGTACTCAGCAGAAGTGGCCCAAATCATTAAAAATAAAAAGCTAGCATTTTGTAATTATAAAAAACCCAGAGCAATGAAGATAAGGAAATCTACAAGATTAGGCAGAAAGAGGCCAAGCAAGTTATAAGAACTTCTAAAGCGCAGGCAGAAGAAAAACTAGCTCAGTCTATGAAAAAGGGGGATAAGACATTCTTCAGATATATAAATGAAAAAAGGAAATTAAAACAAGGAATAACTAAATTAAAAACAAAGGACGGAAGGTATGTAGAAGAGAATAAAGGGCTAGCCGACTGCCTTAATGAATACTTCTGTTCAGTTTTTACAGAAGAAAAAGGAGAAGGACCTCCACTTGAAAGGATGACTAATGAATCATTTGATGCATGTGTCTTTACAGAGGAAGATGTTCTAAGATTGCTGTCTAAAGTGAAGACAAATAAGTCACAGGGTCCTGATGAGATACACCCAAGATTATTAAAAGAGCTTAGTGGTGAGCTGGCAAAACCATTAACAGATCTATTTAACCAATCATTAGTAACAGGAGTCGTCCCGGAAGATTGGAAATTGGCAAATGTCATGCCCATTCACAAGAAAGGTAGTAGGGAGGAATCGAGTAACTATAGACCAGTGAGTCTGACATCAATAGTAGGCAAATTAATGGAAACCCTATTAAAGGATAGGATTGTGGAACATCTTAAATCCCATGGATTGCAAGATGAAAAACAACATGGGTTTACTTCAGGGAGATCATGTCAAACAAATCTTATAGATTTTTTTGACTGGGTGACTAAAATAATAGACGGTGGAGGTGCAGTAGACATTGCATATCTAGATTTTAGTAAGGCTTTTGACACTGTCCCACATAGAAGACTTATCAATAAACTGCAGTCATTGAGCATGGACTCCCATATTGTTGAGTGGATTAGGCAGTGGCTGAGTGACAGACAACAGAGGGTTGTAGTCAATGGAGAACATTCAGAACAAGGTCATGTTACCAGTGGGGTACCTCAGGGATCTGTACTGGGACCAATTTTGTTTAATATCTTCATAAGTGATATTGCAAAAGGCCTCGATGGTAAGGTTTGTCTTTTTGCTGATGACACAAAGATATGTAACAGGGTTGATGTTCCTGGAGGGAAACGCCAAATGGAAAAGGATTTAGGAAAACTAGAAGAATGGTCAGAACTCTGGCAACTGAAATTTAATGTGGATAAGTGCAAGATAATGCACCTGGGGCGTAAAAACCCAAGGGCAGAATATAGAATATTTGACACAGTCCTGACCTCAGTATCTGAGGAAAGGGATTTAGGAGTAATTATTTCAGAAGACTTAAAGGTGGGAAGACAATGTAATAGAGCAGCACGAAATGCCAGCAGAATGCTTGGATGTATAGGGAGAGGTATAAGCAGTAGAAAGAGAGAAGTGCTTATGCCGCTGTACAGAATGCTGGTGAGACCTCACTTGGAGTATTGTGCGCAGTACTGGAGGCCATATCTCCAGAAGGATATAGATACTCTAGAGAGAGTTCAGAGAAGAGCTACTAAACTAGTACATGGATTGCAGGAAAAAAACTTACCAGGAAAGGATAAAGGACCTTAACATGTATAGCTTGGAAGAAAGAAGAGACAGAGGGGATATGATAGAAACTAGGGATGCACCGAAATGAAATTCTTGGCCGAAGCCGAAGCCGAATAATAATAAAATGTTTGGCCGAAGGCCGAAGGCCGAATACCGAACGCGGTGTTTTGCATTTTTTTCATTTATTTTGCCAATTTTTTGTCCTCTCGTGTCTCTCTCTCTCTCTCTCTTGTCCTCTCACTCTCTCTCTTGTCCTCTCATGTCTCTCTCTCTCTCTTGTCCTCTCATGTCTCTCTCTCCCCCTAAATGTTACTGTAGGGAATGGGATTCAGTGCACACTGCAGCCTTGTACCATAGGGTTAATGTTAGTGACACTGTAGGGATTGGGAAGGATGCTGGGAATGGAAATCAGGAAGCATGCAGGCAGCCTTGTAAATTTTAACTGCAGATACAGGGCACTGGGCAGGTCAGGGTTAATGTGGTAACATCAATTACTCAGTGACAGTCAGTCAGTGTCAGTGTGGACTCGATCAGATTATACAGTGACAGACAGTCTCTCATAGTGGTGGTAGTAGGAGGCTGGAGGTGGACTAGTAGGAGCCTGGAAAGGAGCACAGCCGCATACATACATTACTCACTCGTGCACTGCAGCCCGCCCCACACATTCAGTGAGTCTTACTCTCCTCCCTAGTTTTTTCAATGGCACATTCAGGAAGCCAATCACGCCGTGAGTAGCGGCACAGCGGAACCAATCAGGTGTGCAGGCACGCGTGATTGGTTCGCTGTGCAGCTAATCACGGCGTGATTGGCTTCCTGAATGTGCCATTGAAAAAACTAGGGAGGATAGTAAGACTCACTGAATGTGTGGGGCGGGCTGCAGTGCACGAGTGAGTAATGTATGTATGCTCACCGCTGAAGTGTCCCGGCTTCCCCTGCCTAACACGGAAGTCTGTGAGTCCTCCTGTCCTCCTCCGAGTCCCTTCCCCCTGTAAATATCGTGACCTCGGCGATATGAATATCGCCTACGGCCACAGAACGATAGTCAATATCATATCGACTATCGTTCAGCCCTATTATTCGGCACAAAATTATTCGGCCTTTTGACTTATTCGGCCGAACACCGAAAGTGCTATTTTTTCTATTTTCGGCCGAATAATGTTCGGCCGCCGATTATTCGGTGCATCCCTAATAGAAACTTTTAAATACATAAAGGGAATCAACTCGGTAAAGGAGGAGAGCATATTTAAAAGAAGAAAAACTACCACAAGAGGACACAGTTTTAAATTAGAGGGGCAAAGGTTTAAAAGTAATATGAGGAAGTATTACTTTACTGAGAGAGTAGTGGATGCATGGAATAACCTTCCTGCAGAAGTGGTAGCTGCAAATACAGTGAAGGAGTTTAAGCATGCATGGGATAGGCATAAGGCTATCCTTCATATTAGATAGGGCCAGGGACTATTCATAGGATTCAGATATATTGGGCAGACTAGATGGGCCAAATGGTTCTTATCTGCCGACACATTCTATGTTTCTATGTTTCTATGTTTCCCTGAAAGAGACAACGTCTGGATGGGAGCATATGTTGTTCTAGAACTTTGATATACCTTTCAGCATTGATTGTGCCTTTCCAGATGTGTAAGCTGCCCATGCCACACACACTCATGCCACCCCATACCATCAGAGATGCAGGCTTCTGAACTGAGCGCTGATGACAACTTGGGTTGTCCTTGTCCTCTTTAGTCCGGATGACATGGAGTCCCAGTTTTCCAAAAAGAACTTAAAATTTTGATTCGTCTGACCACAGAACAGTTTTCCACTTTGCTACAGTCCATTTTAAATGAGCCTTGGCCCAGAGAAAACGCCTGCGCTTCTGGATCATGTTTAGATATGGCTTCTTTTTTGGCCTATAGCGTTTTAGCCGGCAACGGTGAATGGCACGGTGGACTGTGTTCACCGAAAATGTTTTCTGGAAGTATTCCTGAGCCCATGTTGTGATTTCCATTACAGTAGCATTCCTGTATGTGATGCAGTGCCGTCTAAGGGCCCGAAGATCATGGGCATCCAGTATGGTTTTCCGGCCTTGACCCTTACGCACAGAGATTGTTCCAGATTCTCTGAATCTTTGGATGATATTATGTACTGTAGATGATGATAACTTCAAACTCTTTGCAATTTTTCTCTGAGAAAATCCTTTCTGATATTGCTCCACTATTTTTCGCCGCAGCATTGGGGGAATTGGTGATCCTCTGCCCATCTTGACTTCTGAGAGACACTGCCACTCTGAGAGGCTCTTTTTATACCCAATCATGTTGCCAATTGACCTAATAAGTTGCAAATTGGTCCTCCAGCTCTTCCATATATGTACATCAAATTTTTCCGGCCTCTTATTGCTACCCGTCCCAACTTTTTTGGAATGTGTAGCTCTCATGAAATCCATAATGAGCCCATATTTGGAATGACATTTCAAAATGTCTCACTTTCAACATTTGATATGTTATCTATATTATATTGTGAATAAAATATACGTTTATGAGATTTGTAAATTAGTCCATTTCTTTTTTACTCACAATTTGTACAGTACCCCAACTTTTTTGGAATTGGGTTTGTATATATATATATATATATATATATATATATATATATATATGTATATATACAAACAAAAAATAGCTTACTTCAGCATAGAAAACAACATAAAGAGAACCAAATATTCACACCAATACATATTAACATATTATTATTATTATTATCATCATGATGCTCAACAAAATCCTAACCTCCACCTAAATACACCCTCAGGCTAAGAAACAATTAAACATGTAACCCATGCATGCAGGCTTAAAAAAAAAAAAAAAATCTGACCTTATAAAAATCTAGGGGATGTGAAAAGACAGAAGGAAAAGCCGTGCACCCAAAGACTGACAGACATCAGCTACAAAAACCTGACATTCCTCCATGCCTTTGTCCAGGCCCCCGGCTGCCAGCTGTCCTTCTTAAGACCCCGAATTTTCTCAACCTCACCCAAAATGTTGTGCACCACCACCTCGACAGGAAGGAAATTTTTCCAAGTGTAAACCTTACACAGTGGTCTCCATGTGAAGTAACGGACTAAGCTTTCCCTGGTGAAGAAAACACCCTTCACGACAGTTGGCCAGATCAACAACACTCTCCAGGAGGTAGGTGTATGTGTGTGTCAAAGTCAACAATCAAGAGAAGACTTCACCAGAGTGAATACAGAGGGTTCACCACAAGATGTAAAACATTGGTGAGCCTCAAAAACTGCTTAGCTTTGTATGATCCGCAAATACTGAGATTGAGCTATTTATCTCATTCTCTATATCATTAAGGAATAAATAAACAAAATTGGACCCAGGACAGATCCCTGGGGGACCCCACTTACCACACTGGACCATTTCGAGTACTCATCATCTATCACCACACTTTGGACAAGCCCCTGTAACTAGTTTTGAATCCAGGTACATACCCTATGGTACATGCCAAAAGACCTCAGTTTGTAAAGTAAACATTTGTGGGGGACTGTATTAACCACTTGCCGACCGCCGCCCGACTATATACGGCGGCGGTCAGCCCCTCCCAGGCAAAGTGACGTACCGGTGCGTCACTAGCCTGGGAGCAAAAAGGAGGTGTGCGCGCGCCGCCGGAGGCGCGCTCCCGCTCGTACCCGAAGAAGACGGCGCGTGTGACCGGCGGACCCGATGTCCGCCGGTCACTCGCGATCGTCGGGTGGAGAGGGAGAAAGGCAGGCGGCTAATGTAAACAAAGCCACCTGTCATTCTTCCCTGTGTAAAAGCACTGATCACTCGGCCCTGCTATGTAGGACCGTTGATCTGTGCTGTTACACACAAAGCCACATCCAATCACAGTAAGAAACACGCCCCTAGGAACACACTTAACCCCTCCCTCTCCAATAAAGTTAACCCCTTCCCTCCCAGTGTCATTTTTACAGTAACAGTGCATATGTATAGCACTGATTACTGTAGTAATGTCACTGGTACCCCCAAAAGTGTCAAAAATGTCAGTCAAGGGTCCGATCTGTCTGCCGCAATGTCGCAGTCCCGCAAAAAAAACCCCAGATCGCCGCCATTACTCGTTAAAAAAAAACAATAAAAATGACAAAAATCTTTGCCTTAGTTAGGAAACGCAATAACTTTTGCGCAAACCAATCAAAATACGCTTTTTGCGATTTTTTTTACCAAACATATGTAGCAGAAAACAAATTGGCCTAAAATGTTAAAAAATTTAGATTTTTACATTTTTGGGGGGGGGGGGGAATTTCATATAAAAAATGTGGAAAATATTGTTATTTTTGCAAAATTGTCGCTCTTTTTTTGTTTATAGCGCATGATCAAAAATCGCACAGGTGATCAAATACCACCAAAAGAAAGCTCTGTTTGTGGGAAAAAAAGGACGTCAAATTAGTTTGGGTACAGCGTCGCACGTCCACGCAATTGTCCGTTAAAGTCACGCAGTGCCGAATCGCAAAATAGGCCCTGGTCAGGAAGGGGGTAAAATCTTCTGGGGCTTAAGTGGTTAAATGCTTTTGCAAAATCCAGATACACCACATCACAGGCCTTCCTTTATCTAGATGGCAGTTCACTTCTTCAAGAATGTTAACAGATTGGCCTGGCAAAAACGATCCTTCATGAAACCATGCTGATTACTACTAATGAAACCTGTTTTCATTAGCAAAATCTTGGATATGGTCCCTTATCATCCCCTCCACTAGCTTACAAAGTAATAATGTTAGACCTGTAGTTTCCAGGGATATATTTCTGCCCTTTTTTAAATATTGGTAGCACGTTGGCTTTTCTCCAATCAGCTGGTACCAATCCAGTCAGTATGCTGTCCATAAAAATTAGGAACAACAGTCTAGCTAAGCTTCTACTAAATGGTTGAGACATCACATCTGATGGTGTGCATTCAAACACGGGAATATATTGCATTTCTTACACTTCCCTCCCAGCATACCCCTTGGGCAGAGGTTGCACCACCCCCTGCTTATCACAGTAAAGTGGCAAAGATCACATTGGCAGTTGTTGAAATGCACATCAAATTAGTGGTTGAGAGAGATTTGGGGAGTAAGGTTTCCTCTGAGATGACAGGGTGGTGGAAGGGAGGATGATGGTCAGCCAACTTTGGATGCTGGCTTTTTTCCTTTTTTTTCCACACATTTATTTTAAATATTTACAGTACTTCAAAACCATATTAAAAATAGGTAAAAGTCATAATGGTATAGTTTTTTTTCTTAAAATATTGACAAAAGAAATAACATTAAATACGTATATGATATTAGCAAAACAAAAAATGTGCAACTATGACTAAGGTTGAATGAAACCCTTGCTATAGGTGCAGGCCATTTACATACTCCCAAAAGCTGGCTGAAAAAGTCCCCCAGAGATGGCATCCTCCATCCTGCCTTGTTGCAAAGACACTCACAGACACTTGCAGGAAAGAGCTCCCAAACATGTACGGTTCGCAGCATCACTGATCTCAGAGGTACTGTGACAAGAAAGAGAGAGCGCATGCAAAGGGGTCTGAATCAGAGAACGAGCTCACTGTGCTGTGTCATTTGTAATCACAAAATTGGCACAGGAAGCCACTTCTATCTTTACAAGTGATAGCGTCCCGCGAGGAGCAGAGGGTTAGCGCCAGAGGTGGTGGTATAGAGTACCACCGCACTCCAGACGGAAAAAAATCTCTGCTGACAGGAGTGACACTGCAGTCACTCCTGTCAGTGAGAGGCAGAGAGAGGGGACACCCACTGTGCCCTCCCCACTGTACATACAGCCAGCACCAGGGGCAGGTGCTCCCCCCCCCCCGTGCCACCCCACCTCATTCCGGCCCTGGTGGCATGCCATCTCTGGGAGTTTTTGGCCAAACTTTAAGAGGTACATAGATGGCCGACACTTATAGCAAGTGCATTATTCAATGTTTGTTAAAGCAGTTTTTTGGGAAAGCTGAACTAACTGTAGCACCCTAAAAGGTAGGTGCTAGGGAAAAGCATAATGGGCCTTGGCTGCCTTCACATCAGGGCCATGATTTTCAGCTGGACTGTCATGTCTCCCAGGTGTGGCTGCTGAGAGGGGAGTCTCCCCACTGGCTCCATGAGAGGATTCTCATTGGGCAGTGGAGGAAACCCAATCAGTGACCCATTCAGGCCTGTATCTACCCCAGAAGGCAGATTCTGCCGCAGAGGATTCTGGGAGTGGGTGTAGGTTTGAA